>NC_052151.1:23917608-24274300 GCF_902713615.1 Scyliorhinus canicula | reverse complement strand
TTCTACCCCTTCTGCAAACATTCACTTCCTCCACCAGAAAAGAACAGTGGCAGCCATGTGTACCATCTACAAGATGCACTGCAGGAACTCACCAAGGTTCCTCATACAGCACCTTCTCAAACCCCGACCGCTACCATCTAGAAGGACAAAGGCAGCAGGTACCTAGGAACACCACCGCCTGCAAGTTCCCCTCTAAGCCACACACCATTCAGACGTGCAAATATATCGCTCCCACTGTTGCTGAGTCAAAATCCTGCATTTATCTCCCTAGCTGTACTGTGGGTGGGCCTACATCTCCGGGAAAGCAGCGGTTCAAGAAGGCAGCTCACTATCACCTCCTCAAGGTCAACTAGGAATGAGCAATAAAGGTTGATCTCTGCAGCAAAACCTACATCTTGTAAAAGGAATTAAAGCATTTAACTGTGTTAAATTCTCAGTGTCTGTCCCATTTAACAATGTCATATTCTCAAAACAAGTCCTCAACGGTGGATCAGGCCGAAGATACTCCTCTGGTATCAACGGCTGCGATGGTGGATGAAAGCTGCAGGAATAGGGAGATCACAGTCATTGAGGTTTTCCTTGCCACTGGAACTGGACCTGTTCTCTGTCAAGGACTGCGTGTCTTGCCGATGCGGTGTACCCTCGTTAAAAGATGTACCGCACCAGACGCCTACCTAGAGGAAAGCAGAATACTTTACCAACCTGCCTCAGGACAAGATCTGGTCTCTCCTTCCATCGAGATCAATGGAGAAACCCCACCAAACGTTCCATACCTGTGGAGCCACATCTCTTCGAAGGCTGACATCGGTGCGGAGATCCGACATCGTATCCGATCTGCGAGCGCCTCTTTCGGATGCCTATGGATGAGAGTCTTTGACAGCCACGACTTCTGTGCTGCCACCAAGATGCTCGTGCACAAGGCGGTCGTCCTCCCAACACTTCTGTATGGCTGAGAAGCTTGGACTGCGTGCAGACGCCACCTCAAGGTCCTGGTAAGGTACCATCAACGCTGACTGAGACGGATCCTCCTCATCAGCTGGGAGAACAGGCGTACTCACATCAGCGTCCTTGAAAGAGCCAAGCGCACAAGCATCAGGACCATGATCATCAAAAACAAACTCCACTGGCTGACCATGTGCTTGGGTTGTCAGCATCCCAACTGCCAAAGCAAATCGTCTTTGAACTGCTCAAGGAAGGCTTCTGAACAAGAGGAGGACAAAGGAATCTCTTCAAAGACACCATGAAGTCTTACCTCAAGAAATGCAGCATAGATGTCAAGGCATGGGAGGTCCTTGCTCAGAATACACCTACTTGGAGGAACCTCCCGATTGAAGGGATACAATTCTTCGAGGACACCCGAGAGCAAGAGGAGGCCCTGAAAGGGAGCCTGAGAAAGGAATACCAGCGATCGAGAGTCTTAAGGAGCAATCCCACCTCCCAGAAACACCTGGCAAATGTGCGGTTGCAGATGCGGCTCTCGGATCGGCCTCATCAGCCACGCAAGGACCCACAGAAGCCATAACCAGTAACATGGAGTTTCTTGGCGAGACAACCATACTCGTTAGCGAGTGATCGCTGAAAAGGTAGATTTGCAGCACCTGTACCATTTAACTGTGTTATATTCTAAGGGTGCGATCTACCCCATTGGGAGCAGAGGATGCGGGATTAGCCGGGTGTTTTCCGGAGTTTGGAGAGCCGAGAAACACTACGCTATCGAACGGCCATTTGGGTAGATCGGGAGCCACAGCGGAGAATGTGCGGCCGAGCCCGCAATTAGTCCCGTTTCCTGCACCGAACGGGTTCCAGCGAGCGGATCCATTGGTGTCTCGATCCCTCAATATCCAGACATGACCCCCGAACCTCCCCCCCCCCCCCCCCCCCCCCCCCCCTCGGGTCCAAACTCACTGATGAGTGGGTCTTCCGCCCTCCCGGCCCAAACAGGACACCCCCAGGCCTAATCCCGGTCTCACATAAAATGGCAATTGGCAATGCCAGGCTGGCATCCAAGGGCACTGCCAGGGTGCCAGGCAGTCCGTGCCAGGGTGCCAGCTTGCCACGAAGCACCTTGGGGCCTATATTTCCCTGGGAGAACCCCCACGTGCCTTTCCGTCAGGTCTGCGATTGTGGGGGCAGCACTGAACAGCACTCATCCGAGGTCTCCAAGGCGAGAGGGTTAGATACTACGCCTTGGTGAGATCTCGGGAATGCATGTTCGAGTGAGACTAGCTATCTCACCTTAGCTTTACCAGAAAGGGATGCAGCCCACAGTCAGCAGGATGCATTTTGTGACGTCTCGCGAGATGGCGTTAGATCTTGCGAGATGTGATGAGCCTGGTTGATCCCAGAAGAAGGATCTCCCGGCATCTACCCGCCCCGTCGTGCTGCTTTTCGGGCGCAACACGGCTGGTAGATCTCGCCCACAGTGTCTGTTACATTTAACTGTGGCATAATATCAGTGTCCGTCCCATTTAACCATATTATATTCTCAGTATCCCATTTAACCGTGTTATATCCTCAGTGGAAAATTTATCCGTGTTATAGTCCCAGTGTCTGCCCCATTTAACTTGTGAAATATTCTCAGGTGGCATAAATGAGTCTTTTTCTGATTGGCAGGAAGTGACGAGTGCCACAGGGTCCAGTGCTTGGGCATCAATCTTTTCCAATTCATCTAAATGGTTTGTATGAAGGGACCATTGGTTGCTAAGTTTGTTGATGGCACAAAGATGGGTTGGAACATAAATTGTGAAGGGAACGTATGGAGGCTACAAAAGGACATAGATAGGTTCAATGAGTGGATAAATATCTGGCAAATGGAGTACAATGTGGGCAAATGTGAAATTGTCCATTTTGGCAGGAAGAATAAAAAGGAAGCATATAACCGAAGTGGCGAGAGATTGCAGAGCTCTGAGATGCAGAGGGATGTGGGGGTCCTAGTGCCTGAATCACAAAAGGCTAATATACAGGCACGGAAAGTAATTTGGAAAATTAATAGAATGTTCTTCTTTATTGTGAGGGAAATTTGTTACGAAAGTTGGGAGGTTATGAGCGGAATTCTCCGCTCCCCATGCCGAGTGGGAGAATCGCGGGAGGGCCGGGCGACTCATGACACGCCCCCTGGCGCTCCCTGCGATTCTCCCACCCCCCCGCTCGGAACAATCGCTGCTCGCCGTTTTTCACGGCGACCGGCGATTCTCCGGCCCGGATGGGCCGTGCGGCCTGACGTTCCCGACCGGTTCACGATGGCGGCAACCACACCTGGTCACTGCCGTCGTGAACATGGGCGCCAAATGCTGGATTGAGGCTTGTAGGGGGCGGAGAGGGGAGTGAGCACCACGGCCGTGCTCGGGAGGGGACTGGCCCGCAATCGGTGCCCACCGATCGTCGGCCCGGCGCCTCCAAGAGACGCACTCTTTCCCCTCCGCCGCCCCGCAAGATCAAGCGGCCACGTCTTGCGGAGCAGCGGAGGGGAAGACGGCAACCGCACATGCGCGGGTTTGAGCCGTCAGCCGTCGTGACGTCAGCCGCGCATGTGCGGGTTGGAGCTGCCCAACCTGCGCATGCTTGACTGATGTCACTTAGGCGTCGCCGTTGCGTCATTCACGACGCGCCGCCTTGACGCAATCAGCGATTGTTCCGAGCCGGGGGGGGGGGGGGGTGGGAGACTCGCGCGGGGCGCCGGGGGGGGTGCCGTGAGTCGCCCGGCCCTCCCGCGATTCTCCCACCCGGCATGGGGAGCAGAGAATTCTGCCCTCTGTTTGAGTTGTTCAGGTAACTGGTGACACCACAGGTGGACTTATTTCAAAGTGTTGTTTCAGGCAGGAAACGTGGAGGGCAGCCTGCTAGCTGCCTAGCCAGCTTTTCCCACCAAATTTTAAAGCATTTGAAAAATAAAATGGGAGGGTCGAGTCCCGCAAGCAACTTCGGTCCCTGACAGATCAGGACATTCTTTTTGAAGGGCGCCCTGATCTGAAAGAAATAAAAATTTAAAAAAGGATCGCCCACTGAAACGGAAATGACAGTGCGTGGCAGTACACTGCCAGTGAGTAGTCCCCGGGCACACTCAGGCAGCAGTGCGTCTTGCACAGACATGACCCCCCCCCCCCCCAACCCCTCCCCCACTGGGGGCTGTACTTAACTCTGTCTCCTGGTTTGGGACCGTTCGTCAGTGGCTGCAGGTCCCGACAACGTGGGGGTGCCCACAATGGGAAACCCCATTGGCTGGCTGGCGGGTTGGAGCATCCCGCTGCCGGGGGAGGGGGGGGGGGGGGGGTTGATGTTGCGCCAGAAATTGGGTGCGGGGGGAAGGAGAATCCTGCCCCTAATGTGCGGGGTTAGTACAGTTGGGAAACTCGCTAATAATATTTAAATGTATGGTGATGGAGTTTCCACCCTTTCATGGTGGGAATCCCGTTATGTCATTGACAGGGCGTGGGGACAATGTCAACGGGAAATCCCGCCAGTGTTAAAACTACTTGGGGAATCCTGTGGGATTCTCCATCCCCATCGGCTTTCCCATCGGAAGCAGAATCTCTGAATATTTTTAAGGCAGAGCTAGGTAGATTCCTGATTAACAAAGGGGTGAAAGGTTATCGGGGTGAGCAGGAATGTGGGGTTGAGGTTCCAATCAGAGCAGCCATGATAGTATTGAATGGCAGAACAGGTTTGAGGGGCCGAGTGGCCTGCTCTTGCTCCTAATTCAGATGCACGTGTGTTTATATTCCCAGTATCTATCCCATTTAACCGTGTTGAATACTCAGTGTCCCACTTAACTGTGTTATATTTTCAGTGTCTGTCCCATTTAACCGTGTTATATTGCCAGTGTCTGTCTCATTTAACTGTGTCATATTCCCAGTGTCTGTCCCATTTAACTGTGTTATATTCCCAGTGTCTGTCCCATTTAACTTTCAGTGTCTGTCCCATTTAACCGTGTTATATTGCCAGTCTCTGTCCCATTTAACTGTGTCATATTCCCAGTGTCTGTCCCATTTAACTGTGTTATATTCCCAGTGTCTGTCCCATTTAACTGTGTTATATTCCCTGTGTCTGTCCCATTTAACTGTTATATTCCCTGTGTCTGTCCCATTTAACTGTTATATTCCCTGTGTCTGTCCCATTTAACCATGTTATATTCCCAGTGTCTGACCCATTTAACCATGTTATATTCTCAGTGTCTGACCCATTTAACCATGTTGTATTCCCAGTGTCTGTCCCATTTAACCATGTTATATTCTGTGTCCCATTTAGCCGTGTTATATTCCCAGTGTCGGTCCCATTTAACCATGTTATATTCCCAGAGTCTGCCCCATTTAAATGAGTTATATTCTCAGTGTCTCATTTAATCGTGTTATGTTCCCAGTGCCTGTCCCATTTAACTGTGTTATATTCTCAGTGTCCCATTTAACCGTTGTATTCTCAGTGTCCCATTTAACCGTTGTATTCTCAGTGTCTGTCCCATTTAACCATGTTATATTCCCAGTGTCTGTCCCATTTAACTGTGTTATATTCTCAGTGTCCCATTTAACCATGTTATAGTCTCAGTGTCTGACCCATTTAGCTCACTGAGCTAAATTGCTGGCTTTTAAAGCAGACCAAGCAGGCCAGCAGCACGGTTTGATTCCCGTACCAGCCTCCCCGGACAGGCACCAGAATGTGGCGACTAGGGGCTTTTCACAGTAACTTCATTTGAAGCCTACTCGTGACAATAAGCGATTTTCATTTCATTTTTTCATTTCATTTAGCTGTGTATATTCTCAGTGTCTATGCCTTTCAACCAAACCATCCTCAACATTAATTTATCAATTTGCATTGTTGCAAGACCATCCCAAAGCACCTTACAACCACCGCTGGCACTGACCATGTTTTTAAGCTTTTGTTTGCAAGCAGTTTGACTTGGGTGGGCATCGCGCCACGCCGGTCGGGGGCCGTTGGCAGCGACCCCCCCCCCCGGCGATTCTCCGGCCCGCGATGGGCTGAGCGGCCGCCTGTTTTCGGCCGGTCCCACCGGCGTAAATCAAACCAGGTCCGTACCGGCAGGACCTGGCTCTCGGGGGCGGCCTGCTGAGTCATCTTGGGTGCACTGGGGGGAATCTGGTCCCAGGGTGTGCCCCCACGGTGGCCTGGCTCGCGATCGGGGCCCACCGATCCACGGGTGGACCTGTGCCGTGGGGGCACTCTTTCCCTCCGCGCTGGCTGCTGTCAACCTCTGCCATGGCCGGCGCGGAGAAGAACCCCCCCCCTGCGAATGCGCTGGGATGACGCCAGCACATGCTGGCGCTCCCGGGCATGTGCCAACTGGCGCCAGCCGGCCGAGGTCCTTTGGTGCCGGTTGGCATGGCGCCAAGCTCTTCCGTGCCGGCTGGCGCGGCGCCAACCCCGCCAACGCCAGCCCTGAAGGTGCGGCCCGCCCCGTCGGGTCGGGGAGAATACCGCCTTCAGTGTGCACATGATATGGAGGGAATTAGGTTGAACATTTTGTGTAATGATCTGCTTGAAGGATGCACCAGAAACAGGCCATATCCACAAACTATATATTACAGCTATGGTGAGGCATATCAGAGAATTTCTGGGGGCTGATACACCACCTCTATGTTATTGTTGCTGTACCACCCACTATTAAATCATGATTTATAGGCAAACTAAAGAGCTGGTCATTGACTTCAGGAAGCAAAGTATCGTACACACCCCTGTCTGCTGAGGTGGAGATGGTTCACTGCTTCAAAGTCCGAGGTGTGCACATCACCAACAATCTGTCCCGTTCCACCCACGTCAACGCTGTGGTGATATGCATCACTGTAAATACACAAGGTGTTAATGTAAATACACTACGATTAAGTAAACACTAGAGGGAGCACCAGAAACGTCATGACATGCAGACATATAGCTAATGAACACATAGAATAGGACACGACCAATGGGCAGTCAAGACACCCAGAGGTGACACTACCACAAGGGGGCATTACACAACCCATATATAAGGACAGGACACACATGTTCTGTCTCTTTCCACAGGCGACACTTAGACAGCAGGACATGGGCAGATCAGAAGCATCATTAGAGCAGACTGGTTAGTTAGACTGAGTTACTATAGCAAGATTAGCAGGAGAGTCGAACTCATAGAGAACTGTGCAAATGGTTCAATAAATCACATTGAACTTACTTCAAAGTCTGGAGCATCTTTTGGACAAAGCTGCATCGAGTTGCAGCCTGTGTTATCCCAGAGTACATAACACAACAAACACTAAGGAAATTCAGCATGTCCACATTGACTCTTAATTTTACAAACTCAACTTTTACAGATGCACCATAGAAAGCATCCTATCTGGCTGCATCACAGCCTGGTATGGCAACTGTTCAGCCCAAACCCGTAAGAAACTTCAGAGAGTCGTGAACACAGCCCAGTCCATCACACAAACCTGCCTCCCTTCCATTGACTCCATCTACACCTCCCGCTGCCTGGGGAAAACAGGCAGTGTAATCAAAGACCCCTCCCACCCGGCTTACTCACGCTTTCAACTTCTCCCATTGGGCAGGAGATACGAAAGTCTGAGAATAGCACGAACAGACTCAAAAACAGCTTCTTCCCCGCTGTTACCAGGCTCCTAAATGACCCTCTTATGGACTGACCTGATTAACACTACACCCCTGTATGCTTCACCCGCTGCCGGTGTCTACGTATTTACATTGTGTATCTATCGTACAACCTATGTTTCTTTTCGGTGTATGAAACGATCTATCTGGACTGTACGCAGAACAATACTTTTTACTGTATCTCGGTACACATGACAATAACCCAAACCCAAATCAGCACATTTTCAAAGTTGCTCTTGATTAAATTGCAAACAATGAACATCCAGTGTTCCACTGCCTGAGCAAATCCCTGGCTGTCATCAGATCCTCACACTGCCAGAACCTATTGAATTTTGCTGTACAGAAGGAGATTATTATGCTCATTGCATCCTTGCCTGCTATTTGCTACAAATTATTTAAACCTAATCTCACTGCCCCACACTCTCCCCATAGCCCTGAGTCTTCCTCACCATCGTGTATTTATCCAATTTTCCATTTGATATATCATAGGTTCTGCCTCACCCACTCTTCATTGAAAGGTACCTCGTGCTCTGACAGATTTTACTGTCATTTTACTGTTCTTTCTCCCAGTGCTCATTTTCGATTGAAGGTTACCGTGAACCAGGGAACGTGGCCTTTCCTCGTGAGGGTACACCCACAGGAGGAAGTTCTGTTCCACCTCCAATTCATTGGCTGATGCAGTGGAGTCAGTCCACAGGCTCGGTTTTTCATGAAACTTAATGATTTTGATGGTGAGAATGCTTTGTTAAATGGGCAGCATGGTGGTTAACACTGTTGCTTCACAGCTCCAGGATCCCAGGTTCGTTTCCCGCTTGGGTCACTGTCTGTGTGGAGTCTGCACATTCTCCCCGTGTCTGCGTGGGTTTCCTCCGGGTGCTCCGGTTTCCTCCCACAAGTCCCGAAAGGCATGCTGTTAGGTAATTTGGACATTCTGAATTCTCCCTCTGTGTACCCGAACAGGCGACGGAATGTGGGGACGCGGGGATTTTTCACAGTAACTTCGTTGGGGCTGTTTAGCACAGGGCTAAATCACTGGCTTTGAAAGCAGACCAAGCAGGCCAGCAGCACGGTTCAATTCCCGTAATAGTCTCCCCGAACAGGCGCCACAATGTGGCGACTAGGGGCTTTTCATTTTCATTTCATTGCAATATAAGCCTACTTGTGCCAATAAAGATTATTTTTTTAAAAATGAAATGGTGGGATTGTAACCCAACTTCAAAGTTAGGGAATCCCGCAATTCTTTTCTGCAAGCTGGAACAAAGGAAGTGTTCCAGGAATTTCACCCCGTGAAGGTGAAGGAACAGCAATATAATTCCGAGTCAGCATGATGTGTGGCTTGGAGGCGAACTTGCAGATGGTGCTGTTCCCATGTGCCTGCTGCCCTCGTCCTTGAAGGCGGCAGAGGTTGTGAGTGTGGGAGGCGGTGTTGAAGGATCTTCTTCTGATTGCCTTCAAGAAGCAAGCTGTGGTTTTCCTCATCATGGTGGCTGCTATAAATTGCTTCATTAGACTATTACTCCTCAAATTACTCTTCCTTGGTTCTAGTTTACAGAAGAGAATTGCAAGATTCCCTAACTTTGAAGTTTGGTTACAATCCCACCATTTTACAAAGCATTTTCACCATCAAAATCATTACGTTTAAGGGAAAGCCGAGCGTGTGGACTCACTCCACTGTGTGAATTGGAGATGGGATGGAACTCACTGCAAGCAGTGGGCTGGATTCTCTGCCCCACGGCACCAACAACACGGATCGTGATCGGGCAGAGAATTAGGCGTCTGTCCAAAATCGAGCTTTGCGCCGGTTGTGGAGCCGACTGCTATGCTCCAGCACCCCCTCCTCCTGCTGGTAGCAGGAGCAGGGTTTGACCCGCGCACCAGCAGGTCGGAGCTAATGGTTCCTAATGACTTAGCGGGCCCGTCACCCGAGTCAACGGGGCCTCGTATCTCTCCGGTTCTTCGGGCTGGGAATCACGTGGGCTTACTGCTGGTATTTACCTGCATGGCCCTGACATGGCGGACCTTGCCATAGGCCAAGGGGGTAACTCCTTAAGCGAGCTGCCCCCAATGTCCACCCGTCAGATGTCGCCAGGAATGTTGCTCTGTTTACTTGCTATAAATATAGCAGTCAATATGGTCGCCTTCCTTAATCCTAATTATGTTTACTTTCAGAGTTGCCAGGTTGCCATTTTCATTTTCATTTATTTCATTTCATTTTTCACTTAACTTTGGGTGCCCACTCAGTCAGAGGAACAATGGCCGTTGTTCAGATCTGAGGCTTTTGGGTTCGAAGAGATATAGGAGAACAGCTAAGGTCGTCCGTCTGGTAGCGAGCGTTGACCTTGGACTTACTTGCTTCTGGTGATGCTGGTGGACGGGTCTCTCTGCCTGAGAGCCGAATCCAAGAGAGCGAATCTCTTGTGGGGGCTCCTTCTTATACTTGGAGGGGCTTTGCCCGCTTTTAGGCGGGCCTTAAACTTGGTCCCAATTAATTGGGCAGCTTCTCGATCATTGTTATTGATCTTAACCAACAAAGGGGTGGGTGCCCTGATGGCTGGGCGTGTCCGAGGTGGCCATTGGCCTTGCTTTGTTTGTGTCTTTCTGGCACCGGGATGTCTGTAACAGTATCAACTACCTGAGTGTTAGTCCCTTGTTTCCCGGAGATGGGCCATCAATATGTTAATCGACCCAGAGTTTCGATTCCGTCTGGTAACTGCTTCCCAAATATACATTCAAGCACTTGGCCTGCTTGCTGTCCAGCATTGTCCACATTTCCCAAGAGTCTCTGTGTGCGTCCATTTTGTGTTCTGAAAGTGGCCATCCCAGATGGCTATAATCCGTGCCGCTGAGGGGCTTCTGCTAGGGCTGGGGGGACTGGTTGGGGGGGGGGGGGAATGGCCAGGGGGTGGGGCTGTGGTCTCGCGGTTGGCGGGTTGGGGTTGCACACTGCTGATGCCATGTTGTAGTGAGGTCGTCAGCCGAGCGCATGCGCGACCCAGGTCCCAGCCATTCGCCGGCCATTTTCGACAAGATCCGTGGGCGTTTTGCGCGTGCCAGAGCTAGCCCCTCACTGCTACCGGAATCGGTGAGGGGCTCGCACCGATTTGCCAGTCGTGAAACACCACGGGTCCCACGCCGGCGTCGGCAATTTGCCGCAGAAACGGAGAATTGCCCATAGTCTCCCAAACAGAAAATTCCGGCCTGTATGTTTTTATCTATTTACTCAGTAAAGGTCTGTTTGACTAGAAAACCACAACACAGTGAACCCGTGACTGAAACTGTGGCGCAGGCTCCCAATGTTATTAATCCAAACAATGCGGAGTGGAGGCTAGTGATTTAATGCAAATTTAATCAAAAATTGCAGCGCTGATTAACAGGGGAGTTAACCAAGGCCACTCCATTGACTGGGACACAAGAGAATGCTAGATGCAGCCTTTAAAAATGCAACAAATAAGCTAAATGCTTATTGTTAACAAAGCTTTGCAGGCTTGTCGTGACTGAATCTTTCAACACTTTAAGTGAAGACGTTGTCGGGAGTGGTGGTGGGGAATTAATAGCCTGAAGGAATTATTGAGGCCGGCAGTGAGATGGAGGTGGATTAACCTGCATACACTGTCAGTAATGACGTGAATGGCAGAACAACCTGGGTTAATCACTGCCTTTCTGATGTTGCTCCGGCTCGCTTTCTGCTGTCAGGCTCAATAGCCTCCTGCAATGACTTCCTCCGGCACTTTCTGTTCGAACAAAATGAAAACAATGTTGACTGCGAAGGCTAATCAGATTTATTTTGTGATTTTCTTCTGTGTGCGTGTGTGAGAGATCTTGGGCTTGGGAATTGGAACCTTTCACTTATTCAAGCAACTGTTGTCGGCATCAGATGAAGCAGTCTAGATGCAGAAGAAAGCTCTGTCTCGTTCAATAATAATGCCCAGGTCTACGATGAACGCTCCCTACTGCAATAGTCAAGGATCGAGGTAGAATGGGCACAGGTGGGCAGCACGGTGGCACAGTGGTTAGCACTGTTGCATCACAGCACCATGGACCCGGGTTCGATCCCTGCCTTGGGTGTCTGTGTGGAGTTTGCGCGTTCTCCTCTGGGAGCTCTAGTTTCCTCTCGCAGTCCAAAGATGTGAAAATTAGGTGGATTGGCCATGTTAAATTTCCCATTAGTGTCCAAAGATGTGTGTAGATTAGGTAGGGGGTAGGACGGGGCTGTGGGCTCCAGTAGGGCATTCTTTCAGAGGGGTGGTGCAGACTCGATGGGCTGAATGGCCTCTCTCTGCACTGTAGGTATTTTATTATTCTATGTGGGTTTCAACAGGTAGAGTGATGGATGGAGGCATTCTTAATGATAGACAGGGTCAAGTACAACACAAGGTTTGTCGAGATTCTGGATCAGCCTTACCAAGAGTTGCCAAGGAGTGCGGGTGGAGTCAGGGGTGAGGAAAGAGGGGTGGAGGCCAAAGGCAATGGCTTTGATTTTCCCACTGCACGGTCAGAAGAAATTTTTGCTAATCAAGGACGAGATGTCGGGCAAAAAATCTAATAATTTAGAGACAGCGGCAGACTGTAGTGGTGTTGAGAGAGGTGTCTTCAACGGACATGTGCCAACTGATGTTGTGTGAGACAGAAGGTCCATTATGCCTGTGCTGATTCCTTGAACGAGCGACCTAAACAGCTCCAGCACAAAGACTTGGCAGGCGGGAATTAGGATCATACGTACAGGGGCTGTACGGTCTTCCGTCAATGAATGGAGCACATGTCCACAGCAATGAGAAATTTCCTTCAGTGGGGACACTTACCTGGCAAAGAGATCAGACAAAATGGGACCTCCCTTCCATTTCTGAAGCTAGCTTTGAATCTCCGCCCACCTTCCCAGAATGTCAGCACATAATCTGGATCAGACGAGAATAGTCTATAATGCTGATGCTCAACTTGCTGCTGTTACAGCTCTGCTAATGCCAGAGAATTGGAGCAATTACTCATCACCTTACTGTCAATTAGCACACACTGCCCACAGCTGTGGGGTGTGAATGGAATCCCATTGGACATTGACGACTGAATCTGCTTCCGCCATCTTTACAGGCAATTAAGTCCAATTCAGAACAGCAACCTTTGAAGGCTGCGGGCCCAGCTGATAAGGCTGCTAAAAAGGCAGGTAAAGTCCTTGGCTAAACATGGCAAGGGCCATGGGGCCTGACAACATCATGGCTCTAGGACTTGTGCTTCAGAATTAGGCACTCCACTAGCCAGCTATTCCAGGACAGTGACAACACTGGCATCTCCTCAACAATTTGCAAATTTGCCGAGGCATGTCCTGTCCACAAATGTAGGATGAATCTAATCCGTCCAAATACCGCCCCATCAGTTTACTCTCAATCATCAGCAAAATGATGCAATGTTTCAGCAACACTGCTATCGAGTGGCACTTACTTGTTAATAACCTGCTTCTCAGGCCCCTCCAGGCCCATTCAGCTCCTGATCTCATTAGAGCCTTGGTCCAAACATGTACAAAAGAGCTGAATTTCAGTGGTGAGGTGAGAGTGGCCTGTGACATTATCAAAAATGTAAAGAACTGTAAGGGTTAATGTAATGTACCCGTGATTGAAACTGTGGCGCAGGCTCCCGATGTTATTAATCCAAACAATGCGGAGTGGCAGCTCGTGATTTAATGCAAAGTTACTAAAAAATTGCAGCGTTGACTAACAGGGGAGTTAACCAAGTCCACTCCATTTTGACTGGGACACAAGGGAGTGGTTGTACATTTAGACGGAACTAGATGTACAACTATATAAGGCATTGATGTCAAGCCTTGTGGAGGTGAGCTTGAGGAGAAAGCTAGAGTACAGACTGAAGGAAAGATAGTGTGAGTGAGAGTAGATCATAGTTAATGTAATAGTGTAGAGATTAGTAGTAGTTTGGGGCTGTTTTAGCACAGTGGACTAAACAGCTGGCTTGTAATGCACAACAAGGCCAGCAGCGCTGGTTCAATTCCCGTACCGGTCTCCTCGAACAGGTGCCGGAACGTGGCGACTAGGGGCTTTTCACAGTAACTTCAGTGAGGCCTACTTATGACAATAAGCTATTATTATTAGATGAGTGTAGATTATATGTTAATTATCAACTATATTATATAGGAGTAAGTGTCGAATCCAATTAAGTAGTGTTAATAAATTTATAGCTTTGTTCAAGTTAAAAGCTATTTGTGGTCTTTGTGAACAGTAGGCCAACCATCTTGAATTTAGAAATACAAAGAACACCACATGGCCCACTGTCCTTGACAAGATGGCAGCCTTTGACTAAGTGTGGCATCGAGGAGCCCTGGCACAGCTGAAGAGAATAGGAATCAGGGGAAAAACTGTCTGCTGGTTGTAGCATAAGGCACAATGGTTTTGGCTGTTGGAGGTCAGTCATCTCGGGTTCAAGCAACGCTGCAGGAGTTCCTCTGAATAGTTTTCTAGGTCTAACCATCTTCAGCTGCTTCATCAACGACCTTCCTTTCCGAAGTAGGGATGTTCGCTGATGATTGCACAATGTTCAGTATTTTTTGCAACCGTTCAGATACTGAAGCAGCCCATGCCCGTATGCAGCAAGATCTGGACAACATTCAGGCTTGGGCTGATAGGTAGCACATAGCATTCACACCACACAAGTACGAGGTAATAACCATCTCTGACAACAGTGAATCTATTTCCCCTGGACATTCAATGGTAATAGCAGCACTGAATCGCCCTGAATCAAAATCCTTTGAGTTACCATTGACTAGAAACTGAACTGGATTAGCCATATAAATACTGTGGCAACAAGAACAGATCAGAGGCTGAGAGAATCGCAGCAAGTAACTCACCTGCTGACTCCCCAAAACCTGTCCACCATCTACAAGGCACAAGTCAGGAGTGTAATGGAATACTCTCCACTTGCCTGGATGAGTGCAGCTCCAAGAACACTCAAGAAGCTCAACTCCATCCAGGACAAAGTAGCCCACATGATTGGCATCCATCTACTACTGACAACATTCACTCCCTCTACTACCAACGCGCAGGAGCTGCAGTGTGTGCCATGTACAAGATGCACAGCAGCAATTCACCAAGGCTCCTTAGGCAGCACCTTCCAAATCTGCGACCATTATCCACCTCTAGGAATAAGGGCAGCAGATACAAGGGAACATCATTAACTGTAAGTCCTCCTCTAAGCCGCTTGCCATTCTGACTTGAAAACTATATCGCCATTCCATCACTGTCGTTGGGTCAAAATCTTGGAACTCACTCCCTAACTGCACTGTGGGTTTCCCTACACCTCAGAGACTGCAGCCGTTCAAGAAGATGACTCACCTTCTCAAGGGCAATTAGAAATGGGAAATTCCTAAGTGACACTCAGATCCCGAGAATCAATTTTTAAAATAGTTGGCAATGTTTCCCCGGGAGCAGAGAAAATTCAGGGGAGGGTTAATGGAGGTGTTCAAAAGCAAGAGGGCTTTTGATAAGTAGGAGGAAACCTGTTTCCACTGCCAGGGGGGCTGGGATCAGAGGACCCAAGTTTAAAGTAATCGGAAAAAAAACTAAAAAAAAACATGAGAACATTTTGATTTACACAGCAAGTTGTTCTGATCTGGAACTCACTGCCTGAGAATGTGGAGCAATCAGATTCAATAAGAATTTTTGAAAGGGAATTGAGTAAATATTGAAAATACTGTCACTCCTGCCACCCAAACTGCCCCCAGTTGGCATCCACTACTTGGGCGATGGCGCCCCATTACTTGACATGTAGACATCTCCTTGTCCAATGAGAAGTGGAGGGTGGGCTCTTGAAGTTGGAGGGCCAATCGGAGGGCTCCCAGCCGAAGAAGAGCATCTGGTTGTAGCAGAAGATAAGTAACTGAGGAGGCAGTTCAATGGGAAACTCCCCTCTGAGCTGTAAAAAAAGGTGTAGGGGATGGAGAGAGAAGCCTGTCCACCACTGGGGAGGCGTGGGGAATCTCTCCACAAGGCAGCCATTTGACGCACCTTCAGAGAGTCATCGATATCTACAGCAGAGAAAAGGCCCTCCGGCCCTTTGTGGCAGGCAGTTAAACTGCCCCCTCCCCCACCCGCGGCATCGGGAAACTGGAGGCCGAGTAGAATATCCTCAATCACGCCTCCTTCAGCCAGGTTGTTGATGAGGGATTGTTGCAGCCTTCGGGACTCAACGTTGAGGTTTGGCAACTTTAGAGTTTGATTTTTCTCCTCTATCTTAAACCCCCCCCCCTCTTCTCATCCTTTTTAATATTCCACACAGTGCCTCAATGCAACCCACCCCTCACTCCCCCTCACACCAGGCCATTACCAAGAGCCGGTGCAGACTCGATGGGCCGAATGGCCTCCTTCTGCACTGTAAATTCTATGATCTATATGTCGTTAGCTCTAACAGTTGCTACTTCTTGTTACAGTTTCTTTTGCTCCAACACATTCTCCCCCCTTTCAGTTCTGACAAAAGGGTCCATGGACTCGAAATGTTCACCCTGATTCTCTGCTGATAGATACTGCTGGACCTGCTGGGTTTTCCCAGCGTCCTCTGTGCTCGCTCACATTGAGCCTAATTCGCTGTTTGTTTTCCGAGGGCAGGGAAGCCTACTGGGCTCCGAAGCTGCCTCACCGAAAGGTTGCCGACAGGGTCGTGAAATTGGCACGCTGGCGGGTTCTGGCATTTTCGGGGCCCATCTCTCAGCTGTCCAGCTTGGGGCATCGAAAGAAAATACCCTTTTCGTAGAATCATTGAATTTACAGTGCAGAATGTCCCTCTGATTTTTCTGCTGTATTACTCACAGCAGTGTGTCGGTGATTAGGGTTGTTTTTTGTTTAAATTTTAGAGTACCCAATTATTTTTTCCAATTAAGGGGCAATTTAACGTGGCCAATCCGCCTATCCTCCACGTCTTTGGGTTGTGGGGGTGAAACCCACGCAGACAACGTGCAAACTCCACACGGACAGTGACCCAGGGCCGGGATTCAAACCCACGTCCTCAGCGCCATAGGCAGCAATGCTAACCACTGTGCCACCGTGCTGCCCCGATTAGGGTTGTTAAATTTAGCTCACAGCTTGAAGGATTGAGGGAATAATCTGAAATGCTGGCACCAAGACTCATGTCTAGAGCTCAATGAGGGCCTCTATTGGCAGATGTCTGTCAATACAACATGAGGGGGTGATCCTGATGGAAGCTCTGGCCGGTATTTTCCGAAAAGTGACAGAGACCGCGATTCTCCGGCCTTGTCGCGCTCTCGCACGAATGAAACGAGGCCGGTGAATAGCGGGAGAGGCTGAAAATGAGAACTGTGCCAGGTGCCAAACAGTTTGCAATACAACCAGCCTTCTCCTGGAGGCGAATTCAGGATTTTGCTGTAGTGTGGCGAGAAACAAATTATCACCAGTTAAGTCGTATTTCCATAGAATTTGCGGGACGTGCGGATGAAAGCTATTGCTAATAGGGAATTGGCAATCGTGGTTAAGTGAGCATGTCACACATCCCAAGTGGATTCCCCTGGGTAGGCGGGCCATGTAGCATGTGGGAGTCATTGTCAAGCATCCCAATCAGACCATGATAGATATAGACATAGAACACACAGTGCAGGAGGAGGCCATTTGGCCCATCGAGTCTGCACTGACCCACTTAAGCCCTCACTTTTACCCAATCCCCCTCACCCAATAACCCCTCTTAACCTTTTTTGGACACTAAGGGAAATTTATCATGGCCAATCTATCTAGCCTGCATGTCTTTAGACCGTGAGAAGAAACCGGAGCACCCGGAGGAAATCCACACAGACATGGGGAGAACGTGCAGACTCCGCACAGACAGTGACCCAGCAGGGAATCGAACCTGGGACCCTGGCGCTGTGAAGCCACAGTGCTAACCATTATGCTACCGTGCCGTATCGTATGCAGGAACCCAACCTCTGCAAACAGAAGGGACATGTTCAAGTCTTGCGCCGTCTTTTTTTAAAAAAAAACTACCTGGGAACTCAGGGAACCTACACCTCCTTGTTGCTTTCTCCATAGCAACGCCTCACGCAATCAACATGACCTGCCAACCAATCAGCGTCCTGTAGCATGAACGGTAATCATTTGAACTTTGGCCTTCCTGCGCCTGCCGCGATGAGTGCAAGATGAAAAACTTCAACGGCATGTCTCTTTTTGCAGCACAGAGCTTTGCAATATCTCCAGCATCCCACTATGCAGAGGGAGAAAATTGTTCGCTGGCATCCCATAATGCAGTGGGGGGAGGGGTGAAGAAGGGCAGATGGTTACATCTGGTTGGACGAGCACGATCCGGCTGTTCAGAAAAACTTGTCATCGATCCGCAAATGAGGCTTGCTGACGTTGTCCGGGTGGAGGAATACAGAGATGAACTTGCCTCTCCGTCACCAGCTGCTGGAGTTTGCGGGCCAGGCTGTTGTCCTGCTGGCCGGCGCTGGCCAGCACCCCGTCGGACTGGGAGGAGGCCAGGCCTGGTGCGGCCTGCTTGGACACTGTGCCTGAACACTGCGGCAGGCAACACCACAATCGCAGCAGCCAATCCCCGAACACTCAGGCTTTGTGCCACATCATTCCAGGTTGCTGGGACTGTGTTGGCATTGTCAGCGGGTCACTGTCCGCGGGGGGGGGGGGATGTGATAACCCGCAGAGAGCTGAGCACTGCTGCACCTCAATCTGTGCCATAGTCTGACGCCCGTCTGTCTGCTGCGTGCTCGCTCACACCCACCACCTGCACGCGGTGTGCCCGGGGGAGGGTGAGGTGGCAACGCCTGGTGAGATGGACCAAGGGTTCGGAGGTCAGTCTGTATCTAATCCCCCCCGAGAGCTAAGGAATAAAGATTTTACTTCCTAATCACAATTCTTACCAACACACGAAGAGTTGAATTTCTCCCAGCTACTGCCAATTGGAGCACTTTCCTTGCCAGCCAATCAGGTCACTGCTTTGCTGTGATGCCACTCTTCAAATTTATCCCCAAAGGTGCTGTGGCCGCTGGTGCCGGTGAATCGGCTGGTGAACCTTCATTCGGGGCGAGAAGCCCATGGGGCCTAGTTAAGTGGGTGAATTAACGTTGAAAAGCGTTGCCAGCCTCACTGGGCTGAGTGGCGGGGAAGCTCACCGCAGTTCCAGCTCATCACCACACTTGGAAACTTTGTGGAAGAGCTGTGCACAAAGTGTTATTTCAGGGAATTCCCGCCAGCACGACCGGATCACAATTCCCATGCATTTTGAAAAAGTGATTTCCCCCAGTGGAAAGACCCTGCCCCGGAGGCATGAAGCATCTAATTCACCCACCCCCTGAAGTCATTGAGCAACTCCATCAAGGGGGCGCTGCATTTAAACGGCTGCACAGCACCCTCTCCCATTCAAGCCAGGAAAATGGCAGTGAGGAAAGCTGCTCCTCGATTCATGGAGAGGGCCATCAGCCGTTTACTGGATGCCCTGGAGGAGAAATGGGCAATAATATACCCTTAGGCTGGCAGGAGACCATCCAGCAAGGTGACCAATCCTGCCTGGGAGAGCGTGGCATCCCCGGTCAGTGCCGGCAGTTTGACCAAGAGGGCGGGGGTTAAATGTGAAAAAAATATGAATGACCTACTCCGATCAGCCAGGGTGAGTTTTCTCCCTGTCTCCTCTCTGCACTCCACCCCTTCCGTCACCCCCTGGAATGTCACCTCGATCACACATGCCGGCGCCTCGCAGGACCCCAGAACCTGACCTCCCACGGCATCCACAAGCCCCAACTCACTCCTCATCAGAACTCATCCCGGCATAAGCGCAGTGCCCACATATGCCAGGTGTCATCAACCGCTGACCCGCCAGGCGCCAGCTCACATTAACCCCATTTGTGTTCCTGCCGGAGAAGCTCACCCACAACCGTGGTGAGCGTGAGAAAACGGGCGGTGGGATGCCCAAGCTGAGGGGCTCAGCAGGCAAGTTTTTGGGTCACTATCTGATGAGTACCACACAGCTCCTGCTACACATCAGGTGGAGGCAGAACGTCCCAGGGATTGGACAGTTGGAGGTCAGTTGGGTGCCATGCCTCTGGACTCATTCGTCCCCCAGCTGCAGGAGAAGCAGAGGCAGAGCCAGGAATACCAGGAGGAGGTGCCAGTGACGCTGCTGTGATTGCAAGACTGAATGGAGGAGTCCCAAAGTTTTCTGTCACAGGAGATGTACCAGCAATGCGTGGCACCCAGGCCTACACTGCGAGGGAGGCGACCGCAGTGGAAAGCCTGGGCCAAGAGGTCAGATCCACGATGGGGGATCTCTGAAACACGGCTCAGTCCCTGAGGACCATGGCCGAGGGCTTCAACTGCATGGTGCTGACAATGACGGGCCTCCAGGTCTGGTCGCACCAGATGGAGCTCACTCCATCTGCCACTCGGTCCCCCATGGAGTAACCCAGGGGCCCATGAACACCCGGAGGGAGGAGGACATCTTGTACTTTACCCAGGAGACCCAGGATTTGACCAGACAATCTGAATTCCCTCCTTCCCCTGAACGGTGCAATTCAGACACAGCCGGCAGGTCAAGGTGACGTGGCAACACCGGGGCCACCCGAAGGTTGGCTGGGACCCTCCGAACCCGGGCCTCCAGAAGGTGCCGGAAAGGCATCTCAGACAGCAGAGTGTAGAAGGCAGCAGGGCACCTCTACGTCCTGGAAACGCACAGACTTAGTGGGCAGGCTTGCAAATGGTAACGAACTGTAGGGGCACAAAGTGGGCATGGGTGAAGTTAGGCACAGGTAGTTGGGGGGCAGTGTGACTTGTAACATCTGCATGTGTCACTGAGTTAAATATTATTGTTGGCACCCTAAATGCCTCACATTCTTTAACCCTCCCCCCAGTGGTATAGCGCTTCTCCCCATCTGGACACAGTTATCTCACTGGCCTTCAGTGTCCGGCAGACGGTTAGGCCCATTCATTGTGAATGTTTCATTCACAGTGACAGGACTCAGGCATGATTCAGTGAACCTTAGACCCTCACCCCTAATCCCCCCGAGAGCTAAGGGACAAAGGAATGTAGGGCTGAACCTCACTCACACATGAGCTGGGCTGCCAGAGTGCTGACAGCAGACAGGCAGGAGTCAGACAGAAACATCACCCTCCTGCAATGGCTGGGCAGCAGGCACTCAAGGACTCCTCGGCTCAAAATCCTGCTGAGTAAGATCTCTGCAACCTTCAATCTCTGGTGATAGCGGGGTCACAATGTCATGAGGGGATGTTGGGGGAGGGGGGGCGTGCTACCGGACAACAACATGCCGGCTCCACTCCATGAAGCGAGAGGCAACGAGGGAGTCCTTAGCCTTCCTGCCTCGCCGAGCCTTCGTGCTGCGGATTCTCATTAGCCTCTTCCTCAACCCCCTCCTGAACGTACTCCACATACAAGGACACGTGCTGCTTCCTCAGGCATGCTGTTGCTCCATTGCAGAGCCAGGTTATGTCAGGCACAGCAGACACCACAGGTGTGAAAGGCCCTCTGACCTGGAAGGCCCCCACCACTGGACCTGTCGAGGCAACGGAAGCGCATCTTCAGGGGGCCAATGCACTAGTCGCTCACAGATCAGGTGGCACTGTGAGCCTTGTTGTATCGGACCTCTGCTGCAGCCTCTAGCCACCACACTGGCATCATCAGCCAAGAGCTCAGGGGATATCACCTGTCCTCTACAAGCTACCCCTGCAGCCTGGGGTGACCCTCAAAAATGCCAGGGATCTGTGATTGCCCGAGGATGTAACTGTCATGCATGTTCCCTGGAAAACATGCACACATATGCATGAATCGCATCTGGTGGTCACACACCCAGCTGCACATTGAGGGAGTGGAACCACTTTCTGTTTCTGAAGGAGACTCCCTGATGCCATGGGACACAAAGAGTGACATAAGTGCAGTTATTTGCTCCCTGAACCTGTGGCAAACCAGCAATTGTGCCAAATCCCCTGGACTACTCATCTTGCAGGGCCTGATCCAGGTTGAAATGAACAAAGTCCAAAGCCCTTGCATAGAGTGCGTCCATAACTTCATAGATGAACTTATGGACAGGCGCCTACAATTTGCCACAAAGATGTGGCACAGGTACCGCATAGTCTACCTGGTGAAGCAGAGTCTCCTATGGCACATGGTATCAAACAGCTCCATAAAGGACACTCAGATCCTGTGCACCCTCCGTTTCCACCTGCACCTTTCTGACCCCTGTACGGCTGGTGTGGCTTCAGGCCCCTGAACCTGCCCTGCAGCCCCAGTGACTCCTGTCGCTAGGCCTTGCCTGTGTCCCACCACACGCTGCTGCTAAAATCTGTGCTCCTCCACACTGGCTCTAGACCAATATTGCTCAGTGACCTGCTGAATGCCAGAGGTGAGGTGAGAGTGACTGCCATTCACATCAAGGCAGCATTTGACCAGGTATGGCATCAAGGAGCCCCAGCAAAACTGGTGTCAATGGGAATCAAGGGGGAAACTCTCCGCTGGTTGGAGTCATACCTGGCACAATGGAAGATGGTTGTGGTGGTTGGAGGTCAATCATCTCAATTCCAGGACATCACTGCAGGAGCTCCTCAGGATGGTGTCCGAGGCCCAACCACCATCGACTGCTTCATCAATGACCTGCCTTCCATCATAAGGTCAAGCACGGCAACACAGTGGTTAGCACTTTTGCTTCACAGCGCCAGTGGTCCCAGGTTCGATTCCCGGCTTGTGTCACTGTCTGTGGGGAGTCTGCACATTCTCCCCGTGTCTGTGTGGGTTTCCTCCGTGTGCTCCGGTTTCCTCCCACAAGCCCCAAAAGACGTGCTGTTAGGTAATTAGGACATTCTGAATTCTCCCTCTGTGTACCCGCACAGGCGCCGGAATGTGGCGACTAGGGGATTTTCACAGTAACTTCATTGCAGTGTTAATGTAAGCCTATTTGTGACAATAAAGTTAATATTAAAAAAAAGAAATGTGGCTGTTTGTGGATGTCTGCACAATGTTCAGCACCATTCACGACTTGAATGAAAATGAAATGAAAATCGCTTATTGTCACGAGTAGGCTTCAATGAAGTTACTGTGAAAAGCCCCTAGTCGCCACATTCCGGCGCCTGTCCGGGGAGGCTGGTACAGGAATCGAACCGTGCTGCTAGCTTCCCAGATAATGAAGTAGTCCATGTCCAAATGCAGCAAGACCTGGACAATATCCAGGCTTGGTCTGACAAGTGGCAAGAAACATTTACGCCACACAAACGCCAGGCA
This sequence comes from Scyliorhinus canicula, assembly GCF_902713615.1. Classification (NCBI taxonomy): domain Eukaryota; kingdom Metazoa; phylum Chordata; class Chondrichthyes; order Carcharhiniformes; family Scyliorhinidae; genus Scyliorhinus; species Scyliorhinus canicula. The sequence continues at coordinate 24,251,485 of NC_052151.1, read as the reverse complement.
ATGATCATCTCCTACAAGAGAGGATCAAGAGAGGGCTGTTTAGCACACTGGGCTAAATCACTGGCTTTGAAAGCAGATCAAGGCAGGCCAGCAGCACGGTTCAATTCCCGTAACAGCCTCCCCGAACAGGCGGCGGAATGTGGCGACTAGGGGCTTTTCACAGTAACTTCATTGAAGCCTACTTGTGACAAGCGATTTTCATTTTCATTTTTCAACCTCTGGGCCTTGACATTCAATGGCATTACCATCGCTGAATCCCCACAAGCAACATCCTGGGGGTTACCACTGATCAGGAACTGAGCTGGACTAGTTATATTAATACAGTGGCTACCAGGGCAGGTCAAAGGCTAGGAATCCTATGGTGCGTAACTCACCTCATGACCCCCCAAAGCTTGTCCACCATCTAAAAGGCACAAGTTAGGAGTGTAATGGAATACTCTCCATTTACCTCGGTGAGTGCAGCTCCAACAACACTCAAGAAGCTTGACACCAACCAGGGCAAAGCAGCCCGGTTGATTGCTCCTCCTTCCACAAACATTCAAACCCTCCACTACCGACGCACAGTGGCAGCCGTGTGTACCATCTACAAGATGCACTGCAGTAACTCACCACGATTCCTTCGACAACACCTTCCAAACCCATGGCCACCACCATCTGGAAGGACAAGAGCAGCAGAGACCTGGGAACCCTCCACCTGGAGGCTCTCCTCCAAGTCACTCACCACCCTGACTTGGAAATATATCGGCGTTCCTTCACTGTTGCTGGGGCAACATCCTGGAACTCCTTCCCTAACAGCACAGTGTGTATACCTACACCTCAGGGACTGCAGCGGTTCAAGAAAGCAACTCACCACCACCTTCTGAAGTTAAAGTAGGGATGGGCAATAAATGCTGGCCTAACCAGCGACAACCTCATCCTGTAAATTACAAAAAAGTATGAAAGAGAGAGAGAGAGAAAGAGAGAGAGAGAGAGACCAATCAGGTTGATATTGCAGCCTGATAGCATCAATGACTCCTCTGACCCATTGGCCTCCCAGACTTTGAAGGAGCCAGTCCCACACCTTATCCGGCAGCTACCCCTCACTCACAGCTCAGGTGCCTGACAGGTCCCGTCCTATGACCTCACCCAGTCAGAGTCACCTTTGGCTTCCCATCTGGTTCTCTCCTCCCTCGTTCTCTATATCACTGGGTTCTGACAGGAGATTTATATACTCACACATCCATAATGAAATGAAAATTGCTTATTGTCACGAGTAGGCTTCAATGAAGTTACTGTGAAAAGCCCCAAGTCGCCACATTCCGGCGCCTGTTCGGGGAGGCTGTTACGGGAATTGAACCGTGCTGCTGGCCTGCTTTCAAAGCCAGTGATTTAGCCCTGAGCTAAACAGCCCCTGGGCAGTGTCAACTGAACAGTGGTGTCCGATTGGTGGCTGATGGGTCCTCACTGGCTGGCATTGGGGTCCAGCACATAAGCAAGCGCAGTGCTTCTTAATCTCCTGCACACAAGCGTTTAAATTCAAATTCATTCCATTCCTTTGAATTGAATTCATCCCATTCCTTGACTTTGAAATGTTTTGAGGTTCCTTGACTTTGAGACTGTGGGCAGCTGACAGTGTTAAGGTTAACTCTTGTTGGCCAATTAGTTTGATGAACATAAATCTCAGGAATGTTAGAGGGCACAATTGCTTTTTGCTTCAGTGATAGGGAAAGATAATAGGCACCCATCTTACTCAGGCTGCATCATTCCGAGATCTCCTTGCTGTCTTGTCTCGACACTTGAAACTTCTCATTCCTCCATGTCGGAGGTCATGACGCCTGCTTCCCAATTTTAAAAAGCAGTAGTAATTCGCGCCAGTGTGACGTAATACCTGGTAGGTGGGAAGATTCAACGAGGACTGAAGGTGCAATGTTAACCATGCCAAATATATTATAATGGACCCAAATTCGTGCAAATCAGGTTCGCGCCCTTCCTGGGTATGAACCTGATTGCATCATCGGGGAGGGCCCGGGAAGATGGCGTTCCGAAATCTCTTCAGTGCAAATCCCGTTTCTGGCCTCTTGCGAGTTTTAAAGCCCATTTAGGATTTGTGCCTGTGGCTAACACAGCTGCTAAATCCCACCGAGTGCCGTGCAATTAATTATCAACATCGGTCTAAGGTTAATATAAATTTCCTATGTCGGCTCTTTTCACAGCAGGCTGAACTTCTGCTCAAAAAGCAGATACAAAAACTTCAAACAATAATGCAGGGTAAATTTGCTCCCAGTCTTTCGTGCATCTCCTGTGGGGGAAGGGAAAATTACATAGAATTATTATTCGGAGTTTTTTTATTCATTCCTGGGATTTGGGCAGCACGGTAGCCTTGTGGATAGCACAATTGCTTCACAGCCCCAGGGTCCCAGGTTCGATTCCGGCTTGGGTCACTGTCTGTGCGGAGTCTGCACATCCTCCCCGTGTGTGCGTGGGTTTCCTTCGGGTGCTCCGGTTTCCTCCCACAGTCCAGAGATGTGCAGGTTAGGTGGATTGGCCATGATAAATTTCCCTTAGTGTTGGGTGGGGTTATTGGGTTATGCAGATAAGGTGGAGGTGTTGACCTTGGGTAGGGTGCTCTTTCCAAGAGCCGTTGCAGACTCGATGGGCCGAATGGCCTCCTTCTGCACTGTAAATTCTATGATATCTATGATGTGGACATCACTGGCCCGGCCAACATTTATTGTCCATCCCTAATTTCCCTTGAGAAGGTGGTGTGAGCTGTCTTCTTGAACCATTGCAGTGCTGTAGATACATTCACTGTGCGGTTAGGGAGGGGAGTTCCAGGATTTTGACCCAACCACAGGAACGGAGAAATATTTCCAAGGCAGGATGATGGGTAACTTGGAGGAGAACTTCAAGGTGCTGATGTCCCCATGTATCTGCCTCCGTTGTCCTTCTAGATAGTAGTGGTTGTGGTTTGGAAGAAGCCTTGGTAAGTTGCTGCAGTGCATCTTGTAGATGGTACACACAGCTGTCACTGTGCATCAATTGTGGAGGGAGTGAATATTTAAGAAACTTACTAATTCAAACCAAAGTGCCATTTCCAGAGATGATAATGCACCCTAACCCCTGCAGTGCCCACCGGGCACGGAAGGTCTGAAGGGTGCTGGCGGACTTGCCTGCCCCATCTCCAAGACTACCCGGCCATAAATACACCAAGTAGAGGGGAAGACAATCGTGTCAGACAACCCTCTCAAATGTCCGCTGCCTGGACCTGTTAATTGCCAAATTGGCCAGGCCCAGGGGCAGGTTTATGAGGAGGTCCTCCTCCCTCCTCACCCCCCTTCTGCACCAGGGCAACTGAAGATTAGGAGCATGGGGCTGAAGTGCAACCAAAAGTTGAGGAGCAGCCCCTTCATATTGGTCTTTCTGTGTATTGTCACAGACTGCATGAGTGTCTGAGGAACCATGATCTGTTGCAATCGTCAGCAAACATCCCCACTTCTAACCTTATGGTCAAGGGAAGATCATTGATGAAGGAGCTGCAGGATTGCAGAGCTCAGATCTGATCCATTGGTTTTGGAATCACTTAGCGCTGTCTACTACTTACTGCTTATGTTGTTTTGCACGCAGGTAGTCTTGTGTTGTAGATTCACAGGTCGACCCCTCATTTTTAGGTGTGCCTCATGCTGCTCCTGGCAGGCCTCCTGCACTCTTCATTGAACCAGAGTTGATCCACCAGTTTGGCAACAATGGTAGAATGGGGGCCAGGTTATGAGGTTACAGATTGTGGTTGTATATAGTTATGCTGCTGCTATTGGCCGACAGAGCTTCATGGATACCCAGTCCTGAGTTGTTTGACCAGTCCAGAATCTTATCCCATATAGCAGTGTCTCATCGAGCCACACAACACGATGCAGGGTACCCTCGATGTGAAGATGGGACTCTGTCTCCACAAGGAATCTGGTTGCCACTCCTACCAATGCTGTCATGGACAGATTCAGCACTGCAAGTACAGCAAAGAATTAGGACGTTCCATTTATATCGGTGTTTATACTCCAGTGTGCCTCCTCCCAACCCCTGTTGTTATCACCATTGTGGGTCTTAGCTTAGGTTGTTATTGGCCAGGATCGATAGAGACTGCTGGAAGGAAGGCTGTTAACTTTTATTTGAACATTCTTTGAACAATATACTTGTTATGGCTCAGCACAAGGCTTCACATAGAACTACCTCTCAGCAGGCCGTGTTATCATATGACCTTGCACCACGGATGCTGTAGACTGTCTATTTATATACTTACCATTAACCCTTTTACACAACGTCACCCCCATCCCCCATGCCTCTAACTATATTGAATACAAAATTCTGCATCTCTGCCTGAAGTTTCTGCCTTCATCCCTCGTCCACAGAAATAACCATTGTGGTGCTTTCACCAGACTCCTCGACTCCTGTAAATGACCTTGTTTACAGCTCCCTCAGAGGATTTCAGTTCTCCACATTCTCCTTGAAGTAGGTCACGTATATGTGAATCCTCAGAGAATATCAGCTCGCTGTTCAGATCATCTTCCGAGTCTTCTGGGAAACTGGTAGAGTGCGACATCATCTTCGCCATTAGAGGTTCAGACAGGGCCAGACCATTGAGGGGAGGGGGTGGTGTGGAAGAGTAGCTCAGCAGTCCAGAGAACGTTCATGAGATGGATCCTAGGGATGGAGGGATTTTCTTATGGGGAAAGGTGGAGTAGCTTGGGCCTGTACTCTTGGAGTTTAGAAGATTGAGAGTCAACCTTATTGAGACATAAAGGATTCTTAGGGGGCTTGACACAGTAGATACTGAGAGGTTGTTTCCCCTTGGGGGAGAATCTAGGACCGGGTGGCAATATCTCTGAGTAAGGTGTCACCCAGTTAAGACAGAGATGAGGTGAAATTTCTTCTCTCAGTGGGTAGTCAATCTGTGGAGTTCTTTACCACAGAGAGCTGTAGACGCTGCGTTATTAAGAATTATCTAGGCTGACACAGAGATATTTTTAATCAGTAAAGAACTTGAGGGGCCAAGGGATAAGGCAGGAAAGTGGAACTGAGGATTATTACAACAGATCAATCATGATCTCATTGGCGGAGCAGACGCAATGGGCTAAATGGCGTACTTCTACTCCTACATCTTATACAAAATTATGAGGGGCATAGACAGGGTGGATAGTCAGAGACTTTTTCCCAGGGTAGTGGGGCCAATTACTCGGGGGCATAGGTTTAAGGTGCAAGGGGCAAGGTTTGGACGAGATGTATGAGGCAAGTTTTTTACACAGAGAGTAGTGGGTGCCTGGAACCCGCTGCCGGAGGAGGTGGTGAAAGCAGGGACGATAATGACGTTTAAGGGGCATCTTGACAAATGAAAATCGCTTATTGTCACGAGTAGCCTTCAAATGAAGTTACTGTGAAAAGCCCCTAGTTGCCATATTCCGGCACCTGTTCGGGGAGGCTGGTACGGGAATCGAACCGTGCAGCTGGCCTGCTTGGTCTGCTTTCAAAGCCAGCGATTTAGCCCTGTGCTAAACATGAATAGGATTAGGAATAGAGGGATATGGACCCTGGAAGTGTAGAAGATTTTAGTTTAGACTGACAGCATGGTCGGCGCAGGCTTGGAGGGCCGAAGGGCCTGTTCCTGTGCTGTACTTTTCTTTATTCTTATAGTCTTATAGACATTGTACTTTTTAATCAACAAAGGCTTTACCATCCTTACTCCTATTTCATCCTACCCATTAGCTTGTAGTATCTGGGTGAGCGAGTAATGTGAAGAAATCCGTAGGTTTCTGCGAAGTACTCAGAATGTTGGGTGCCAAGCTGTGGGCCATTATCACGGGTTTGGAATGTCATCTAAGGGAAAATTTATTTTCATAACTTAATGATAGCTTCTGACGTGGGACCATGAAGTAACTTAACCTCCATCTATCCACAGTAATAGTCAAAAGCTACAAGGCATATCTTCCTTTCGAGCACAAGGAAATCCATTCCGAGATATTCCCACAGTATGGACGGAAATTAGGATACCACTGGTGGTTCTCATTGCTCCTGGAGATGAATTACACAGGTAATGCGGGTCAAGATCATTCCCTCCACTGGTTTGGAGATCCCTCGTCATCAGACTGAATTTCACGGCAGGACACTCTGTAATCCTGAGGTACCCCTGGTATATTCTCGGAAGGAGCTCAAATCTGAGGTCTCCGGGTATAACCAACCTCAGCAATGGGATCACAACTGTTTACAATATATGTTAATGACTTGGAGGAAGGAAAGGAATGTACTGCAGCCACATTTACAGACGACACAAAAATAAGGGGAAAGGCAAGTTGCGAGAGGGATACAAACAGTTTGCAAAGAGATAGTGGTGGGTTAAGTAGGTGAGAGAAAAGTTGCCAAATGAAGTATAATTTGGGAAAATGTGAAGTTGTTCATTTTGGAAGGGGGAACAAAAGAACAGAATATTACTTAAATGGAGAAAAACTGCAGAAAGCTGCAACGCAAAGGGATTTGGGGGTTCTTGTGTACGAAACACAGAAAGCTCGCACACAGGTGTGGCCGGTAAACAGGAAGGTCAATGGAATGTTGGTCCTTATTCCACCGGGGTTGGAGTATCAGAGTCGGGAAGTCTTGCTGCAACTGTACAGGGTACTGGTGAGACCACATCTGGAGGACACTGAGCAGTTTTGGTCCCCTTATTAAAGGAGAGATATTATTTAATTGGAGATGGGCCAGAGAAGGTTCACTCAGGCAATCCCCGGTATGGAGGGATTGTTTTGTGGGCAAAGGTTAAACAGGTTGAGATTTTACTCATTGGAATTTAGAAGAATGAGAGGTGATCTCATTGAAACATTCAGGGGCTGACAGGGTAAATGCTGAGAGGATGTTCCCCCTCATGGGAGAGGAGGTGCAGAGGCCATAGTTTTAGAATAAAGGGGTGCCCATTTGAGACTGAGATGAGGAGGAATTTCTTCTCACACACTTGCGCCATGCGGAAGAGGCCCTTCGGCCCATCAAGTCTGTACTGACACGTGAAAAACCCCTGACCTATCGTCCTAATTCCATTTGCCAACACTTGATTATTTGATGATCATTTGAATAGAAACAATATGCAGGGGTACAGGGGAAAGGCACAAAACCATGATGCTCATTTGGAGAGCAGGTACAGACACGATGGGCCAAATGGCCTCCTTCTGCGCCGTGACAATTCTGTGATTCATTCCCTGTTGGCGGGTATCGCTGCCATTTACCGTCCATCCCTTCTTTCCCAGTGGAAGGGGTTCAGTCGTTGACCTTCTTGAACTGCTGCTGTCAGTGGTGTGAAGAAAATCTGACACTGACTTTTCCGGGAAGATTGCGGATAAGTGCTGGAGGAATTAACAGGAATAAAATCTGACAGTTCCTCGGGTGCAGGGATTAATACCCCTCGTGTTCTGAAAGAGGTGACACCAGGGATAATGGATGCGTTGGTTGTGATCTTCCAAAGTTTCCTAGGTTTTGAGATGGTCCCAGTGGATTGGAAAGTAGTAACTGCAACACGACCATTCAAGAAAGAAGGGGGCGAGAAAACAGGCAACTAAAAACCAGTTGGCCTGACATGAGTCGACGGGAACATGCTGCAGTCCATTGATAAGAAAGCGGTAACAGGGTACTCAGAAAATCATAGCATGGTTAGGCAGAGTCAACATGGTTTTACTAAAGGAAAATCATGTTTGGAAAGTTACCAAGCTTTTTGAGAATGTATAGCAGGAGAAAGGGGAACCAGCAGATGTGCTACACTTGGATTTTCAGCAGACATTCAACAAGGTTCCCGATTAAAGTTATCAGACAAGGTTAGGACTCACGGGGTTAGGAATGATATATTAGCATGGATAGAGGATTGATTGAAGAACAGAAAACAATTTTCAAGCTGGCTGGCTGTGACGAGTGGGGTGCCAAAAATATCCCGGGGTCTCGGCGATTTAAAATCTGCAATGATGACTTGGATGTAAAGAATAATGTATCAAAGTTTGTTGGTCTGGAAAGGGCTAAGTGAGAAGGAGGCGAGCTGGAGCTGTGTGGAGTCTGCACGTTCTCCCCCTGTCTGCGTGGGTTTCCTCTGGGTGCTCCAGTTTCCTCCCACAGTGCAGGTTAGGTGGATTGGTCATGCTAAGTTGCCCTTGGTGTCCAATCAAGTTAAGTGCGGTTACAGGGTTAGGGTGGAGGTGTGGCCTTAAATAGGGAGCTCTTTCCAAGATCTGGTGGGCCGAATGGCCTCCTTCTGCACTGTAAATTCTATGATTCTATGATAATATGGAGAAATGCCAAATGAGCATAATGACTTAGTACCGTTCCCCTGCCTTTTCTCTGCACATTTGTTTCTATTCGAATAATCATCTAACACCCTCTTGAATGGCTGGTTTAGCTCACTGGGCTAAATCACTGGCTTTTAAAGCAGACCAAGCAGGCCAGCAGCACGGTTCGATTCCCGTACCAGCCTCCCCGGACAGGCGCCGGAATGTGGCGACTAGGGGCTTTTCACAGTAACTTCATTGAAGCCTACTCGTGACAATAAGCGATTTTCATTTCATTTTTTCAACCTGCCTCCACCACACTTCGAGGCAGTGCATTCCAGACCCGAATCACTCGCTGTGTGAAAAATCACATCACATTTGCTTCTTTTGCAAATCATTTCAAATCTGTGCTCTCTCGTTCTTGGACCTTTTACAAGCTGTCACAGTTTCTCCCTATCTACTCTGCCCAGATACCTCATGATTATGAACATCTCCATAAAATCTCCTCTTCGCCTTCTTCTCTCCAAGGAGAACAGTCCTCGCCTCTCCAATCCATCCTCATCACTGAAGCTTCTCATCCCTGGAACCATTCTTGTAAACCTGTTTTAAGGCTGAATTTGGTGGATTTTGGGGGCTCAGGTAATAAAGGGCGATGACGAGTGGCCGGGTCAGACAACTGCATGTCAGTGTGTTGCAGGAGTTGGTGATTGAGATAGTGGATGTATTGGTGGATGTCTTTCAAAATTCTATAGATTCTGGAAAGGTTCCAGCAGGCTAGAAAATTGCAAAAGTTACTGTTTTAGTAGGGAGAGAGAAAACAAAGAATTACAGACATGATAGCTGAGGTCAGTTGTAGAGAAAATGTCAGCATCAGCAATAAAGGATCTAATAACTAGACACTTGGAAAATAATATAATTGTGCAGAGTCAACATGGATTTGTGAAAGGAAAATAATGTTTGACAAACCTTTTGGACTTTTTTGAGGCTGTTACTTGCAGCATAGATAATAGAGATGTGTAGGTATGTTATAAGTGGGTTTTTGATATGGTCCCAAATAGGAGATTAGAAAACTATATTAGAGCACATAGGAGAGGGGATAATGTACTAGTAGGGATGGAGATATGGTTAACAGACAGAAAACAGAGTAGGAATAAACAGTCATTCTCAGGAAGGCAGGCTGTGATGAGTGATGTGCCGGAAGGATCGGTGTTGAGGGCCATAATCTATATTAATGGTTTGGATGCGGGGGCCAAATGTTATGTTTCCAAATTTGTTGATCACTCCAAACTCGGTGAGAATGTCCGTTGTGAGGAGAATGCAAGGAGGCACCAAGGGGACCTGGACAGGCTAAGTGAATAGACAAGAACATGGCAGATAGAATGGAATGTGAATGAGTGCAAAGTTATCCACTTTGATGGAAAAACAGAAAGACAGAGGGCGCGATCCAACCAAAAAAAAAATGAACCTGCTCTGGGCGGGGTTAGAGGGGTCGTTCCTGGCACTTGCAGTGCCGGCAGCGACCCTGCTATCTAATGGCACTCTGTTGTGTTTTCGGGGCCTGGCTGGAATGAACGCCCCCCAGGCTGCCCTTAGCATCATTTCCTGTACTGAGAGGAGCTCCTCAGGCAGGAAAAGGACGGATCATTCAAAAATGTCCATTGATGTCTCGGCCCCCGAAGCGACCCCTGGGTCCCCACAATGTCCCAACTCACATAAAAAGGGGTCCTTGAACCCCTCTGCACCCCACCTCATAAGGGCAGGGCCTCCCAGAGCCCAACCCCCCACATGGGTGGAATGTGACCTAGGCACCTTGGCACTGCCAACATGGCACACTGGCAGGGTCCCTGCCAGCATGGCAGTGCCACCTGGGCACTCTAATAGTGCCGGAGTGGCACATGTGGCACTGCTGAGGTGCCACTCTGGCAGTGCCAAGATGCCCAGCTGGCATCAACAGTGCGAGGATGCCACCTGCCCATGTGCCAGCAACCGGGGCACCTCCAATTGCCTGGGAGACTCCGCCAAGTGCCGTTCCCCCGGTCCCCGTTTGAGGGGACCAGTGCGAAACGGCGCCTGGCTGGGGTCTCCTCGGCGAGGCCAGTAGACCCCAGGAGTCGGTTCCATCTGGCATTGGCAGAGTTAAGTGAGCTTTTAAACTCAGTTAACTCTACATGTCTGGGTCCAACCCATTGTGGCAGGATCCAGATTGTGACGCCTCGCGACATCTCGTTACATCTCGCGAGGCGTAACGACCATTGGTGATCCTGGAAGATGCCTCTCCTGGGATCCACAGGCCGCGTCCCATCCCAATTCCAGTGGTTTGCGGCTGATAGATTGCACCCAGAGTATTTCTTAAAAGGTGAGTGGTTGGGAAGTGTTCAAAGAGACCTGGGTGTCCTTGTTCATGAGTCACTAAACGCTAGCGTACAGATGCAGCAAGCAATTAGGAAGACAAATGGTGTTTTGGCCTTCATTGCAAAGGGGATTTGAATACGGGAGTAAAGATGTCTTGCTGCATTTGTATAGAGCCTTGGTAAAACCTCACCTGGAGTATTGTGTACAGTTTGGATTTCCTTCTAAAACAAAGGATGTACTTGCTTTGGAGGGAGTTCAACTGTAGTGTTCTTTATGATTCTTGTTCTCAGGATGGATGTTGTAGTGTTCACAAAGACCCCAGAGTTCACAAAAGCTAAGTTCATCAACAAAGCTAACATTTACTTACACTGCTTAATTAAAGCTCGACCATTTACTCCTATAGTAAACAAGAAGGGGGCACGGTAGCACAGTGGTTAGCACAGTTGCTCTCCAGGGTTCCAGGTTCGATTCCCGGCTTGGGTTACTGTCTGTGCAGAGTCTGGACGTTCTCCCCGTTTCTGCGTGGGTTTCCTCCGCTTTCCTCCCACAGTACAAAGATGTGCAGGTTAGGTGGATTGGCCATGCTAAATTTGCCCTTAGTGTCCAAAAAGTTGGATTGGGTTACGGGAATAGGGTGGGGGTGTGAGCTTAGGCAGGGTGCTCTTTGCAAGGGCCGGTGCGGACTCTATGAGCCGAATGGCCGCCTTCTGCATTGTAAATGTGATTCTGTGAATCATCTAGTAATCTACAATCTACACTCAACTACACTAGTCTTTACACTCTATCTCTAACTGCACTATCTTCTCTATCACTGCTCTCTCTAGCTCTCCTCCAACCCTCTCTCAGAAACTTTTGAGTCAGTGCTTTATATAGTTCTGCATCCAGCTCCATCTAGTGGTTAATTATGATATGACATTAAGCCATTGTATTCTGAACACTCCTATAATGTCACACAACAGAGGTTCACGCCTAATCAGACTAATCCTTGGGCTGGCGGCTCGTCTTATGAAAAGAGATTGAGAAAACTGGGGCTGTATTCTCCAGAATTTCCAAGAATGAAAGACGACCTAATTGAAACTTACAAAATTCTTACAGTGTGACAGGGTAGATGTGGATCAGACCTTCCCCTGGCTGGTGCGTCTGGAGCCAGGGGACACCGTCTCTGAATAAGGGCACGCCATTTAGGACCGAGTTGAGGAAGAATTTATTCACTCAAAGGGTGGCGAATCTTTGGAATTCTCTACCCCAGAGGGTGGTGGAAGCTGAGTCATTGAATATGTTCAAGATAGAAATCACGAGATTCTGGATTCTAATGACATCAAAAGGCACGGGGTTGGCATATTGAGGTAGACGAATCGCTATAATCCGTTTGAATGGCGGAGCAGGTTCATTGGGTTGAATGGCTTACTCCTATGTTCCTATGAAAGTAGAATTGAGCTCAAAGATCGGCCATTGTTTTGAATGGCAGAGGCGGCTCGAGGCGCCAGATGACCTATTCCTGCTCCTGTTCCTTAAGGCGTTATCATTTTCAGCTTGGTAAACGCTACAACTACTAATGCCATTCCTGTGCCCGGTACTCTAATAGATGGAAAATTACTGTCATGTTTGTCAAGGCAACAAGAATCCTCACGCTTCAAAGTAACTCATCATTTGAAGCACTTCTGAGAGTTAAGGCACTTCTTTGAAAATAATGTTGGACAGGACATGGCTATGTCTCAGTATAAGAAAACAGTGATCAAATTCTGTTTGGCTTGGTGAATAGGGGCTTGAGTGCTTGTTATCTGTAACTGAATATTAGCTGGACTGAATTAACTAATTATTGAGTGTATTATAAAACTATGCTTAATTGGTTGCAAAGCATTTTGCGCTATCCTGAAGTTATGAAAGTGCAAGTCCTTCTTTTAATTTTAATTTTATTATTGGTGATTATTCATTACATCCTCCGACAAGAGAGTTAGATTTTCCCTCACCAGATATATCTTTTGCAGGTGTATTCTGCAAAGCTGTTCACAATGATAGGTCACGTGGTTTTAAAAGCCTGAAGGGACTGGAAATTTTTCTATTTTGGACCCATTTTCACGTGGTTACATAACTCAGCAACATTTTGCCAGCGGGCCTTGAAAAGCAGTTTTCATATCTGCAAGGGAGCGTTACCGTGTTAAACACACAGAGCCCTGGCTCCCTCAAATGTTGGTCCATGAATAATTCAACGTTGAAATTAATAATTCAACTTGAAACTAGCTCAAGCCGAACCCTGGCTTTATCGGCAGACAGATATTTCATGGCAGGTATTTGACGTGACAAACCATGCGCAGAATCAGGATGGCTCCAGGTTGGGTCAAGGGCCTGTGCTGAGTGAGCAGATCTCTGCTGGAGTGGAGTGCCAGTGGGGGGGGGGGGGGGGGGGGGGGGGGTGAGACTTGGCACGGGAGGGAGAAGTGAGTAGATCCAATGGCCACATTGAAGCCAGTTTTCATAATCCCAGAGCATTTTGCAGGGAGTTTTGCACACTGGTTTTCAACGTAAATCAATGGTGTTCTCACTTGAAACAGATGGGCCCAATCAGAGTTGGACTCAGCCTCCCTGGACATCAGTGCCGAAGAATCAGTCATGTTCTCTATATCTGGTCTCACTGACCAGTCTCTTCATGTGTCCATAAGACCATAGAACATAGGAGCAGAATTGGGCCACTCGGCCCATCAAGTCTGCTCTGCCATTCAATTAGGGCTGATATTTTTCTCATCCCATTCTCCTGCCTTCTTCCTCTGACCCCTGATCCTGTTATTAATCAAGAACCTATCTATCTCTGTCTTAAAGTCACTCAGTGGTTTGGCCTCCACAGCCTTCTGCGGTAAACAGTTCCACAGATTCGCCAGCCTCTGGCTGAAGAAATTCCTCCTCATCTCTGTTTTAAAGGATCGTCAGCTTCGATTCACCAGGAAGCGCTCTTGCCTCAGAGTCAGAAGGTGGTGGGCTTGTCTCAATCCAACATTGTTTATTTCTCAACTAATAGTGCCAAGAAACAGATTATACAGTTGTTATATCATTACTGCTTGTGAGGATTTTCTGCGGGGCAAATTGGTTGCCGCATTTCTTACATTACAATGTTGGCTAAACTTCAAGTTTTTAAATTGGCAACTTGGGATGTGTCGAGGTAAAATTTTACCACAATAGATTCTTGTTTTTGCCTTTATAACTGAAACTACCTATGTAAACTTGGCGTGCTGTAATTTACTCCTCCCTCCCTGTGGTGGTGCTGTGGTGCCTCAGCTTTGTCCTTCCCGGAACTTCGTGCCTGTCCTGTAGAAAAACCACTTGGCTGCAAAAAACCTGATGTCGCCGCTCTCCAAATTGCCACGTGGGTGCCGATTTTGGTCTGGACCTATTTAGACTTGGCCGCTCACGCAGCAACAGAACTCTGGAGGCAACAGGTGCTCCAACTAAGAGTTGGAGGAACGACAGGAGTGGGTCCTTCGGCCTCAACCCCATTCTTGGCGCAGGGTTTTTTTTTTTTTTTTATAAATGTTTTTATTCAGTTTTCGTATTTTATATTGAACAAATTACAAATTGTTAGGAGAGAGAAACAAAAAAAAAAACAAACAAAAACAAACACGCAAAAATTAACATACATATTTACAGGTAAGCATCTTCGTAGTAGTAACTGCGCCCCCCCCCCCCTCAACATGTTTATTTAGCTTGGTTTTGGGCCTTAGCTAGCCATCGAACCCCCGTAACGAACCTGTTGCCCCCCCCCCTCCCGCTACCTTCCCCCGACTATTCTTCCTCTTGTACATTGGCCACAAATAGGTCCCGGAACAGTTGCATGAATGGCTCCCACGTTCTGTGGAAGCCGTCGTCCGACCCTCGGATGGCAAATTTGATTTTCTCCATTTGGAGAGATTCCGAGAGGTCGGACAGCCAGTCCGCAGCTCTGGGCGGTGCTGCTGACCGCCAGCCAAACAGGATTCTACGGCGGGCGATCAGGGAGGCAAAGGCAAGGGCATCCGCCCTCCTCCCCAGGAATAGATCTGGCTGTTCTGAAACCCCGAAGACCGCCACTATCGGGCATGGCTCCACCCTTACTCCCACCACTTTGGACATTACCTCGAAGAAGGCTGTCCAGTACTCCACGAGTCTGGGGCAAGACCAGAACATGTGGGCGTGGTTGGCCGGGCCTCTTTGGCACCGTTCACATCTGTCTTCCACCTCCGGGAAGAACCTACTCATACGGGTTCTTGTTAAGTGGGCTCTATGTACCACTTTTAGTTGCGTCAGGCTGAGCCTTGCGCACGTGGAGGTGGAGTTGACCCTATGCAGTGCTTCGCTCCAGAGTCCCCACCCTATCTCCATCCCCAGGTCGTCCTCCCATTTCCTCCTTGTTGCGTCCAGTACGGTGTCGTCCCTATCTACCAGTCGGTCATACATGTCACTACAGTTCCCTTTCTCTAGGATACTTGCGTCCAGTAGGTCTTCCAGTAGTGTCTGTCGTGGCGGTTGTGGGTACGTCCTTGTCTCCTTTCGTAGGAAGTTTTTGAGCTGCAGGTACCGTAGCTCGTTCCCCCCAGCTAGCTGAAATTTGTTGGCGCAGGGTTTTTGGAAAAATCTTTTTGTCACCACAACTGCCCTTTTCATCTTTGAGAAATGTTGGTGGAATCCTTCAGCAGGCATTCCTCACCTAATTTTTCATATTTATGGAGCATTCCATGTGGGATGCCGAAAGAAAGGACCCCACAGCTTTGAAGTGGCATCATCAATGCCTTAATAATAATAATAATCTTGATTGTCACAAGTAGACTTACATTAACACTGCAATTAAGTTACTGTGAAAATCCCCCAGTTGCCACTGGCGCCTGTGCGGGTACACAGAGGAAGAATTCAGAATGTCCAATTCACCTAACAAGCATGTCTTTCAGGACTTGTGGGAGCAAACCGGAGCACCTGGAGGAAACCCATGCAGACACGGAGAGAAAGCGCCAACTCCGCACAGACAGTGACCCAAGCCAGGAATCGAACCCGGAACCCTGGTGCTGTGAAGCAACAGTGCTAACCACTGCACTGCTGTGCCACACAAATTGGACATGGTTTGACTCACTGTGCTTTGTGCCTGTTTTATACTTGAGAAGTGAATTCAACTGTCCAAATTTCTATCTGAATACATTTCATCCAAGTAATTTTGTCCTGTTTTGAGTACTGTGTGACTTTAGAAGGAATCACTCATTAAAGGCATATTCTGGCACTTCCTCTGCAGATTGGGCTGACTGGAAAAGGGATGGCAGGTCCCTTTTCCTGGAGAGCATTACTGAACCCGTTGGGCTTTCTTAACAATCCAGCAGCTCCTGTGGTCAGTTTTTCTGATTATAGCCCAGAAATGGCCAGTTCCGTTGACTTTAATTTCACAATCAGAGGACAGGGATTTTAAATGATTGATAAAAGGACCAAATGGAAGATGGGAGGGTGGCGTGGGATGGGCAATGGGGGGGGGGGGGGGGGGCAGGGGGGGGTGCAGGGGGGGGGGGGGGGGGGGGTGGAGGTTAGTATTTACTGTTCAGTTCGTCGTTCTGATCTGGAACCCTGAAAGGGTGGTGGAAGCAGATTTACTAGTCATATGGAAAATGTAATCGGACTGCCTTGAAGGGTGAGTTGGATAAATGGAATTGTTCCTCCGAAGAGTCAGCACAAGGATAATGGACAGAGTGGCCTTGTTGCATACTAGATGATCCTGCGAATCTGCCACGGTGGGAATTTAATCCACTGGACGGGGTTTACCGGCTGTCCACGCCGGCGGGAAATTCAGGTCCCACGGCGGGGCACGGTTTTCCCGGCGACGAGGAGTTCTGTCGATGGGAAACTCTGTTGTCAATGGGGACAAAGTAGAAAGTGTCGAGAGCTTCACGTTTTTAGGTGTCCAGATCACCAACAACCTGTCCTGGTCTCCCCGTGCCGACACTATAGTTAAGAAAGCCCACCAACAACTCTACTTTCTCAGAAGACTAAGGAAATGTCAGCTACGACTCTCAGCAACGTTTACAGATGCACCATGGAAAGCATTCTTTCTGGTTGTATCACAGCTTGGTATGGATCCTGCTCTGCCACAGACCGCAGAAAACTACAAACCGTCATGAATGTAGCCCAATCCATCACGCAAACCAGCCTCCCATCCATTGACTCTGTCTGCAATTCCTGCTGCATAATTAAGGACCCCACGCACCCCGGACGTACTCTCTTCCACCTTCTTCTGTCAGGAAAAAGATACAAACGTTTGAGGTCACGTACCAACCGACACAAGAACAGCTTCTTCCCCACTGCCATCAGACTTTCGAATGGACCTAACTCGTATTAAGTTGATTCTTTTCTCTACACCCTAGTTATGACTGTAACATTACATTCTGCATTCCCTCCTTCCTTCCCTATGCACGACATGCGCTGTCTGCAAAGCATGCAAGAAACAATACTTTTCACTGTATTCTAATACATGTGACAATAATAAATCAAATCAAATCAAATCAATGGTGGGACCAGTCCTGTTCCATCGCTGAAAAACACACGTTGGGTTGGTGGGAAAATACCGCCTCATTTCCTTTAGATTGCTAGTCTTTTACTATAATCACTCAGCTGCTAAGCTTATCCTATGATATCTATCTTCCTTTCTCCTCAAAGCAGCACACTTCAGCTTCCCATATGTAATGCCTTAGGCAATCGGCTAGTATTACTAACAATTGGAATAGAAAGAGAGATCGACTGATCTATGCTCTGTCAGAATAGCGTAAGATTGATGGAAACTGTACCGCCTGCCAAATTTACATCAGGCGAACAGGGAAACTCAAACAGAATACACAGTTGGGGAAAATATCTGTCCTGAAACTGAGCTGACCTTCTGCATAAAAAATCCAGGATCCAAGGACTGGTACAGCAAGTGATCAGGAAGGCAAATGGAATGTTGGAGTTTATTGCAAGGGGAATGGAACATAGAAGTCGGGAGGTTTTTCTACAGTTCTTTAGGGTATTCGTGAGACCACGTCTAAAGTACTGTGTACAATTTTGATCTCCTTAAGAAAGGATATCGTTGCATTAAAGGTTGTGCAGAGAAGATTCACTGGACTGATTCCTGGAATGAGGGGGTTCTCCTATGAGGACAGGTTGGGACTTTAGACATGACAGTGTGGATGCTGGAAAGATCCCTGATGGGAGAGACAAGGGGTGGGATTCTCCGACCCCCCAGCCGGGTCGGAGAATTGCCGGGGGGGGCGTTAATCCCGCCCCGACTCCGGCTGCCGAATTCTCCGGCGCTGGGGTTTTGGCAGGGGTGGGAATTGCGCTGCGCCGGTCGGCGGCTGCTCGCAGCAGCCCCCCCCCCCGGCGATTCTCCGGCCCGCAATGGGCCGAGCGGCTGCCTGTTTTCGGCCGGACCCGCCAGCGTAAATCAAACCAGGTCCGTATCGGTGGGACCTGGCTCTAAGTGCGGCCTGCAGGCTTGCAGAGTCCTCGGGGGGGGGGGGGGGGGGGGGGGGGAGGGGTGCGCAGGGAGCTGGCCCGGGGGGTGCCCCCACGGTGGCCTGGCCCACGATCGGGGCCCACCAATCCACGGGCGGGCCTGTGCCGTGGGGCCATTCTTTCCCTCCGCGCCGGCTGCTGTCAACCTCCGCCATGGCCGGCTCGGAGAAGAACCCCCCCTGGCATGCGCTGGGATGATGCCAGCACACGCTGGCACTCCCATGCATGCGCCAACTCGCGCCGGCCGGCAGGGGCCCTTCGCCGCTGGTTGGCACGGCGCTAAGCTCTTCCACGCCGGCTGGCATGGCGCCAACACCCCGGCGCTGGCCTAGCCCCTGAAGGTGCGGAACATTCCGTACCTTCTGGACGGCCCGACTCCAGAGTGTTTCACGCCACTCCTCGGCACCGGTACGGCCCACCCCGCCAAGTAGGGGAGAATCCCGCCCCAAATCTGGGAGACACAGTTTAAAAATAAGGGAGATTTAAAACGGAGGTAAGAAGATATATTTTCTCACAGAGGAACATTCGCCTGGGGAATTATCTTCCTCAGAGAGCGGTGGGGACCGTGTCATTGAATATTTTTAAGATTGAGTTAGATAGATTCTTGACTGACAAGGGAGTCAAAGGTATTGGGGACAGATAGAAAAATAGAGGCCACAATCGGATCAATCAAAATCTTTTAAGGGGTCAAACGACCTTCTGATCCTCATTCATTTTAGAAACAATTTTTTTTTAAATTTGGAGTACCCAATTCATATTTTCCAATTAAGGGGCAATTAAGCATGGCAATCCATAGGGCTGGTTTAGCTCCGGGGCTGGTTTAGCTCACTGGGCTAAATCACTGGCTTTTAAAGCAGACCAAGCAAGCCAGCAGCACGGTTCGATTCCCGCACCAGCCTCCCCGGACAGGCGCCGGAATGTGGCGACTAGGGGCTTTTCACAGTAACTTCATTGAAGCCTACTCGTGACAATAAGCGATTTTCATTTCATTTCATTTCACCTACCCAGCACATCTTTGGGTTGTGGGGGCAAAACCCACGCATGGATAGAGCAGGGACACATGGATAGAGCAGGGACAGGAATGGTTGTTGCAGGTTCCGGGGTTTAGGTGTTTTAGTAAAGTCAGAGAAGGGGGCAAAAGAGGGGGAGGTGTGGCGCTGCTAGTCAAGGACAGTATTACGGTGGCAGAAAGGATGCAAGATGGGGACTCTTCTTCCGAGGTAGTATGGGCTGAGGTTAGAAACAGGAAAGGAGAGGTCACCCTGCTGGGAGTTTTCTATAGGCCACCTAATAGTTCTAGAGATGTAGAGGAAAGGATGGCGAAGATGATTCTGGAAAAGAGCGAAAGTAACAGGGTAGTTGTTATGGGAGACTTTAACTTTCCTAATATTGACTGGAAAAGATATAGTTCGAGTACATTGGATGGGTCGTTCTTTGTACAATGTGTGCAGGAGGGTTTTCTGACACAATATGTTGACAGGCCAACAAGAGGTGAGGCCACTTTGGATTTGGTTTTGGGTAATGAACCAGGCCAGGTGTTAGATCTGGAGGTAGGTGAACACTTTGGAGACAGTGACCACAATTCGGTGACCTTTACATTAGTGATGGAAAGGGATAAGTATACCCCGCAGGGCAAGAGTTATAGCTGGGGGAAGGGCAATTATGATGCCATTAGACATGAATTAGGATGTGTAGGTTGGAGAAGTAGGCTGCAAGGGTTGGGCACACTGGATATGTGGAGCTTGTTCAAGGAACAGCTATTGCGTGTTCTTGATCAGTACGTACCAGTCAGACAGGGAGGAAAGGGTAGAGCGAGGGAACCGTGGTTTACCAAAGAAGTGGAATCTCTTGTTAAGAGGAAAAAGGAGGCCTATGTGAAGATGAGGCGTGAAGTTTCAGTTGGGGCGCTTAATAGTTACAGGGAAGCGAGGAAGGATCTAAAGAGAGAGCTAAGACGAGCAAGGAGGGGACACGAGAAGTCTTTGGCAGGTAGGATCAAGGAAAACCCAAAAGCTTTCTATAGGTATGTCAGGAATAAAAGAATGACTAGGGTAAGAGTAGGGCCAGTCAAGGACAGTGGTGGGAAGTTGTGTGTGGAGGCTGAGGAGATAAGCAAGATACTAAATGAATACTTTTTGTCAGTATTCACTCAGGAAAAAGATAATATTGTGGAGGAGAATGCTGAGACCCAGGCTATTAGAATAGATGGCATTGAGGTGCGTAGGGAAGAAGTGTTGGCAATTCTGGACAAGGTGAAAATAGATAAGTCCCCGGGGCCTGATGGGATTTATCCTAGGATTCTCTGGGAAGCCAGGGAAGAGATTGCTGAGCCTTTGGCTTTGATTTTTAGGTCATCATTGGCTACAGGAATAGTGCCAGAGGACTGGAGGATAGCAAATGTGGTCCCTTTGTTCAAGAAGGGGAGTAGAGATAACCCCGGTAACTATAGGCCGGTGAGCCTAACGTCTGTGGTGGGTAAAGTCTTGGAGAGGATTATAAAAGATACGATTTATAATCATCTAGATAGGAATAATATGATTAGGGATAGTCAGCATGGTTTTGTGAAGGGTAGGTCATGCCTCACAAACCTTATCGAGTTCTTTGAGAAGGTGACTGAACAGGTGGACGAGGGTAAAGCAGTTGATGTGGTGTATATGGATTTCAGTAAAGCGTTTGATAAGGTTCCCCACGGTCGGCTATTGCAGAAAATACGGAGGCTGGGGATTGAGGGTGATTTAGAGATGTGGATCAGAAATTGGCTAGTTGAAAGAAGACAGAGAGTGGTGGTTGATGGGAAATGTTCAGAATGGAGTTCAGTTACGAGTGGCGTACCACAAGGATCTGTTCTGGGGCCGTTGCTGTTTGTCATTTTTATAAATGACCTAGAGGAGGGCGCAGAAGGATGGGTAAGTAAATTTGCAGACGACACTAAAGTTGGTGGAGTTGTAGACAGTGCGGAAGGATGTTGCAGGTTACAGAGGGACATAGATAAGCTGCAAAGCTGGGCTGAGAGGTGGCAAATGGAGTTTAATGTGGAGAAGTGTGAGGTGATTCACTTTGGAAAGAATAACAGGAATGCGGAATATTTGGCTAATGGTAAAATTCTTGGTAGTGTGGATGAGCAGAGGGATCTCGGTGTCCATGTACATAGATCCCTGAAAGTTGCCACCCAGGTTGATAGGGTTGTGAAGAAGGCCTATGGTGTCATGGCCTTTATTGGTAGAGGGATTGAGTTCCGGAGCCATGAGGTCATGTTGCAGTTGTACAAAACTCTAGTACGGCCGCATTTGGAGTATTGCGTACAGTTCTGGTCGCCTCATTATAGGAAGGACGTGGATGCTTTGGAACGGGTACAGAGGAGATTTACCAGGATGTTGCCTGGTATGGAGGGAAAATCTTATGAGGCAAGGCTGATGGACTTGAGGTTGTTTTCGTTAGAGAGAAGAAGGTTAAGAGGTGACCTAATAGAGGCATACAAAATGATCAGAGGGTTAGATAGGGTGGACAGCGAGAGCCTTCTCCCGCGGATGGAGGTGGCTAGCACGAGGGGACATAGCCTTAAACTGAGGGGTAATAGATATAGGACAGAGGTCAGAGGTGGGTTTTTTACGCAAAGAGTGGTGAGGCCGTGGAATGCCCTACCTGCAACAGTAGTGAACTCGCCAACATTGAGGGCATTTAAAAGTTTATTGGATAAGCATATGGATGATAAGGGCATAGTGTAGGTTAGATGGCCTTTCGTTTTTTTTTCCATGTCGGTGCAACATTGAGGGCCGAAGGGCCTGTACTGCGCTGTATCGTTCTATGTTCTATGTTAAACACAGGGAGACTGTGCAAACCCCACACGGATAGTGACCCAGAGCCAGGATCGAACCTGGGACCTCAGTGGCGTGAGGCAGAAGTGCTATCCACTGCGCCACCGTGCTGCCCCTGATCCTGATACATATGAAATGAAATGAAAATCACTTATTGTCACGAGTTAGATACTGGTTAACTATTAATCAAGGAACTGGGGAGGACGTTCCGTGAGTGATAAAGACGCACCTTGAGTGACAACGAATTGGGACTGCGGAGTAACTCCTGATAGGAGCCTTTCACCACCAGTGGGCTTTGCACAGAGTTTTTTTTTAAATTTAGAGTACCCAATTATTTTTTTTCCAATTAAGGGTCAATTTATCATGTCCAATCCACCTACCCTGCAGATTTGTGGGGGTGAGACCCAGCAGACAAGGGGAGATGTGCAAACTCCTCATGGGCAGGGACCCGGGGTGGGGATCGGAGCCGGGTCCTCGGCCGTGAGGCAGCAGTGCTAACCACTGTGCCACCCAAAGGCTTTGCACAGAGTTCAATCTTTCATTGATGGTAACATCTTGCTGTTGGAACCCCCTATTTGGTGTTATTTTAGTTTAGTCTGCTCCTGGAACCAGGCTTTCAGGGAGACCCTTCAGTAGCTCTGTTTTTGAATGGGCTGAGTTGCCCAAACTCAATTTTGGTCACCAGGTGGGTAAAGTGCGCCAATTCTGATGGACCTGCCTCTGGGCCCAGCCATTCACTACTCCAGCTATCTGACTCCATTGGCCAGGGTATCTCAGATGGATTTGGGTTATGTTTGGAGATTCGGCGTCTGCCTCTGATTGGGAGTTTCTGGGCGAGACAGCTTCTGTGAAGCACCTTGGAACGGTTTGCGACATTAAAGATGCAACATCAAAACAAGTTGCTGTTGTTGCCTGGGCAACCTTGGCGAACAGACACGCAATAGCAAGTCGCTGACGACAAGCAGTCAGTGATTGATGGGCACTGGGTGTGAATAACAGCTTCCTTCAGCTGATCAAACTATAATACTTCAAGTCAACATTTCTCTATTTTCGGAGGTGAGTTTGGATGCACTAGCTGTTGCTGTTAGTGGCACCGTCCTTATGGAATCAAAGGTGGAAGGTTGGCAGAACCTGGGATGGTGTTGGCCTTTGTTGTTCAATAAGGTGGTATTTTCGTATCACCCAGCATTTCACGTCTTTCTAACCTCATCAAAACATTTACTTTAAAACACGTCATCGGTTCCCTTGTGATAAGATTTCGCCTGAGCTGTTACTTGCTGTTCTTTCTTTCCCCTCCTCACTTTGTTTAGCCCTATCAAAAGTAGGTTCACTATCCCCCTCTCCCCCCACCTCCACTGCTGACTAAAGATATGAAACAGTGACCCATAGAATTTACAGTGCAGAAGGAGGCCATTCGGCCCTTCGAGTCTGCACCGACTCTTGTAAAGAGCACCCTACCCAAGGTCAACACCTCCACCCTATCCCCATAACCCAGTAACCCCACCCAACACTTAAGGACAATTTTGGACACTAAGGGCAATTTATCATGGCCAATCCACCTAACCTGCACATCTTTGTGACTGTGGGAGGAAACGGGAGCACCCGGAGGAAACCCACGCAAACACGGGGAGGATGTGCAGACTCCGCACAGACAGTGACCCAAGCCAGAATCGAACCTGGGACCCTGGAGCTGTGAAGTGATTGTGTTATCCACAAGGCTACCGTGCTGCCCTCCTGCTCGCGACTCACAATGGCACAGGCGGAGATTGTTCAGCCTATTGCCTCCATGCTGGCTCTCTGGAAAGCAACCCAGTCAGTCCCATTCTCCGGCTCTATGTAGTTTGCTGACAGTTGCGCTGCTGGCCAGGGGGCTTCTGCCAGTGCTGGGGGGGAGTAGCTGGGGGAGGGTGGCAGGAAGGTGGGCTGTGGGGTCGGGGTGCACTGATGGGCTCTGATAAACAGCTAGCTCTCGGCTGCTATGGGCCTGTAAGTTTATATCGTTCACATTCTCATCGGATTTCTTTTTGAAATCATAAATCATGAATTCATTTCTACACCGTGACCTCTCCAGTCCAGAAAATGTATTGTTCAGGAACATCAGCTGTCCAGAACATACTTGAGCAAACTCAAGTGCCTCACAGATTAACCAGACCCGACTATTTGGCATCACTTCAGTACAGAATTTTAGGACCGGAAACATGGAAAATATTCGGATAGATTGAAAAAAATTGCGGCTTTATAATGTTTTATGCTTCAGGCAGATATTTGTATCTGTGGTGTTTTCCGGTTCACACATCTGTGGTTCGACATTCCAACGTCGTCCTACAAATCAGAAATTCCAAAATCCAGAAGTGGGCCCAACAGTTCCGGACTGGAAAGGTTACCTTGTGCCACCATCAGAGGCAGCGAGTTGCAGACCATTACCACAGGCTGCATAAAAGAATGTTCTTTCTCACATCCCTCAGATTTCTTATGCAAAAGACCTTTAATCATTGTCGCCTAGTCCTTGAACAATAAACTAATGGGAACAGTGCTTCTTTATCCACCTTATCTGATCTTATGTACCTCGATCCAGTGTTGTTTTTTGAGCATATCTTCACACACAGTTTTTCCCCTTTGGGAATTGGACTCCTGAACTGATTATCAGCCCGTTGAACCTCGTTGCAAACGTTCCTTCCATGGCCAACAAGCCCTGGCATTGGACTTGAACCCAGCGCTTCTGGTTCAGAGGTAAGGACGCTTTCACTGTGCAGCAAGTCCTCCCACCACCGAGTCGATGATGGAACTAATGTTGTTCTATTCTTATCGTAGGGTTCCAACATTTGTGGATTTAGTGTTTCTCTTTCCCTTTTACCTCAACCATTTCTCTTTACTCCCCTGGTTTCCCAGCCCATCTGGATTATCTGCGGTGAAGAAGGAAGACAGGCTGCTCCTGCTGGGCTGATCTCAAATGTGCCAACAGGATTCTCTTCACAGTTCCTCCTCCCTTCCTGGCTTGACGCCCCCTGGCCTCTGAGCACAGCTTCGTCATCGTGCCATGACTGGGATTATACTCACAGCTCAGCAAGTGGGGAGGATTGCAGCTGAGAGCTAGCTTATCAGAGCCCATCAGTCGACTAATGTATTGCACCAACACATGTGGCCCATTAAGATGCCAGTACCTGATCCTCTCACTTCCCTCCAGCATTATTCCTGCACTTTGATAGCCTCACCTTTCACCCCTGTAATATCTCGCTGGAAACTGTCCAATAACACTTTAAGAAATACTGTAAGCATATAAGCACAGTGGCACCATGTGAATGACACTGACTTTCTTTGCCATGTTTTATTTTGATTTGGCCCACACACCTCCAAGTAAGTTCTAGATTGACATTCCTCGCTCGGGAATTCCAGGATCTTACCAAGCAAATGCCGATTATTTGTCCAAGTAGGGATGATGTGCGCTTGGGCGGCACGGTAGCACAGTGGTCAGCACTGTTGCCTCACAGCGGCAGGGTCACGCGTTCAATTCCTCCTTGGGTCACTGTCTGTACGGAGTCTGCACGTTCTCCCCGTGTCTGCGTGGTTTTCCCCCGGGTGCTCCGGTTTTATCCCACAAGTCCCGAAAGACGTGCTGTTCGGTGAATTGGACATTCTGAATTCTCCCTCTGTGCACCCGAACAGACGCTGGAATGTGGCGACTAGGGGCTTTTCATAGTAACTGCATTGCAGTATTAATGTGCAGTAAGAAGTCTTACAACACCAGGTTAAAGTCCAACATGTTTGTATCAAACACTAGCTTTCGGAGCATTGCTCCTTCACCTTTGGACTACTTACCCCAGTCCAACGCCGGCATCTCCACATCAGTATTAATGTAAGCCTACTTGTGACAATAAAGATTACTAAAGAAAACTAAATTTGGAGAGGAACTGGGAGGGGATCATTCCTATGCAGTTGCTGCTCCTGTCCTTCTGGAAGATAGAGGAAGGCAGTCGTTGTTGATGTAACCTTGGTGAGTTACTGCAGTGTATCCTATAAATAGTAGGTACTGCAACCACAGTTCATGGCAGGAATGAGCATTAAGTCCAGTGGCAAGGACACATGTCAAGGTAAATGCTCTGTTGTGGATGACATTGATCTTCTTGAATGTTGCTGCAGCTACACCCATCTTTTTGTTGGTTAATATTCCATCTCGCCTCTGCCATGGGGAGATGGGGGAGAGGCTCTGAGGGGTCAACAGGGGGAGCAATCATTGGAGAATACCCAGACTTTGCCGTGGGTCTGTTGCCATGGTATTGATGTGGTTAAGCTGACAGTGATCCTCAGATGTGGACGGCACTGGACTTGAAGGTCAAAGTAAAATGATTGTGCCATAGCTTGTTTAAGTAGTCATTGCCTGGTGCCTGTCAGCCTGAGCAAGAGTGTTATTTTAGATGCTGTAAGTGGGCATAGCTCCCTTCATTATCAGAGAAATGTTGAGTGGATTTGAACCCTGTGTGATTATCCTGACAGCAGTGAACAAGTAGTGCAAGAATTGAGTTTGCTTCCCGTGGAAGTTGGGCCGAGATGCCTTCAGGGTGATGATTTCCCTCAAACATGTGGTATTATCATAACTGTAAGAGCTGCAAGGGTTAATGAAGTGTCTAGAGTAGCCACGAGAGGGAGCTACAGTTACAAGTATATAAGGCAGTGATGCTAAGCCTTGTGGGAGAGTGTGTGCAGGAGCTAGCTCGAGAGAGAGAGAGTGAGAGTGAGAGAGTCAGAAGTACAATTAGTGTGAGCGAGAGCAGATCATAGTTCATATAAGTAGTGAGATTAGCTGTAGATGAGTGTAGTTTAAATGTTATTAATCAACTGTGTATTCTTTAGGAGTACGTGTCGAATACAAGTTAGTAGTGTTAATAAATTTATAGCTTTGTTTGAGTTAAAGCTATGTTGTGGTCTTTGTGAACACTACGCCAACCATCCTGAAATAAGCAACACAAAGAACATCACAAAACACAGATATATTCCTTTGTGTCAGCTATGGGTTGAGCCACTGGACAGTTTCCGCTTTGACCCTCGTTAGTTTTGGTTTCACTGGAACTTCTGGTTGGGCACACTCGGTATTGGATATAGAACAAAAGAACAAAGAAAAGTTACAGCACAGGAACAGGCCCTTCGGCCCTCCAAACCTGCGCCGATCCAGATCCTCTATCTAAAACTGTCGCCTATTTTCTAAGGATCTGTATCTCTCTGCTCCCTGCCCAGTCATGTATGATATGATAGCATCGTGGTTATGTTACTCAACGGTTATTCCGATGACCTGTAGACATGAGTTCAGATAAATGCAGTTAGCTAGCTCAATCTGGAATAAAAAGCTAGTCTCAGTATTGGTGACCATGCAACTATTGGATTGCCCAAAAAAATATATCTGGTTCACTAACACCCTTTAGGGAGCAAAATCTGCCGTCCTTATCTGGTCTGGTTGATATGCAACCCTGTACCCACATGATTGACCTTTGACTGTCCACTGAAATGGCTCAGATAGCCACTCAGTTCTATTAAACCACTATATAGAATTCTAACAAGACACAAGTCAGGCACTGATGTGTACCGTGGACATGACCAGCACAGCCGACCCTGAAAACATCCCCTCATTAATATCTGGCGGGTTTGGGCCAAAATCGGGAGAACTGTGCCACAGCAACAGCCTAACATCGTCATATTCTATTGGGTCCTCAGTCCCCTTTTCTCAAGGGAGCAGAGACCCAGCCCGTCAATCCTCTCCTGATATGAACACGCACGCATTTCTGCTATCATACTTGCATATCTTCTCTGATATCACTGGATCTTTGCAGTGCAGAAAGAGGCCAGTCGGCCCCTCGGGTCCGTACTGACTCTCTGAAAAAGCATTCGACCGAGTCCCAACCCGTGCCTTATCCCCGTAACGTTGCACATTCTTTCTTTTCAGGTGGTAACCCAATTCCATTTTGAATTCCTCGATCGAACATGCCTCCACCACCCTCACAGTAAGTTTGCGCCACCCTCCTGGGTGAAAACATTATTCCTCACATCACCTTTACATGTAGCCTAACCAAGGTTTGATATCGGTTCAGCTTGCCGAATTTTCAATTCCAGCCCTCTTAGATATCAAGCCCAGTGCTCGGTTTGCTAACATATGGCCTTGCTGACCTGTGAAGCAACTTTTAGTGTTTAATGTATTTTTGGTCCTGAGATCCCTTATGGATATCCCACATGGACTTGCACATTCCATGTAGTAAGTAACCTCCCTATTATCCCCACCAAAATGTACAGGCTCACTGTATTGAACTTCATTTGCCAATTATTTGTCCATTCTGCAAGTTTATAAATGCTCTCCTGTCAGTTGCCGCAGTCCTCCTTGACCTTTGACCAAATTGAGATTCCAAATCTAAATTTGGAAGTCCAAATCATTAATGTAAAATTTGAACATCAGTGATCTCAGCACTGATTCCTGTGGAACAGCACTTCCCACCTACCCTTTCGACCTCCAGTCTCGAAGCCAACTAACAATTCATTCTGCCACTTGACCCCTGACTCCGTGCTGTCTGACCTTGTTCGTGAGTCTTTTAAGTTAGGAATCTCACTCGAGTGTTTGAGAGAAACATAATCCACGCTTACACACTGGAGAGAATGTTGTAATGGTGGGTCAGTCTGTATTTAGAATGAGAATTTAAACACTTGGCTATGGCTGCTTGTTTCGAGGGATCTATTTCTCCCTCAACTAATATCACCAATAACAGATTAAGGAGTGATCTTCTGTTTGTGGGACCTACCGAGCTGCAAGTTTGTTGTTCCATTTGCCCGAGGAACGGTGACTGCACGTTAAAAGTTATTCATTGCCCAGCAAGGAGCACTTTGGGGAATTCTGGGGGGAATGATATGGCATTTGACTCTTTCCTCGCCCATTGACCACTCATTGGCCGGGATCTTATGGAGGTGTTGGGGGTCCCTGCCGCCGACCAGCGAGATCAGTGAGAGCCCCATGTCACCTCTTTCCAGGAAGGCTCACCGTGCCTTGTTCGACACAGGCACTTAATTGAACAGCCAGCAATGGAAGGACCTCAGGGACTGGAGTCCCGCCCGTGAAGGGCTGCCTACCAATCAGAGGCTGGCAGCTTTGTTGAACGGCAGCGCCACCGGGGAGTCGATGGCTGCTGCCGGTATGACACCTGCCCAAAGCCCACGGTTGTTACTGGATTCCAGGCCAGAAATGAGGGATGGGGGTCATGGGGGAAGGGCACGGCAGCAAGGGTGTCTCTCCACGGTCCCATTTTCTGATGTCGGTCTTATGGCGCAGTGGGTGACGTCCCTCCCTCTGAGCCAGAAGTTCCGGGTGGTTCGAGTCCCACTCTCGGACCTGATGTCCACGGAAGGTGTGTTCATTATGCAGCCAAACAGGTTGAGTATCAACATACAAATCCTCCCCAAATGGCAGGCGGTAAACATGGGAGAGACTCCTAGTCAGCCATGCTTGATGGGGAGTGGCGCACCTCAAGCTGTAAGCCCCCGGAGACAGGCGAGAGACCTTTCCCAGGAAAAACTAGTGATGGGAGCAAACATAAGTCTGACTTGTGTACCATTTGGTACAGGAAGAGAAAGGAAAGCAACACTTCTGTGGTGTGGTTCAGGACCATTTTTATCATGTGGAAGACACTACGAAATGAAAGGACGTGTTTTATGAGGTTCCCTTATGGCAATGTAACCCATAAAAGCACCTGCACTGCTGACCTGAAACTGGAAGAAAAGGGGAGCAGAAAATGTGACGAAATGAGACTGGAGCTAATCATAGAATTTACAGTGCAGAAGGAAGCCATTCAGCCCATTGAGTCTGCACCGGCCCCTTGGAAAGAGCATCATACTTAAGCCCACGCTTTCATCCTATCCCCATAACCCCATTTAACCTATTTGGACACTAAGGGCAATTTATCATGGCCAATCCCCTAACCTGCACATCTTTGGACTGTGGGAGGAAACCGGAGCACCCGGAGGAAACCCACGCAGACACGGGGAGAAAGTGCAAACTCCACACACACAGTCACCCGAGGCCGGAATTGAACCTGGGAATCCTGGAGCTGGGAGGCAGCAGAGCTAACCACTCTGCCACCGTGCCACCCCAAATTTACAATCAATAGCTTTGATAACAAAGGAGACTTTGACCTAATTAAAACTGATTCGACGTGTTGAATTAACGACGTGTCTCCCTTTTGTATTTCCCCTCAACAACTTGATAAATGACGTTGAGAGCCGACCAGAAGAAAAATATAGTTTACCACAACACCAGCCTAAGTGTTGTACTGCGAGAGATTGACTCAGCACAGAAGAAGGCCACCCAGCCCATCGAGTCAATGCCAGCTCCCCGAACACATATCCTGTCCCATTGCCTCCCACTCTATTCCCATATCCTTGTAGTTTATCTAAAGTACCCATCTAATTTCCATTTAAAATCACTGGTGCTGGAATAGGTATTGATAAACTAGTAGATGCTCATATTCCCGTGTGTGCTAATGTATTGTTTGAATATCGCTGCACTGACAGGATGTAATGGGAGATGTCAATGATAATAACAATACTCTTTATTCGTGTCACAAGAAGGCTTACATCAACACTGTAATGAAGATACTGTGAAAATCACCTAGTTGCCACTTGTTTGGGTACACTGAGGGAGGTTCAGAATGCCCAATTCACCTAACAAGCATGTCTTTCGGGACTTGTGGGAGGAAACCGGAGCGCCCGGAGGAAACTCACGGAGACACGGGGAGAACGTACAGACTCCGCACAGACAGCGACCCAAGCCGGGATTCGAACCCGGGTCCCTGGTGCTGTGAGGCAATGTGCTGTAATTATTCATCGGTGCAGCCCCTGGGGCTGGACTTTCATGGCCCTTCTGAGGAATTTGCACCCTAACCCTAGTGAGAGGTTGGAAGGTTAGATGGAAACTAGGCTGGGACCCAGTTACCACACAACCCAACTTTGTACCATTGTTTCTGGGAAAGTGTCGTCAAGAGGGGAGCAGAGCCTCTACCATCCTTTACCAGGCAACGGAAGTAAATGAGATCAAATGAGCCCCAGGCCTTTTGTTGGGGCACAGGGACATTGAGGTCCTGGGACACTGTTAATATGGGAGCACCCTGAGGGGCCAGTGCAGGACTGTGGCCTGTCGATCCAGGCTGCTATGCTGGTACTTGATCATGAAAGTCCGTTTGGTAAGAGAGATGTAGTGGTAACCACATGTCCTGGCTGAGGTCCTGCACACCAGACACCCGACCAAGGCCATGATAACAGACCAGCATTGAGATCTCCTCCTGGACTCATGAAGTTTCATGGAGGTCAGGGCCAGGTGAGCTGCAGCACCCTGCGGATCCTTGGGACAGTATTCATTACAAAAACACTTTATTCACTGAATTCCAGGGACAACTTTGGCGGGATTCTCCTACCCCCCCCCCCCCCCCCCCCACCGCCGGATCGGAGAATCGCTGGGTGTGGTGCCTTGTGAATCCCGCCCCCGCTGGCTGCCTAATTCTCCGGCGCCGGGGTTTTGGCGGGAGCGGGAATCGCGCCGCGCCGGTCGGGGGCCGCTGGCTGCGGATCCCCCCCCCCGGCGATTCTCCAGCACACAATGGGCCGAGTGGCCGCCCAATTTCAGCAAATCCTGCCGGCGTAAATCACAACAGGTCTGTACCGGCGGGACCTGGCTCCAAGGGCAGCCTGCAGAGTCCTCGGCGGGGGTGGGGGGGGGGGGGGTAGGGGGGCGCGGGAGTGATCTGGCTCCGGGGGGTGCCTGTGCCGTGGGGGCACTCTTTACCTCCGTATCAGCCGCTGTCAACCTCTGCCATAGCCAGTGCGGAGAAGAACCCCCCCTGCGCATGCACTGGGATGGCGCCAGCACACGCTGACGCTCCTGCGCATGTGGCAACTCGCGCCGGCCGGCGGAGGCCCTTTGGCGCCGGTTGGCGTGGCGCCAAGCCCTTCCACACCTTCGGGGCGGCCCGGCGCCGGAGTGGTTCACGCCACACCTTGGCGCCGGAGTGGCCCGCCCCACCGGTTCGCAGAGAATCCCGTACCTTAAGTGTAAAAGTTACCACACATTGAGCTAAAGCATTTTATAGCAATGAAATCAGATCTGCTCCAACTCCAATAATTGGCTCAGTTGTATTTTTGTTTTAATTTTTGGTTTACTGGCAGTAAGCTTTTACGACTGACATCACAGAAAACTTCATTTGAAAACTGGCATTTACATTTCCGAAGGTAAGGAATCCCCAAGTGACTCGGTGGAACCAGGGGGTGCGCTGAGGAGAATTGTGTAGATTCACAGAATCACAGAATGGTTCCAGCATGGGAGGAGGCCATTCGGACCATCCTGTCTGTACCAGCTCTCTGCAAGAGCCACATCTATGCCAATGTTAGATGCTCAATCTGAATTGGATTAATGTATCTCACCCGGAAGAAACAATGCTACAGTGGCTCTCAGTCGTGGTTGGTCTCGTCTCTGAATCAGAAGGCTGGGAGTACGGCATACACTTTTGGTCCTCTTACTTGAGGCAGGACGTAAATGCAATAGAGGCGGTTCAGAGAAGGTTGACTAGATTGATTCCAGGGGCAAGTTTGCTTCCTCAGTCCAATGAAGAGAGATTGAGCAGTTTCGGCCCATACCCGCTGGAGTTTAGAAGAATCAGAGGAGATCTAATTGATGTATATAAGATGTTAAAGGGGAACGGCCAGGGTAGGCGTAGATCAGATGTTTCTCCTTGTTGGCCATTGTGGAACGAGAGACCATGGACGGGATTCTCCGTCCCGCCAGCCCTTTTTTCTGGCATGGCCGCCGCCGCCAGCAGCGGAATTTTCCGTTCCCACAGCCGGTCAATGGGGTTTCCCATTGTGGCCACCCCATGCCTTCGGGAAAATCCCGCAGGCGTGGGTGTGCTGCCGGCGAAGTGGAGGATCCCTCCGACGGAGAATCCCGCAGCCTAGTTTCAGGCTAAGGAGTGGCAAATTTAAAACCGAAATGAGGAGGAATTACTTCATTCAGAGGGTAGTGAATCTGTGGAATTCTCTGCCTCAGAGTGCAGTGGATGCCGGAACACCAAACAAATTTAAGGAGCAGATCGTAGACGGGTTTTTAATTAGTAGCGGGATGAAGGGTTATGGAGAGCGGGCAGGAAGGTGGAGTTGAGGCTGGGATGAGATCAGCCATGATCGTATTGAATGGCAGAGCAGACTCGAGGGGCTGAATTGCCCAATCCAGTCTGGACCCTCCAGCAGGGTGCTGCACTGTCGGCGAGGCCATTTGTCTGAACCAGGCATTAAATGGGAGGCACGTTTGCTTCCTCAGTCGAATGGAAAAGATCCTGGGCGGGATTCGGCCGCCTCAGCTGTGTGTTTCACGGCGATGGGAGGTGGTGCGCCATTTGCTGGCGGCAGAATTTTCTGCTCCTGCCGCTGTCAATGGGAATTCCTGTTGAAGCCTCCCCAAGCCGCCGGGAAACCCGTGGGACCAGAGAATCCCGCCGGCGTGAACAGCCGGAAAATTCAGGCTGCTATTTTAATGAAGAGGAGAGGCATTTCTCCGTTCTCCCCGATATCCAACATGCAAACAACATCAGAAAAGAATCCCAAAATTATCTATTATTTCTTCTCTGTATGTGTAGGGGTGGGGCGATATGCTCATATTGGTTGCCGCATTTCCTAATTTGTACCAGTGTGCTTTAGTGGGTGAAAGCTCTTTGAGCACTCCAAGATCGTGAAAGATATGAGATAAGTGTACGTCTTCTCTGGGTAAAATCTGAAATCGTCATCGTCCCAGATGACCATCGGCTGTTTTTCTCCTTTGAGGGGGGAGAGCTGACTGATTGATGGCAATTTAACCTGAGGATCACCACACCTCAGGCGAAGGGCAAAGTTGGGAAGGCAGGGCCTTCATGAATAATCTCACCCAGTACGGGAATTGAACCCACGCTGCTGACCTCACTCTGCATCACAAACCAGCTGTTCAGTTAACTGAGCTAAAGCGGCCACTGCTCTGGGTAAAAGATGGAGGGCAAAAGATTTTCGATGGCTGGCAGTGATTAGCAGCTCCGTTGTCAGAATGTTGGTCAGTGCATTCAATTATCACCTCCCCAACAATGTTGCTTCAAACACTTTTGGGTGAGTCAAGCCAAGTGCTGAAGGTGTATATGGGGTCTTTCACCTTCAGGACAGGAATTTAAACAAAATAAACAAATTTAAAAATCACCTAAGTTGTTGCCAGTGGCAAGGTACTCATTTCCCAACATCCAAGATGGCGGCAGGCCATCGTGACATGGTTGTTTTGGGTCATCAAAGCTGTTGCTGGTAGATTAAGACATTCTAGTGCTTGCAAGGCAGCTCTGGGGGAGAAGCCTTGGGTTACCTTGGCAACAGTTCTGGAGCTCTTGCAGGGCCCTGCCAGGCACACGCCACCAATGAGACCTTCCACCTCAAACAACTTAGCAGTGATCACAGCCAAGTTCAACAGACGTAGTCAGGTTCTACCTTGCTTCCTGTGGGTTTTTTAAAGTAAAATTAATATTAACAAAAATAGTCACCGCTGAATAATTAATCACAGCAGCTGGTAACCCCCTCTGTTAACACTTGGTGTCTCACTGCAGTGCTAGGCCCGGTAAACAAATCTAAGCTGCAATTCTCACTGAGGTTCATTTCCATCTGCCTTAGAATAACAGCACAGAGGGAGGCTATTCAACCCATTGCATCTGTGCCAGCATTTCGGTAAAGCTACCCAATTAATCCCACTTCCCATTCCCCATAGCCCTGCAACTCTTCCACTGCAAGTATTCAACTAATTCCCATATTGAAGTTGGGTTTTGCTGGAAGAAAGAGACACGCTGTCGAAGCTTTTCATCTTAGAACCATAGAATCCCGACAGCGTAGAAGGAGGCCATTCAGCTCATTGAGTCTGCACCGACCCTCTGAAAGAGCACTCAACCTAGGCCCACTCCCTCGCAATCCCGTAACCCCACCTGACCTTTGGACTCTAAGGCACAATTTAGCATGGCAGTCCACCTAACCCGTACATCTTTGGACTGTGGGAGGAAACCGGAGCACCAGGAGGAAACCCACGCAGACCCATGGGGAGAAAGTGCAAACTCCACATAGATCGTCACCAAAGGTCAGAATCGTACCCGGATCCCTGGCGTTGTGAGGCAGCAGTGCTAACCACTGTGCCGCCGTGCCCCCAATGCACTCATCAGGGCAGAATTGCAAATACCAAATCTCAGAGGGAACAACAATTTAGACTGGACGAGAAGGATGCACTAGCAGGTGAACTCTGATTGGTAGAGGCGTTGCCACGGACAATGCATCAGCGTACAGCTAACTGCCAAGGTTTTATTTCATTTCAAGCCAGGCAAGTTTTGATTTGAAATGGTAGCATTGCCATGAGGAATAGACAAGAAATGGCTGCGCCCATGCTTTATTTGGATTACTTTTTTTCATGTGATTCTGTCCTGATAAGTGCAAGATGAGAAGCTTCGACAGCATGTCCTTTTTTTAAAGCAATATTCAGATTCTGTACTACCAGGCGCCATTTGAAAGTTATTGGACTGAATCTTCCATGGAGTGGCAATCCCTGTCAGATTGCTCTTCCACTCCTTCATTTCTCGCCCAGAATTCCGACCTGTACCTGATGAGAAATGTGGAGCATTGCCGCTCCTGGAATCCTTCAGTGTAGGAGGGTCGAGGAGAATGAACCCACACCCGCTTTATTGGATACCAGTTGCGGTATTCCAGTGACTTTAACTATTCAAGGGCTGCACGGTGGCGCAGTGGGTTAGCCCTGCAGCCTCACGGCGCCGAGGTCCCAGGTTCGATTCTGGCTCTGGGTCACTGTCTGTGTGGAGTTTGCACATTCTCCCCGTGTTTGCGTGGGTTTCACCCCCACAACTCAAAAGATGTGCAGGCTAGGTGGATTGGCCACGCTAAATTTCCCTTTAATTGGAAAAATGAATTGGGTACTCTAAATTTTTTAAAAAGTTTTTAACTATTCAGCCAGTTTGACAAACTAGGTGAGAAAGTAAGTAATGTAAGTGTAAGATTATGGAGTGATGGGGCAGGACAGTGTCTGTGGTTGGGGTCGGGTCAGATGATGGGAGTGGGTGGGTGGGTAGTCAGAGAGGTAGGGGGAAGTAGGGCAGTTGGGGGTGGGGGATGGTTGGGGTGTGGGGGGTTCTTGGATTTTCCCGGGGGTGGGAGGCAATCAGATGGTCAGCAGGAAGTTGGATGCTGGCGGATAGTGGGGGAACGTAGTCAGGGGGGAAAGTCGCGGTGGGGTGATTGGGGTGGTAGCCAGGGTTGGAGGCGTAGTCAGTGGAATAGAGATAGATGCTCAAGAGGTTAGTCAGGAGAAAGGCAGGAGAATGGGGATGAGAAAATATCAGCCATGATTGAATGGCAGCGAAGACTCGATGGGCCAAGTGGCCTAATTCTGCTCCTATGTCTTATGGTCTTCCGGTCTTACAGACAGAGAGTGGGGGATAATCAAGTGGTTAGGTGGTGTGGTCAGGTGTTGGGGTAGTAGTCAGAGGGTAGGGGTATTAGTTGGGGTATTGGGGGTAATTGAATGGTTGGGGGGTAAGTCGGGGGTGAGTACAGTAGTCAAGGCAATGGAGGTAGTTGGGTGGTCATGAGGCTAATCACAGGGTGGGGGTTAGTTGAGTGATTAGATGGGGTAATCGGGGGTCCAGTGGGGAGTCGGGCATGTCAGTGTGATAGTTATCCAGGAGTCAGAACTAGTTTTAATCCTTCCAACTTTTTCTTGGTAACTATTCTGCTGAATGAATCGGAACCACCTCTAGTCTCCAACTTTAAATTGGACAGGGGAATTGCCCACTGGAATGTGAAACTTCCCAGGCAATTCCCATGCTGTCCTTCCCTAGGATCTTCGTAAGGGTCTCCTAGTGCATCCTCTGGGGTACAACCATCCTGACACTGGAAGATCTGGGACATTATCGAATCTGTTTCCACCATTCTTTCAAACAGTGCATTCCAGATCATGATAACGCACTGTGTTATTTTTTCTCTCATGTTGCCTCCAACTCCTTTGCCAATTACTGTAAATCTGTGACCCTGATTACAACCCCTTTGCCACTGTAACGGTTTCCCCTTATTTATTCTATCAAAACCATGTAGGATTAGGCTGTGAATTCTGTGGTCCAGTAGGTGTATATATTAAATGGATGGGGATCTACGCATGGATGGATGGATTGGATTGGATTGGATTTGTTTATTGTCACATGTACCGAGGTACAGTGAAAAGTATTTTTCCACGAGCAGGTCAACAGATCATTAATTACCTGAAAATAAAATAAAAAGAAAATACATAGTGGGGCAACACAAGGTACACAATGTAAATACATTGACACCGGCATCGGATGAAGCATGCAGGGTGTAGTGTTAATGAGGTCAGTCCATAAGAGGGTCGTTTAGGAGTCTGGTAACAGCGGGAAAGAAGCTGTTTTTGAGTCTATTCGTGTGAGTTCTCAGACTTCTGTATCTCCTGCCTGATGGAAGAAGTTGGAAGAGTGAGTAAGCTGGGTGGGAGGGGTCTTTGATTATGCTGCCCGCTTTCCCCAGGCAGCGGGAGGTGTAGATGGAGTCAATGGATGGGAGGCAGGTTCACGTGATGGACTGGGCTGTGTTCACAACTCTCTGAAGTTTCTTGCGGTCCTGGGCCGAGCAGTTGCCATATCAGGCTGTGATGCAGCCAGATAGGATGCTTTCTATGGTGCGTCCGTAAAAGTTGGTAAGAGTTAATGTGGACATGCCGAATTTCCTTGGAAAGGAAGGAAGTATAGGCGCTGTTGTGCTTTCTTGGTGGTAGTGTCGACGTGGGTGGACCAGGACAGGTTTTTGGTGATGTGCAGCCCTAGGAATTTGAAGTTGTTAACCATCTCCACCTCAGCCCAGTTGATGCTGACAGGTACAGTACTGTCATGGGAATGTCCCTTTAAGAAATGTTTTGTCTTATCAGATGGCTTCAGTGATGTCATTGTGTGGGTGGAGCTGGGCTGTGGCTCTGAGTTTTACTTTTGCTTTGCTTTGGGGCTGTTGCGTGACTCTGAGTTTTTTGCTTTCATTTTCACATATGGCTGCTGGATTCAGACAGAAAAGTCTTATCTTGTCTCTCTGCATTTTAAAAGTTGTATCCAGATTGCTTGATAACTTGAAAATAATTAATTGTTTCCTGTAAGAAATTCAAACCTGCTGTTTTGGAAAGGACATAGCAGCATCTATACCAGGACTTGGGTGCTGTGTGCTGAGCCACACCTTTGAAAAGGGTTTTCTGATTTATGGAATCTTGTTATTAAATTGGAACAGTTTAAGGGAGAAATTTATTCAGGGTTATACATAGAGTACTATAGCTGTGTGGGGTATTTATGTTGGTAGTTGATAAAAATGCTTACTGTGCATGTTTATAAAAATGTTAACTAAATTTGTAGAATAAACTTTGTTTTTGATTAAAAGTGCGAAAGGCCTCTGTTGAATAACACTTGAAAGGTAGACCCTTGTGATCCTCATAACCAAAATTAATAAACAGTTGTAGGTCAGGTGGACTCCATGATATACTTTGGAGTTTTCTCAACTCTGGCCCATAACAGTACTTTGCTTCCTGAAGTCAATGACCCCCTCTATCGTTTTGCTGGCATTGAGGGATAGATTGTTGTCGCTGTGCCACTCCACTGGGTTATCTATCTCGCTCCTGTATTCATGGCTCCAAGATTGGCTTTGAGTCTCTCAAGACAAAAGGTTAATCAACAACACTGAAAAAAAATCATTGGGCATTAAAAACAGATGATGCATTCTTGTTCATGTTCTTTGAACGCTTTAGATGCAAAAAGGATATTGGAAGATGGGAAAATTGCTGTTTGACTGTCCGGAATCACTTAATTGGGCATTGGAGAATCTGTCAGATTCTAATTAGTGTGGAAAGATGGTGTGCGGTTGACGATAGTTGTCAATGATGAAGCTTTGGGTGATGGGATGTTTGGAAGTGGGAGAGTTATGTGGTGACTCCTCCAAGAACATATCAGACCATCATCCCTCGTTCATCTGCTGGTAACCCCTGGGGGAGGTTCAGTCCCCATCCATTTCACGTCATGACTTCCGTTACTTTAGGAGGAGCGAGTGGTTTTCTTTTTGCGGTCATTTTCTCCAGGTTCAGTTGGGTTAGGGATGTGAGCGTCAGGGATCCAAGACCACCATCAAATACTCGCAGGTCAGGCACTGGTGTCCACATGTATTTCATGCAGGGTTGCTATCTCTGGCTGGAGATGTTCCTGGGAGTTTGATCACATGATATGTTGATCACATAACGTCTGACCATGTGACATTTGATCACATGATGCCTGATTCCATTCATGCCCACTGCTGATCATAGAGTCACAGGAGTGGATTCTCCACCTCCCCGGCTGCATGTTCCTCAGCGGCGTGCCGTCGCTGGGAGCGGGATTCTCCATTCCCGCGGCCGGCCAGTGGAATTTCCCATTGTAGCCACTCCATGTCGCCAGGAAACCCGTGGGCGGTGGTGCGCTGCCGACCAGACAGAGAATCCCGCCAGCGGAGAATTACAGCACGGAAAGAGGCAATACTATCCGCGCTGACCATCCAGTACCTAACTGTTCTAATCCCATTCTCCAGCATTTGGTCCGTAGCTTTGTGTGCAATTGAATTTAAAGTGCTCAAATAATTGCGTCTTAATAGTTGTGAGGGTTCTCGCCTTTACCACCCTTTCTGGCAGCGAATTCCAGATTCCAACCACTCTCTGGGCGAAAAGGCTTTCCCTCACATCACTTCTAAACCTCCTGCCCATTGCCTTAAATTTATGCCCCCTGGTTATTGTCCCCTCCACTAAGGGGAGGAGTACCTTCCTATCCACCTATCTATGTCCCTCATAATTTTAAATACCTCAATCAGGTTTCCCCTCCGCCTTCTCTGCTCCAGGGAAAACAACCCCTGCCCATCCACTCTCTCGATAGCTGATACACTCCAGCCCAAGCAGCATCCAGGTGAATCTCCTCTGCACCCTCTCCAGTGCAATCACTTCCTTCCTATGGTGTGGTGACCAGAACGGCAGCTGTGACCGGTCAAGCGTTTTATACAGCTCCAACATAACCTTCCTGCTCTTATATTCAATACCTCGATTAATGAAGGCAAGAATCCCACAGGCCTTCCTAATCACCTTATCTACTGTTCTGCTGTCTTCAGTGATCTGTGAACCTTCACACCAAGGTCCCTTTGATCCATTCACTGAAAGGGCTGAGTTAACTTACTTTATTTCAGTGAAAAACAATTTTACTTTCAAAGGTTATTTGGACTGACTGACCTGATGAAATGGCAGCCGGATGCTTAGAGGGAGAAAGTGCCTCCCCAAGCATTATTTACACTGACAAAGCTCTTCGTGACTTGGTGGGTAATGCTCTCACCTCTGATTCGGAATGATTATGGCTCCAACTCCCATTCTGAAATGAAAAATGAAAATCGCTGATTGTTACAAGTAGGCTTCAAATGAAGTTACTGTGAAAAGCCCCTAGTCGCCACATTCCGGCGCCTGTTCGGGAAGGCTGTTACGGGAATCGAACCGTGCTGCTGGCCTGCTTGATCTGCTTTCAAAGCCAGCGATTTAGCCCTGAGCTAAACAGCCCAGTGTAGAACTGAATGAGTGTACTGCCCTGCCCGAGGTGTAGTCTTTTGTTCAATTGAGGCTCTCCCTTCTCTAAAGGTAGTTGTATAACATCCTGTGCCTCAATATGGAAGAAGAGCATGGAAATTCTCACTGGCATCCTGATCAGTATCACTCCTACCCCACTGACGTACAGTGACAGCCAGGTGTACCATCTACAAGATGCATTGCAGGAGCTCACCAAGGCTCCTTCAACAGCAACTTCCAAACCCACTACCCCTACCCCCCCAGTAGGAAAAGAGCAGCAGATGGGAACACCACCATCTTCCCCTCCAAGCCACTCAACATCCTGACTTGGAAATATATCGCCCTTCCTTCATTGCGTCGTTGGGTGGGGCACCCTCATATTTATCGTATGTTTTAATGTATGGAGCGATCTGCCTGGACTGTGCGCAGAACAATATTTTTCACTGTACCTCGGTACACGTGATAATAAATCTAAGTCTAACAGCACAGTGGGTATACCCATACCACAAGGACTGCAGTGTTCAAGAAGGCAGCTGACCACCATCTTCTCAAGGGCAATTAGGGATGGGCAACCAATGTTGGTCTCACCAAAGATGTTTACATCCTGTGAAAGAATATGGGCGCGATTCTCCTCTCCCAAGTCGGATGGGAGAATCGCGGGTGGGCCGGGCGACTCACGACACACCCTTCTGGCCCCCTCCACGATTCTCCCACCCCCCGCTTGGATGAATCGCCGCTCGCCGCTTTTCACAGCGAGCGGCGATTCTCCGGCCTGGATGGGTCGCGGTTCACAACAGCGGGAACCACACCTGGTTGCTGCCATCGTGAACATGGCGCCAAAAGCTGCATTGAAGCTTGTGGGGGGTGGAGAGGGGAGTGAGCACCACGGCGGTGCTCGGGAGGGGACTGGCCCGCGATCGGTGCTCACCGATCGTCGGGACGGCGTCTCAAAGGGACGCACTCTTTCCCCTCCGCCGCCCCGCAAGATCAAGCCGCCACGCCTTGCGGGGCAGCGGAGGGGAAGATGGCAACCGCGCATGCGCAGGTTCGAGCCGTCAGCTGTCGTAACATCAGCCGCGCATGCGCAGATTGGAGCCGGCCAACCTGCGCATGCGCGGCTGACATCACTTAGGCGTGCCGGCCGCGTCATTCTTGGCACGCCACCTTGACGCAAGCGTCAAGGCCCGGTGACCGAGAGTTACGGAGGGCCCCTCCTAGCCCCCTAGGTGGGGGTGAATAAGGTGAGAGGAGCGGCCTCCGAGGCCGTCGTGAAACTCGGCCGAGTTCACGACGGCCTTCCCGATTTTTCGCGGGAGCGGAGAATTCCGCCCCATATCTTTTACAATTATCCCTCAATCAGAAACATGAAAAGCAGATTGTTTTGTCAATGTTCTATTGTAAAAAACCTTCATTGACCGTGACGGTGTTTGGAATATTGTGAGGCTATGAAATCTTGCAAACTCAAGTTTTTCTCCTCAGTGCCAGGGGTTTGTAATTTATTTTTCTTTGTAAAGGATGTGGGTGTTACTGACAAGGCCAGCATTTGTTGTCTGTCCAGAATTGCCTTTGAACTGTGTGGCTTTGCTCAGAGGAGCAGTTCAGTGCCATCTACATTGCTGTGGGTCTGGAGTCACACGAAGGCCAGACTGGGGGAGGACGCAGATTTCCTTCCGAAAGGGCAGCTTTGAACCAGGTGGGGATTTTGATGCCACTCACTGATAGTTGTCATGGTTACCAATACCATGAGTACCTTTATATTTTAGATTATTAATTGAATTTAAACTTCCACCAGCCGGACTTCAACCCGTTTTCCCAGAGTATTAGCCTTGACCTCCGGTAACGTGGTGTTATACAGGGACAGTGCATTTGAGACTCAGTACCCCTCATCCCATCAGGGTGTGCAGGTTGAGATGACTCAGGCTGGTTTAGCTCAATGGGCTGGTTTAGCACAGTGGGCTAAACAGCTGGCTTGTAATGCAGAACAAGGCCAGCAGCGCAGGTTCAATTCCCGTACCGGCCTCCCCGAACAGGCGCCGGAATGTGGCGACTAGAGGCTTTTCACAGTAACTTCATTGAAGCCTACTTGTGACAATAAGCGATATGTCACCCTACATCAGGAATCTGGAGCCAAAATTCTGGTCGGTCACCGCTGGGGCTTGAGACCCTCAGATCTAGGGGCAAATCCACCCTGGACTAATGGGACAGAATATTCAACCACCGTTGGGCAGGAGATGAGGTGGAGTGGGGGTGGGGTGTGGGGTGGGGGTGGGGGGGGGGAGCAGTAAAATAATGGTTCCCCAGTGTTTTCCGGTTGCTAGGGGCAGAGGCCCAACCCTGCTGGATATGGGATAGGCTCCAGGCCACACAGAGATGTGCAGCTAATTTAAAGAATTGCGTCACCTGTCAGGGGCAATATTTCAGGGCTGACATCATTTTCCTGGCCATGGGGAAGCCTGCCCTACCAGTCCGCCAGCTTTCATGGGA
This sequence comes from Scyliorhinus canicula, assembly GCF_902713615.1. NCBI lineage: Eukaryota > Metazoa > Chordata > Chondrichthyes > Carcharhiniformes > Scyliorhinidae > Scyliorhinus > Scyliorhinus canicula. Next base: position 24,208,406 of record NC_052151.1, on the reverse strand, counting down.
TGGCCTCCTGGTAGCAATCCATGCCCAAGGAGCATCCAAAGTAACAGAACAAAGGCGGGTAGTTGGAGTTAAGATACAGATCAGGCATGATCTAAATGAATAGTGGACCAGGCCTGAGAGGCTGATTGGCAGAGACCAGGTAGATAGTGAAGGTGAAGGTGACCCCCCCCTTATTTTTGTATATGAAGACACAAAAATGAAGACACTTGAACGAGGTATGAAGGCAACCATCGTACAGCAACACATGACCAGAAGATTACACTCTGCAGAGGTAAAAACGGATAAACAAATTCGGAAAATGGAAATAGAACGGACGATGTCACCCTTCCCAGAGTGCACTGCAGCAAAGAGACGCAACAGCATCCTCCCACTGCAAGAAGTGACAAAATCAAACGGTATAACACATCCAGCACGTTGCAGCATGTGGCTGTAAACATTTGTCGGAGGATTATAGCACTTGGCAGAAGATTTCATCAGTGAGCAAGCGATTGAGATTTACAGCTTTCTTTTTGTTGCAATGTCTTTGGCTCCAGTTCCTTCGAAGCTGAATTGGTTTTTGTCACCGCAGAAAATGTGAAGGATTAATGTTAGGCCAGACATTTTCAAGAGTTCCTTTCTCTTTCAACTTAATGCCATGGAACGGTGAGGCAACATCACAGCAAGTCTGGGTAAATTTCCCGTCCGTGTGGTTTTCGTTTCTGGATAGCATTTCTTCATGGGATGTGAGCGCCGCTGACCAGGCCACCCTTCATTGCCCATCGCTAATTGCCCTTGAGAAAGTAGTGGTGAGTCGCTTTCTTTAACCGCTGCAGTCCATGTGGTGTATGCCACTGTGCTGTGAGGGAGGGAGTTCCAGGACTTAGACCCAACGACAGTGAAGGAATGGCAAATAGTTCCAAGTCAGGTTTATTATGTGCTGGGAGGCCTTGTCCAACTTGAGGAATTGTCCTCATTAACGTCAGACTGACATTCCTCGGGGAGTCCCAAACAGCACAGGTCATTCAGATTAGATCTTTGTAACTTTACTGTTGCCTGAGCAACTTCCACTTTAATGCCCTTTAATTGTTCCTGGCTGCGGTTTAGCTCAGTTGTACAGCTGGTTTGTGATGCAGGGTAAGGCCAGCAGTGTGGGTTCAATTCTCGTAGCGGCTGAAGTTTTTCATGAGAGGTTGCCTTCCCAACCTTGGGCATGCACGGGAGCACAGTGGTTAGCACTGTTGTTTCACAGCGCCAGAGTCCCAGGTTCGATTCCTGGCTTAGGTCACTGTCTGTGCGGAGTCTGCACGTTCTCCCCGTGTCTGCGTGGGTTTCCTCCGGGTACTCCGGTTTCCTCCCACAAGTCCGAAAGACCTGCTGTTAGGTAATTTGGACATTCTGAATTCTCCTTCTGTGTACCCGGACAGGTGCCGGAATGTGGCGACTCAGGGCTTTGCACAGTAATTTCATTGCAGTGTTAATGTAAGTTTGCTTGTGATAATGACGATTATTATTATTATTGCCTGAGGTGTGGTGACCCTCAAGTTAAATCATCACCAATCAGCTCTCCCCCTCATAGGGAAAAAGCATCTTATGGTCACCTGGGCCTATGGCCACTTGTCCCATAGGATTTGAACAATTTCTCAAGGGCAATTAAGGATGGGCAAGAATTGCTGGCTTAGCCAACGATGCCCACATCCTGTGCCATAATAAGTAAATAAAAAGCTCCATCGAACTATGCTGCAGGCTAAACTCTTCTGGGCAAGCTTTTTCAAGTGTCGGATAATTCTTTACAGAGAGATACACTGTGACATTATGGGAGCAGATGAAACAGGATCACAGCTCAGCATGGATACGATTCCACTGTTCTTTGTGGGATTGTTTTGTTTCCATTCTCCGCTTGGTTCAATCAAGAAGCACGGTAGCACAAGTGGCTACCATTGTGGCTTCACAGTGCCAGGGTCCCAGGTTCAGTTCCCCACTGGGTCACTGTCTGTACGGAGTCTGCACATTCTCCCTGTGTCTGCTTGGGTTTCCTCCAGGTGCTCTGCTTTCCCCCCACAGTCCAAAGACGTGTCGGTTAGGCGGATTGGCCATGCTAAATTGCCCTTAGTGTCCAAAAAAGATCAGGAGGGGATATTGGGTTACGGGGATAGAGTGGAAGTGAGGGCTTAAGTGGTTTGGTGCAGACTCGATGGGCCGAATGGCCTCCTTCTGCACTGTATGTTCTATGTTCTAAGAATGTCCGTACAGATCCTTGGTTGGAGAATCCGAACTGTATTCTGAGGCTGAAGTGGCTTCATTTTCAGAGAGGTGGCTCAATACTTCCTTGCTTAAAAAAAATGACACGTCTGCAATCTGCCTGATTGTCCACCCTTTCCCTTTCCAGCTGAGAGTTACTGAGCCTGGGGAGAAAGAAACTTATACGGCCCAAAATCTAAGCTGGAGTGCTGCACCGTCTTTCAGATGAGGCATTTAGCTAAGGTGCTGGCTGCTCTCCGTCAGGTGCATGTGAAAGATCTCTTGACACCAATTGAAGAAGTATTGGACTGTTCTCCCAATGCTCTGCTTGATATTTATCCCTGAGCTAATATCAGGCAAGAAAGAAGGTTTTCTGGTCATTCTTACTTTTGCAATCTTGCCATACTTACACAAATCGCTGCCAATTTCCTCTCATTACAGGTGGACTGCATCGGGGGGGGGGGGGGGGGGGGGGGGGGAGGGAGAAGCGGGGTGTGGCACGGTGGTACAGTGGTTAGCACAGTTGCCTCACAGCACAAGGGACCCGGGTTCAATTCCGGCCTCGGGCGACTATCTGTGCAGAGTCTGCACGTTCTCCCCTTATCGGCGTGGGTTTCCTCCGGGTGCTCCAGTTTCCTCCAACAGTCCAAAGATTTGCGGGTTAGGTGGAATGCCCATGCTAAATTGCTCCTTAGTGTCCAGGGATGTGTAGTTCGGTGGGGTTACAGGGATCGGGTGGGGGAGCGGGCGAAGTAGGGTGCTCTTTCAGAGGGCCTGTGTAGGCTAGATGGGCCGAATGGCCTCCTTCTGTATTGTTGGGATTCCAATGAAAAGAATGAAACCTTCTCCAAAAGGAGTTGCCAACACTTACAAAGCACTTCATTGGCTGTGAAGCATTTTGGTTCCAAGGCCATGGAAGGCACTTTCTAAATGAAAGTCTTTATTTTACTTTTGACCATCAATTGCATGTCCAATTAACCTCTCTCACACTATTGGGTGAGATGCTAGGTGTGTGACCTGCTACCTGACCTGCTGTCAGATCTCGGCCAGTCCTGTTCCGAGCTGCCTCTTGGTGGGCACATGGGGATAGCCACAGATGCCGTTGTTTCTCAATTTCCTCTCATCCTCTGCCAAACTGGACTTCTAATCCAGAGACCCTAGGGAATACTCTGGGAACCTGAGTTCGAATCCCACCACAGAAGATTTGAAAATTTGAATTCAATAACAATCTATAATTAAAAGTCTTATGATGACCATGAAACCATTGTGGGTTGTCGTAAAAACCCACCCAGAATCGTAGAATCATCGAAAAGTTGGGTGGCACGGTAGCACAGTGGTTAACATTGTTGCTTCACAGCGCCAGGGTCCCAGGTTCGATTCCCGGCTTGGATCACTGTCTGTGCGGAGTCTGCACGTTCTCCCCGTGTCTGCGTGGGGTTATCCGGGTACCCCAGACATCCCACAAGTCCTGAAAGATGTGCTGTTAGGTAATTTAGACATTCTGAATTCTCCCTCTGTGTACCCAAACAGGCACCGCAATGTTAATGTAAGTCTACTGGTGACAATAAAGATTATTAAGATTAAATTGCAGCACAGAAAGAGGCATTCAGCCCATCTTGTCCATGCCAGCCCAAGGACACCCAGGTGCCCTTCCTTATTCCACCTTTCTAACCCGGTCCATAGCCTTGTAGCTTACAGCACTTAAGGTGTAGGTCCAGGTATTTTTAAAAAAGAGTTTAGGGTCTTTGTCTCCACCGCCAACTCGGGCGGCAAATTCCAAACTCCCAATACCCTCTGAGTAAAAAGATTATTCCTCATGTCCCCTCTACACCTTCTGCCCCTTATCTTGAATCTATGTCCCCTGGTTCTACAATTCTACACCAAGGGAAACAATCTTACCCTGTCCATTCTTCCTCTTCTCATTAATATCCTTTAGGGAAGGAAATCTGCAGCCCTTAGCTGGTCTGGCCTACTTGTGCATCCAGATCAACAGCAATGTGGTTGACTCTCAAATGCCTTCTGAAATGGCCGAGCAAGGCACTCAGTTCAAAGGGATGGATAAACAATGCTGGTATTGCCAGCGATGCCCAGATCCCATGAGTGAATTTTTTAAAAGCAGCAACAACTTGCATTTATCCACAATCTTTAATGTTGTAAAACAGCCCAGGGCCTTCACAGGAACATTGTCAGACTAAAAACTACACCGCTTCAAAGAGATAAGGAATCATAGAATGGTTATAGTGCAGAAGACCATTCACCCCATTGTGTCAGTGACAGCTCTCTGCAACAGCAACTCATCTGTTCCCACTCCTCCCTCTATTCCACATAACCCTGCAAGCATTTTCTCTTCTGATAAGCATCCAATTCTCTTTTGAATTCCTCGATTGAACCTGCCTCCACCACAACCTCAAGAGAGTGTATTCCAGACCCTCACCGTTTGATGTCCAAAATAGCTTTCCCACATGTCCCCATTGCTTGCTTTGCCATTCACTTTAAATCATTGTCCTCGAGTTCTCCACTCTCCTGTCAGTAAGAACAGTTTGTTCCCTCTCTCCGGTCTCCTCATGTTTTACAGTTGGTTTACAGGTACAACAGGTGATTAAGAAGGCAAATGGAATTTTGTCCTTCATTGCTAGAGGGATGGAGTTTAAGACTAGTGAGGTTATGCTGCAATTGTATAAGGTGTTAGTGAGGCCACACCTGGAGTATTGTGTTCAGTTTTTGTCTCCTTACTTGAGAAAGGACATACTGGCACTGGAGGGTGTACAGAGAAGATTCACTAGGTTAATCCCAGAATTGAAGGGGTTGGATTACAAGGAGAGGTTGAGTAGACTGGGACTGTACTCATTGGAATTTAGAAGGATGAGGGGGGATCTTATAGAAACATTTAAAATTATGAAGGGAATAGATAGGATAGATGCGGGCAGGTTGTTTCCATTGGCGGGTGAAAGCAGAACTAGGGGACATAGCCTCAAAATAAGGGGAAGTAGATTTAGGGCTGAGTTTAGGAGGAACTCACCCAAAGGCTTGTGGATACTGGAATTCCTTGCCCAGTGAAGCAGTAGAGGATCCCTCATTAAATGTTATTGAGATAAAGATAGATAGTTTTTTGAAGAATAAAGGGATTAAGAGTTATGGTGTTCGGGCCGGAAAGTGGAGCTGAGTCCACAAAAGATCAGCCATGATCTCATTGAATGGCGGAGCAGGCGCGAGGGGGCCAGATGGCCTACTCTTGTTCCTAGGTCTTATGTTTTTATGCTATGTTTTGAACACCTCTATCAGATTTCCTTTTCACCTTCCCTTCTTCAAGGGAAATGGCCTTGGCTTCTCCAATCTATCCCTATAACTGAAGTTCCACATTCTTGGAGCTTGTGAACTCTTGTGAATTTTCTACACCCTCGCTCGTTCTCCTTCCTAAAGTATGGTGCCTGAAACTGGATGCAATACTTCAATTATTATTTTTGCCGTATCTTCACGCCCTTTATACTGTTTTTTACTCTTTGGGAGTAGTGGGGGTAAGTGGAGGATGGATTGAGGAGCTGATTATCAGCCTGTTGAGCCGTATTGAACACTCCTCATTTGGCCAACAACTCTTGGCATTGGACCCGAACCCAGAGCTTCTGATCCAATAGTAGGGGAGTTACCACTGCACCACAATGTCTCCTATATAATACTTCAGTGGAGGACAATACCCAAAAGCTTTGTTCAACAGATAAACCTTCGGGTGCACCTTCAAATGAGCAGAGAGAGGTGGGGAGGTTTAAGGGCAGAATTCCAGAACTTGGGGTCTAGCATGGTCGCCAATGATAGGGAGAAGGAACGATGGGATACATACGGGGTCACAGAGATCTTGGATGGTTCCAGGGCTGGAGAAGGTACGGCCTCAAATTTGTATCTCTCTATTCCTGCAGAATATACCTTTGTTTTTATAAGTTTAGAGTACCCAATTATTTTCTTTTTCCAATTAAGAGGCAATTTAGCGCGGCCAAGCCACCTAACCTGCACATCTTTGGGTTGTGGGGGTGAAACCAACTCAGACACGGGGAGCATATGCAAACTCCCCAGTGACCCAGGGCCGGGATTCAAACCCGTATCCTCAGCGCCGCAGTCCCAGTGCTAACCACTGCACCACACGCCGCCCTCGGGCAGAATATATCTACAGCTCGAACTCTGCGGTGGCTGGTTGCCTGTGACCAAGTCTGTAAGACCAACGTATCTCCACCAACACCTTAGCTCATGTTTGCTTAACATGGTGCCGTCAAAACTTTCACCAAATAATATTTGGGTGATGTTGGTTGCAGTAAGGCGAGAAGTTTGAATGCAGTGAGGAGTTGCACAGTTTTGAGGTCCAGGGTATGGTAGAGTTACAGTAGAAGGTGCTGTGACAAGGCTTTGATCGTCTCTGCCAGGGTGCAGGAGAAGGATGGAGCTGTTATACATTGCTTGTGGCCAAAGATATGGGCTGGAATTCTCCAGCCGTTGGCAGCGCGCCCCCGCCTGCGGCCTTCCCAGCGAAGGTGGGTGGTTTCAATGGGAAATCCCATCGCCAAGTGGCGGGAAGAGAGAATCCCACTGCCAGTGGATGATGCGCCTCTGAGAAATACGTGGCTGGGGGATCAGAGAATCCCGCCCACGGAGTAATGCCATCGGAGATATCGCAGGCTTAGTGATTGTTCCAAACAAGGCCACTTCACTGAAGGTCTGTTTAAAAGCTACCAATTGAAGCATTAAAGTTGGGTTGTGGAAGCTCATGGGTTAACACAGCGAATCAGACAGAAAGCCACAGGCTGGGGGTGCCAGCTAAGGTGGTATTACAGTCTTACAGCTTGATTTTTGTTGTTAAAGTGTTCGTTCTAACAACAGTACGCCAGTGTAGGAGTTGCCTATATTCAGTGCGCTGACTCAGTGTTGCTGCTTTGCACCAAGTCACTGCTGAGGCAATCAAAAGAATGTAAATTGCTCGCTCGGTGCTACATCTGGCCAAGTACGTCATGTAAATGAGTTGTTAATTGGTGCCTAAGGAAGTGACAGAATATTTATCCCAGCATAGTCGACATTGTTTTTAATATCCTCACTGAGACAGGGAGAGTAGGAGACCCAATGAGGTAGTTAAATGCTGAGCATTGAGAGCCGGTAGAAGGGAAGATTCTATTATGTGGTATCATCGTTGCCCCTCCCCATCAAAGCAAATTGAAATGTGAGCGATCATTTCTAAGGTAGAGAACGCATTTTGCAAATGTCTGTTTGAAACTTTGGCCTCTTGCTTTGGGCAGTAATATCTCAGCTAAACAGGTGGTTTTGCCTCCTAACTGCCTATACTCAGCTCCAAGAAATGCACTTTAACCTCGATTGCAGAACTTTCATTACTGAGATCCCTCTACTGGCTTAGCGCTTAAATAAATAAAGATTTGCACTTATATAGGCCAAATTCTTCCATCCTCATTCACCGCTGGGACTTTCCGGTGCAATGGAAAGGGAATGGAGTTTTGGTGGAACATCAAATTTTCTGTTCTCACTCGCAACGGGTCCCACCATGGACGAGACGAGAGAATCGCGCTCAGAGTGTTTAGCAGGGTCTACTCTTGGGACCAGTACATACTTTGGGCACAGGGGTGCCTCAAAGGGAGGTACTGTCCCTATTGCCTGATAATAGCCCAGGTAGTGCAAGCTGCCTGGCTACCCAACTTGTTTCTGTCTTTCCCTACTACACCTAAGAGAGCAGCAGCGGAATTAGGTCCCGCTACAGTCATTAAATGGCCACCTCAAGACCTCAATAGACCTTAAGGTGGGTAAGCAGTTTTTACATGACAGAACAGCAGACTTCATCAATGTGCCCTTGGTGGGACTCTTTATTAAACTGCTCTTAACATGTCTGCCTCCATAGGCAGCCGCATGGCATAGTGACTTCGGAAAGCCAGCTGTGTTAACCAGACTGGTTACCTTTCAAACTCCAAAGCGCCTTCCCCGCCCAGATCAAATGGAAGGCATGTCAGGGTTGGCAGGAAGGTGGTTGGAAGGCTACAAGCTTTATTTCATGAGCCCTCCCTCACTGCTCCGCTTTCAAATATGCAGATTAGGCAGGAGTTATTGAGGGCTGTAAAATCCAGCCCGATATCTCTGGAGTAAGACTTGAATCGACAATCTTTTGCCCCAGAGGAGAGAGAGGTTTGTTTTATTTGTTTACAGGATGTGGGTGTCTATGGCTCGGCCAGCTTTTATTGTCCGTCCCTAATTGCCCTTCAGAAGCTTGTGCTGAGTTGACTTCTTGAACTACTGCAGTCCATGTGGTGTAGGTGCACCCACAGTGCTGTTAGGGAGGGAGTTCCAAGATTTTTAACCAGTGACAGTGAAGGAACGGTGATATATTTCCAATTCTGGAATATGTGTGGCCTGTAGAGGAACTTGGTGTTCCCATGTATCTGCTGCCCTTGTCCTTCTAGATGGTAAAGATTAAGGGTTTGGAAGGTGCTGTCGACGGAGCGTTGGTGACTTGCCGCTGTGCGTCTTGTTGATGATATACACTGCTGCTACTGTGATGCAGGGAGTGAATGTTTAAAGTTATGGATGGTGTGACACTCAAGTGGGCTGCTTTGTCCTGGATGAAATCGAGCATGATGAGTGTTGTTGGAGCTGCACTCATCCTGCCAGGTGTGACTCACCGAGACAACATGACTGATTAATGACGGCTGTTAACTTGTAACCTAATGTGGGAGAGTCACCTCTTGGACTTTCCTGTTCTCTACGATTCAGACCCATTCCTGATGCAGCATTCAGCTACTCAGAACCAGTCTGGAATCCATTCTGCTGAATGAGTGTTGAGAAATGCACTGTGAGCATCGAGTTGTTGCAAGCAGATGTCCAGTTAGATAAGTGTTTGTTCGAGGGGGGAGGATTAACCTATATACGCTAAATCCTTGTTAATAAGTACAACCATAGATCGAAGTCGGAGTTAATCCAAACTTGCTTGATTCAACTGGCCTGGTCCACCTCTTGGTCTTATTCAGCCTTTCTGATTCCAGAATGTGCCACTTGCCTCTCGAGGTTTCTGCGACGGTTCAGAACAGATAGATGTGTAGACGGTCCGATGCAGGCAGTCATATATTACCTGATCAATAAAGAGAGGTAGTCCAAAGTAAATAGTTGGCAATAGGCATATAGATGACAGACGGACAATCAGACAGATAGACAGTCTAAACTGCCATGTTTTAGGTGCTTTATCATGTTACACAGACAGAAACAAATCGATAGGTGAAGGCAGACGGAGAATGTTAAATTCATACATCGCAGTGATTGCCGCTTATGCCATAACTGTCTGAAAAAAGTAATAAAACTCAGGTTTTAACAGGTTAACCTGTTTGTAAATTCTTTCACATATGGATTATTTTGTGCGCGCAAGTGTCTGTGTGTGCTCCTGTGTATGGCCGAATCTGGCATGCATGCATGTATGAGCAGAAGCATATGTGATCACTGTGTGCGCCTGCAAGCACACACACACACACACACTTGTTGCTTCATGTGTGTGCATATATGTTTGTGTATGAGTGCTTCTGGGTGTTTGCGTGTGCATGTGTGTTCGTGCATGTGTAGTATATATATGCAGGGAAATGTGTCTACTGGAATCTGTGTTCACGTGTCAACACACGTGTGAATTTAGGGGGATTTGTTCTGAATGGCAGATTAAATTACAGGAAGAATTCGTGTTTGTTCTCGTGGAGACTATAAAACATAGTTTATTGCTATTTTTACAGCTGAGATCCAATATGATCACATGCTCCAATCACTGTAGTTTTATAGAGATTTCCCGTGAAGAGTAAGTCTGACTGACTGTGAGTAAAATAAATACTTAAAAGCTATTTAGCATCAAAGTAAACATGGGTAACCTGTGCCGTGGCTCTTCTGTCTTCCTTCCTTCTGCTTCCCGCTTTGGTGGTACCACTCAAAAGGCTACTTAATAAGATAAGAGCCAATGGTGTTAGGGGTTGTATATTAACATGGATAGGGGATTGGCTAAGTGATAGAAGGCAGAGAGTTGGGACAAGAGGGTCTTTTTCAGGATGGCAACCTGTAATGAGTGGAGTGCCACACGGATCTGTGATGGGGCCACAATTACTCACAAGATGTATTAATGCCTTGGACAAGGGAAGTGAATGCACTGTTGTCAAGTTTGCCGATGACACAAAAATAAGGGGGGGAGGCAAGTGGTGAGGGTGACACAAAGAGTTGACAGAGGGATATAGGCAGGTTAGGTGAGTGGGCATAAATTGGCAGATGGAATATAGTGCAGGAAAATGTGAAGTGATGCACTTTGGCAGGAAGAATAAAGGAGCTAAATATTATTTAAATGGAGAAAGGCGGCAGGGAGCTGCAGCACAGAGGGACTTGGGGGTCCTCGTGCATAATTCACAAAAAACTTGTATGAAAGTTCAGCAGGTAATTGGGAAGGCAAATGGAATGCTGGCCTTTATTTCAAAGGGAACGGAGAATAACAATAGGGAAGTCTTGCTAAAACTATACAAGGCACGAGTTGGACCACACTGACAATATTGTGAACAGTTTTGCTCCCCTTATCGAAGGAAAGATGGACTGGCATTGGAGGCAGTGCAGAGACGGTTCACTACGCTGATCCTTGGTGTTAAGGGATGATCTTATAAGGGGGGTTGAGTAGGTTGGGCCTTTACTCATTGGAGTTTAGAAGAATGAGAAGACACCTTATTGAGACATATAGGGTTCTCAGGGGGCTTGACAGGGTAGATGCTGAGAGAATGTTCCCCCTTGTGAGAGAGTCTAGGACCAGAGGGCATCACCTCAGAGTAAGGTGTCGTCCATTGAAGACAAAGATGAGGAGGACTTTCTTCTCTCAGAGGGTAGTGAATCTGTGGAATTCTTTAGCGCAGAGAGCTGTAGAGGCTGGGTTGTCAAATATGTTTAAGGCCGAGACCGACAGATTTTTATTCAGCAAGGCAATCAAGGGTTATGGGGATAAGGCAGGAAAGTGGAGTTGATGATTATCAGATCAGCCAAGATCTCATTGAATGGTTGAGCAGACTCGATGGGCCGAGTGGCCTACTTCTGTTCCAACATCTTATGGTCTTTTATTACTAGAGTGAGAGTAATTGGGCAGCTCTTTGACAGCCAACATGGGTCACTTAGGAAACTTCTGTGCTGCAAAGTTCTACAATTATAGTTTAATTTACTTCTGACCAATTCCTGATTAATAAACTATTCAGACTATACTTAGACTTTCCTATTTTTAAAATGTAAAAGCCTTTGATTTAAACCTTGTTTTCTATTTGAGCTAGTTAGTTTGAAATGGAGTTCACAATTGGATGATTGGCTTTGGAAAGGCTGTATCATCAGGCAGGTAAATTGTAGTGTGGCATGGTCACATCAGCGACCAGTCCTTGCTACGTTGTAAAACACTGAACCAAGAGGAGAGACAATTCGCTCGGGTACAAAATTCAAGCGAGAAAGTTAAACAAACCACCCAAAGTAGTCCCATTCTAGCCGGCTGGGTTAGATTAAAATCGGATGATAGAATAGAGAGCGTGAGGTGAAGAGGGAGAGAAAGAGGGAGAGATACAGGCAGAGGGATGGAGGGAGAAAAAGAGGAACAGGTTGATAGATAGAGATGCCGACAGAGTGACACACAGAGAGCAACAGATGGAGAGACTGATGGGGCGACAAGGTAGCACATTGGTTAGCACTGTTGCTTCACAGCGCCAGGGACCCAGGTTCGATTCCTGGCTTGGGTCACTGTCTGAGTGGAGTCTGCACCTTCTCCCGGTGGCTGCGTGGGTTTCCTTCGGGTGCTCCCGGTGTCCTCCCAAGGGAAAGACGTGCTTGTTAGGTGAATTGGACATTCTGAATTCTCCCTCTGAGCACTCGAACAGGCTCCGGAGTGTGGCGACTAGGGGCTTTTCACAGTAGCTTCATTGCAGTGTTAATGTAAGCCTACTTGTGGCAGTAATAAAGATTATTATGATACAGGCAGTGAGATAGAGAGCGAGAAAAAGAGCGATCGAGACACAGTCATAACTTAATTGTCCCACATTTCCTCCATTTCCATTGACTTCCAAAAACCCACCAGTTTCAGAAGTTCTAATTCTTACATGATCCGTGGACTTAGCTTCGAGTGAAGTACTGGGGAAGAGAGCTCTAAGTTTCTGCTGCCCTTGTGTGAAAAATCACTTCTTCATCTTGTTCCTGAGTGATCTGAATTTAAAATTAGACTTTGATGCAAGATAGCGTGGAAAACTGAAATAAAAACAAAAAGAAATGCTGGAAATACTCAGCAGATCAGGCAAGGCCTGAGGACAGAAACAGGACTAACGCTTCGGGTTGTTGACCTTCCATCAGAGTTCATCGGTTTCATCCATTTCTCTTCCTTCTGGTCATGCCCCCGCCTCAGAACTATGAGAAAGGACAGTGAGGGTGGCACAGTGGTTAGCACTGCTGCCTCACAGCTCCAGGGCCCCGGGATCATTTCCGGCCTTGGATGGCTGCTTGTGTGGAGTTTTCACTTTCCCTCCGTGTCTGCGTGGGTTTGCTCTGAGTGCTCCGGTTTCCTCCCACTGTCCAAAGAGGTGCAGGTCAGGTGGATTGGCCAGGCTAAATTGCCCCTTAGTGTCCAGAAAGTTAGTTTGGGTTACGGAGATAAGGAGGAGGCATGCTCTTTCCAAGAGCCGGTGCAGACTCGATCGGCCGAATGGCCTCCTTCTGCATTGTAAATTCTATGATTCAATGTTAGACCGTGCGCCAGCAGAAGATATTCCTTACATTATACACCTTTGCCAGGTCACATTTGGTAGCTTTGTCATAACCCTCCTTCACCTTTGTGTCTCTTTTGCTCCCTTTCACCTCTCTTGCCTCTTAGGGTCTGCAGTGACGCTCCTGTCAGGGGCTGACCTCTGAACACTGACCTGAATAGTTGGGGGGGTTGGAGGCGTGACAGCAAGGGTCAGAGGTGGCAAACAGATGCCCCAATCTGACCCACCCTGGGCAGGAGGAGTAACAGCCAAGCCTGTCACCGGGGGCCACAGGGGATGGTTCAGTCTGTATCCTGTATTAGTGCCCGATCCTCGGAATGACTGCTGCTTCACAGCACAGAAAGGGTTAAGACGAATGTTTCTGCCTGGAAGGACTTGTCATAAGGTTTACTGCACAGATTTGAATATTGGCGTTTTATTTTAAGGGCGGTTTTAGGCTTCAGCGGGCATGATGAGAACATGTTTGCACAATCGTACAGGTCCCAGTCGCTGATTTTCTCATCCATCCGTCTCAAAGGATAGAAATCACAGACAGACAATGTGCAATTTCCTGATGTGCTCACTGAGGCTGTGCGAGATGCACAAAAGCTCAACATTTACCCTTTACATCTTGTTGCTTATTGTCTGCTGTACTCAGCCGGCAAATGGTTCCTCTTCATCACAATCAGAAACAGGGTGACAAGCCTTATGGCACATGGGGAGGAGATCCCTCTGTTATTTGTATTATTCTCTCTTCTCTTCATTCGCTCACCGTTTTGCTGTTGGTCGACTGGATCGAGAACTCAACTAAGCAAAGTAAAGCAGTGAAGAGACCGTATCAGGGCTTTGCTGAATGTTCCGTGCCATTGTTACATCTAGAGTCAGACAGATGGTACAGAAGGAGGCCATTCAGCCCAAAATGTTTGTGCCAGCTCTTTGGAAAAAACACCCAACTAGTTCAACTCAACCTCTGCACGACTACCAGCACCTCCTCTGCTCTCCCCACCCAACCAAACCCCTTCCGCCACGTTCTTTCCCATAGCCCTGCAAAATTTCCAGTCTGAGTATTTAACCGATTTCCCTTTTGAGGTTACAATTGATTCTACTTCCAACACCCTTTTCAGGCAATGTACTCGGATCATTACCATTCACTGCACAAAATGAAATCTCCCCATCTCCCACTTGGACCCTTTCATAGAATCCCTACAGTGCAGAAGGAGGCCATTCAGCCCATCGAGTTTGCACCAACCCTCCCAAAGGACACTCCACCCAGGCCTACACCCCCGCCCTATCTCAGAATCCCGTTACCTAACCTACCTAATCTTTGGACACTAAGGAGCAATTTAACATGGCCAATCCACCTAACCTGCACATCTTTGCACTGTGAGGGGAAATCGGAGCTTCTGGGGGAAACCCACGCAGACGCGGGGAGAACGTACAAACTCCACACAGTCACCCAAGGCCGGAATCGAACCCAGGTCCCTGATGCTGTGTGGCAGCAGTGCTAGTCACTGTGCTGCCCATTTGCAGGGTAAAAATTGTAATTCAGGTTATTTTGTTATTTACACAGGGTCCTCCACACCTTGGAAATCTTTGATGGGCCAAGGCTTGAGGCAGACGTAACCGCTGCCTGCCCTGTTTCACCCCATGGTATCCAATGTCTTTCCGATGAATACTGGCATCAAACCATTTCTCTGCCCTGTCCTATAAAGTATAAGAGAGACGGAGGTCCAGATTCCTCGGGGGTTACCCAAATCTCTTGACGGGGCTTGGGCAGAAAGTTGCACCGTCACACCCTCTCATCCCTCACGAGCAATGAGATAAAGAACCAGATGTCCAGGTATTCATTCTATTGACATCCCACTGAACATATGGAAAGAGATTTGGAAAACGCTCAGGGCCAGGGTATTCTGGTGATGGGGGGAGGGGAGGTCTCTCCGGGCATCCTCACTGGCTGAGGTTCTTCCGTATTCTGTGGTCTAATGCACCAGACACCAGGAGAATGGTGTGCCCATTCTATCTACGATGTATCAACTTGTCATCAGCATGTTACAGTCTGGCTCTTGTGCTTATTCTGAGGTCATGACTATACTTTCTGGAGTTGCCAACGAGGGAAGAACATTTTCTCAGAGTCTACCCCGTCAAACCCTTTTAGAATTTCATATTTCAGTGAAATCACCTCATTCTTCCATGATCCGGGCATTATGGGCCTAGTCCACTCAAGTATCCCATATAGGACAATCCCCAATCCCAGAAATCAGTGCAGTGAAACATTTGTTCCACTTTCATTGAATCATAGAATCCCTGCAGTGCAGAAGGAGGCCATTTGGCCCATCGAGTCTGCACTGACCCTCTGAAAGAGCACCCTAACCCAGGCCCAATCCCCACACTATCCCTATGACCACACCTCGGGGCAATTTAGCATGGCCTATCCAACTAATCTGCACCCGGAGAAAGCCAGGCAGACACGGGGAGAACGTGCAGACTCCACACAGACAGTATGAAGGTCGGAATGAAATCCAGGTCTCTGGTGCTGTGAGCCAGCAGTGCTAACCACTGTGCCACCATGGCCACATTTATTGCTATTTGTGCGACAAGTTAATTTACTTTATTCCGGATGATGCATGCATTCAGATAAAATTACTTCAATTTTTCACCGGCAACCCCCTCCATGGACTTGATTCTCTGTTGCACCATTACCGCCGAATTCTCTATCCCTTCCTGTCCCACGTAACTTGACTTTCCCCACATTCATATACTTTACTATTGTCTCAACGTTTATAGTTCGATCAGTTTATCCTCCTCCACCTATGTTAGTTTGAAACTATTTTTCCCTACTCCGACCATATTTCCTGGTGCAATCTTATGTTTCCGTGTTCTGTCCTTCCCAACTACACTCTGGTTGCTATTCCGTGTAACGCTATCCTGAACTATTACTTTGTCCTTTCTCTTCAACTTTCCAAATCTTCCCTCACGTGAACCCTCCCTTCTCACTATTTAATTTAAAGCTCTCTCGACTGCCTTGGTTATGCAATTCACGAGGACACTGTCCCCAGGCCACCCTGAGTGAAAGCATCAGAGGAAGAGGCTTGATGCTCAATTCCTAGAACCATGGGTTTCCTGTGTTATGTTCCATTGCAGTCCACTTTCAGTCTGAAGAGTTGGGATTCCCATTTCTCCCATCAAATATGCTGCAGCGCCTGGATGACAAACCCCAGAGTGACTGCAAGGTAAAGAAGGTATCATCTGTTGAACATCAGCTGACTTGGTCTTTATTCTTCAATAGCTTCGAATGGCCATTATTTTCTCTTGCAGCGCGGCCGGTACCTGTGGCCAGGAGGACCCTGATCAGCAACACACACCCACGCATTGAGAAAAAGGACTGACTGAAATTTCTCGGTTGCATGCCTTTCGCTGATGGCGGCGGCCTACTATCTTCCCGCCACTTGTCAATGGGACTTCCCATTGTAACCACGCGTCACCACCCCGAAGCCCGCTGGCAGGGGTACACTGCCCGCAGGGAAATTGAATTGCAATGACCGGAGAATTCCGTAATTGCATAACCAAGGCAGTCGAGAGAGTCTTTCAGGGCCTCAGAAAATCTTTGCAGCCAATGAAGTACTTATATATGTATATTTTAATTTTTCCAATTAAGGGGCAATTTAGCGTGGCCAATCCAACTACCCTGCACATATTTTTGGGTTGCGGGGGTGAGACCCACGCAGACACGGGGAGAGTGTGCAAACGCCACATGGACAGTGACCCGGGGCCGGGATCGAACCCGGGATCAGCGTCGTGATGCGGCAGTGCTAACCACTGCGCCACCGTGCCGCCCTCAAGGAAGTACTTATGAAGTCCAGTCACGGTTGTACTGTAGGAAATGCAGCAGCCAATTTGCACACATCAAGCTCCCTCAGAAAACAATAAGATAATTCCAGTTTGTTGAGAGGTGAATATTAGCCAAGATGGATAAATGCCCTGCATGACTTCAATATGATGCATTGGGAGGTTTTACATCCACGTGAATGGACAGACAGGGCCTCGGTTTAATTGTTCATCTAAAAGATGCCAATTCCACCTCTCACTTAATACTGCACTGGATGGTCAGCCTACGGTTTGGGCTCAGGTCTCTGGAGAAGAGCTGAAGCCACACTGCCACGGAGGCATGGCTGTTACCCAGTGACACGTGTATTGAGGATTGATATATTGATAAAATCGAAGGCAGTCGACAGACTGACACCACGGGATCTGATGGTTCAGAGTCGCCTACTGCTAAAAAGATGGCAATGCCGCATTAATATTCTGTGAAAAGTCGGACAGAGTGCAAGCAGGGGGCTAAGGGATCTGAAAATGAAAAGCACATGCCAGGAAAATGATAAGGTGGCCTGTGCCCAACAAGCAGCTGAAGTAAATTTCCTAAGTAACTAATCGTGCTGCCCTAGTCTCTCTTTATAGTCATGTTTCTTCCTTTGCTGCATATAGTTGGCCAATTTTCCCTCAAAAGTTGCCACAGTGTCTGCCTCAGCCATACCCTGTGTCGAATCATTCTCTGCCTCAGCAATTCTCCGAGTAAATAAATTTCTCCTCACTTTAATCCTCAGTCTTGTAATCAATGTCCTCACAACGGGCAGTGGAAATTGTCCTTCCCTATTTGCTGTTTAAAAACATTCTCTGTTAAATCTGGTTTTCACCATTGCGTCATCTGTGAAAATAACCCCAGTATCTCAAATCTCCTTTTTAAAAACCCATTCAAAACACTATTCTTTATTTGGCATTAATATCCCTCCACAGAACTGCAATCTAAACCGTGCACCGTATGAATTCATCGTTAAGCTGTTTATATTCCTATTTATAAAATCCACAACTCTGCTGGCCTTTTTTCGGGTTTCATTCGCTTGTACTCACACTCGCCATTGATGCCTGAAAATAGGCCACAATTCTTGATGGCAGCTCTAACGAGAGCCACCACAGAATAATGAGGGAGAGCAGAGTTAACGGTATAGAAGTTCCTTGAGCAAACTTAAAAACAGTGTTTTACACTCTAAATGAGTCATGTTACACCGCTGACAACTAGTTACAGAGCAGCAGACTCCTTACAGGGGAGACAATTGCAAACACCCCTGTGAGTGTTGCCAGTAAATCACAGTAAAGTACTCACTCACTATATTTAGTTATTCAAGGAAACAGAGAAAGTCATCCCCTTTGAGATAATCTGTGGGTGTGTCAACAAAGTGTTGTGATTTTTTTTTTCTCTATGGGTGGCAGGGTAGCACAGTGGTTAGCACTGTTGCTTCACAGCACCAGGGTCCCAGTTTGGATTCCCAGCTTGGGTCGCTGTCTGTGCGGAGTCTGCACGTTCTCCCCATGTCTGCAGGTGTTTTCTCTGGGTGCTCCGGTTTCCTCCCACAAGTCCCGAAAGACATGCTATTAGGTGAATTGGACATTCTGAATTCACCTTCTGTACCCGAACAGGCACCGGAGTGTGGTAACTAGGGGCTTTTCAGAGTAACCTCATTGCAGAGTTAATGTAAGCTTACTTGTAATAATAATAATAATAATAAGGCCAGGTTTAGCACAGTGGGCTAAACAGCTGGCTTGTAATGCAGAGCAAGGCAGCAGCGCGGGTTCAATTCTCGTCCCGGCCTCCCCGAACAGGCGCCGGAATGTGGCTGGCCAGAAATCTCTTCAGTTCTTACCACCTGCCTGGTGTGTGTTGGAAGGACTTGCAGGTTGACATTGTGAAAGTGCCTTCCTTGGCCATCAAGTCCAGTACTTCTGGCTCAGAGGCATGGACCGACCCCAAAGCACGAATCAACCTCCCTAAATGAAAACAGAAACTGATGTGAATACTCAGGAAAGTCAGGCAGAATTGTTACCATCCCTGCTGATGTTATAACTGGATGGGAAGATCCCAGAATGGAAATCTGGCTCAAAAGACCTGCAGCGGGATTCTCCATTGGCAGGATCCTCCACCCCACCGGCAGCGTACCCACGACCCCGCGTTTTCCGGCCCACACTGTGGCCCACACTGGGAGGCCGGCTGCAGGAACGGAGAATCCCACTGTCGGTGGGGGCGCGCCACACCGCAAAATGGGGCCGGCGGGAGAGAATCCTGCCCCGTAACTTTTGCTTTTTAAATTAAATCTGAAGGAACAGTCACAGAACCGCTAATTAGTTTTAACAAAATGAAAAAAAAGCATGATTGATCATGAAAAAAGTGGATTATGATGAAATACTCCTTTACTCCCCCCTTAGCTTCACAATTACACAAAGATTTTAAGATTAACACAGATTGCAAAGTACATCTTAAACTACAATGGTCACAAAAGTCCCTTTTAAACGGACAAGATTGAATTGGATTGGATTTGATTTTGTTTATTGTCACGTGTACCAAGGTACAGTGAAAAGTATTTTTCTGCGGGCAGCTCAGCAGATCATTAAGTACATGGAAAGAAAAGGAAATAAAAGAAAATATATAATAGGGCAACACAAGGTACACAATGTAACTACATAAGCACCGGCAGCGGGTGAAGCATACAGGGGTGTAGTGTTAATGGGGTCAGTCCATAAGAGGGTCATTTAGGAGGCTGGTAACAGTGAGGATGACTGTGGAAAGACGCACTCCTCTCTGAAGCCAAGTGAATGTCTGAATTTTGCCTCAAAATCCCCCCCAGATGGTTCTTATACCGTGAGTCACCTTATCTGACTGAACTCTGGCTTCCACACGAGTGATTAGAGATTCCGCTTTCAAAGGTCACACTTGCAAATCTTCTTTTAAATTATGCTTCCCTCCACTGTTTCCACCAAGGTTTCACTTTCCGGGTTTCCACCTCTCCCTTCAGATTTCCTTTGTTTTAAAGTCTTTTACACAACCTCTGAGATCCAGCCGCCAATTTACACACTTATTTCAAATAATGGGCGGGATTCTCCGTTGCCCGACGGCGATATTGTAATCGGTGATCGGGCGGAGAATGGGCTCCGATGCCCAAATCGGGGCTGGCGCCAGTCGGCCGTGCTCCGCCCCCAAGGAAGTGGAGTAATCGCGTCATGTGCTGCACGCTCTTGCAATGCCGTTGGTGTGTCATCGGTAGGCCCTCCCGCGATGCTGCAGCCCCGATGGGCCGAGTCCCGACCTCGCCATTGACGTGTGGTCTCAGGGGTCGGAAACCTGTTGTGGCGGCTGCGTCTTGTGTCCACATTTGGCCGGGATCCATGCCGCTAGCGTGGGGGGGGAGCTTCTGCAAGGGCTGGAGGGACTGGTGGGGGGTAGCCAGGGGTTGGCCAGGTGGTGGCCTGTTAGGTCACGGATGGCGGGTCGGGTCCGCGCATGGCTGGCGCCATTTTGTATGGCACGACTGCTGCAGGTCGGCACTGTGCGCATGCGTGGCCAAGGACCCGGCCATTCTCCGGCCATTTTTGGTGTGGGAGCCGGGTGTTTCACCCAGCGCTGATGCTAGCCCCTCACCGGTCCCGGAATCAGTGAGAATTCGGCGCCAATTTTGTCATCATAAAACGGCCACGAATTCTCCGTCTGAACCGGCACTTAAGCCGCTGAAACGGAGAATCCAGCCCAATATCTCCCAAACTGTAGTAATTTCTCACAAACCGTAGCGCCACTGCAGAAACCTCTCATGAGCCAATACCTTCTCAACGCTCTGAGACTTTACTGAACTGTAATCTGTTCTGGTTCCCAGTTTACTCTGTTCTGTTAACTCAAGACATTTTGGAAATTCCTCTTCATTTCTCTAATTTCCTTGAGTCGCCAGACCTTAGATTTCCAGCATCTGTTTTCTTAACTAGACTCTATAGTATGGCTTTTCTTCTAGCAAGACTCAGAGACGTTCCTTCTTAAGCTTTTCAAAACCAATTGCTTCTAGCAGAGCTACCTTCTCTCTCACTACCAATCTCCAGTAGCAATCAAATTCACATGATCTAAACTTAAAAGCTTCTCTACCTGTCCTATTTGCTGAGCAACCACTGCTGCCTTATTTACTCTTCATGCCATAGACCTAAGCACAATAGAAACACAGTTGGAATTGAACCAACTCCCGTACATATAAACACCTTTGTCCAGCGTGAATTTAATTGTAGGTTTGTCCCTTCCAGGCTCTGAAACATTCAATTAAACCACTTAAAACTGTATCTTATTTCCAATATTTACCCAAACAAATATAAGTCGCTTAAAATTACCTTAGTTTTCCCAACAGCATGGTTTAGCTGGTTTAGCACAATGGGCTAAACAGCTGACTTTTAATGTAGAATAAGGCCAGCAGCGCGGGTTCATTTCCCGTACCTGCCTCTCCGAACAGGCGCCAAAATGTGGCGACTAGGGGCTTTTCACATTACTTCATTGAAGCCCATGTGTGACAATAAGCGATTATTATTATTATTATTATTATTATTATTATCATCCCCTGTGGTGAGAGAAACAGTTAACATCTCAGGTTGATGAGCTTTCCTCAGAACTGGGAAAAGCTAGAGATGTCGTAGGCTTTGAGCAGAGGGTGGGTGGCAGATGGTCTGTGATAGGGTGGAAGACAGGAGGAGTTGAATGACCGAAGCATTGGCCATCGAGGGTCAAGGAGAATTGTGAAGGAGAAAGGGGAAAAAAGAAGAAGCAGAAGATGTACCGAGAGCAGGTGCGCTGATGGCTGAAAGCTAAATAAGAAGAAACCGGAATGTAAACAAAATGGGCTGCAGACTTTACGATCTGAAGTTATTGAACTCAATGTTGAGCCCTGAAGGCTGTAAGGTGCCTCATTGAAAGATGAGATGCAGTTCCTGACGTTCACGTCGAGCCTCTCCTGGACCAGTGCAGCAGGCCAAAGGCAGAGATGTCTGCATGAGAACAAGATGGAGGGTTAAAATGACAGGCCACCAGAAGCTCGGTGTCAGGCTAGCAGCCTGAACGAGGCCGTTTTGTAAATGGTAACCCAGCCTGCATTTGATTCCCCCCATTCTGTAGTAGAGCACACCGTGAGCAGAAATTACAATCGACTAAATTGAAAGAAGTACGCATAAATAGTAGCTGCCTCAACCTGGAAGGAGTATTTGGGGGCCTTGTATGGTGACGAGAGAGGAGGTAAAAGGGTGTTGCATCATTGGTTTTTATTAATTCAGGGGATGTGAGTGTTACTGACTGGCCAGCATTTATTGCCCATGCCTAATTGCCCTTGAACTGAGTTGCTGACTCAGGACATTTTTAGTCAGCCACATTGCTGTGAGTCTGGAGTCACATGTAGGCCAGAGCTGCTAATGATGACAGATTTCCTCCCCTAATGGACATTAGTGAACCAGATGGTTGGTTTTTATGACAATCGACGATGGTTTCATGGTTGTCATTCGAGTTTTGATTCCAGATTTTTATTGAATTCAAATTTCACTATCCGTCATGGTGTGATTCAAACCTGGGTCTCTATTATGCCACTCTGCTACCACCTGCTCCTGCACTTGGATGGAAAGCTGCCACAAGAAGGGGTCAGACATGGCCCAGGCTCTGTCAACCAGCGTTGGAGGGCTGTGGGAGTGGTTGGGGGGGGGGGGGGGGGGGGATCCTTGGTTGAGGAAAAAAAGAAGGCATCTCAGAAACTCTGGTGTGGGAGGTTACATCATCTGAACCAGCATTTCCCACTACTGCTCTCAACCCCTTCCCCTCCCTTCCAGAAGCCCTTGTCTTCACCTTCTACCTCACCAGCCACCATGTTCAACAGAACATTTCCATCATTTTTTGCCACCCCCAACGTGGTGCCACATTGGAAAGTAGGCGCAGTGAGTACTTTTTAATAAAACTTTATGGGTTTGTGCACAAGGAAAACAAATCAGTGGGATTCACTGCGATGTTCTGCCTGAATCCAGTGCAGCAGAAATACTTATAACATTGTCAACCAATAGGCTTACAGTCGAAGCCTAATCCCTTTATTTGCATGTCAACACACCAATAATATCACAGTTAAAGTTTCATTTTAAACCAATGAAAGGACAGCATTTCTAGCCAATAGGAAACAGGGTATGTGGACCAATAGAAAACGAGTATTTCCAATCCTTCGTTTGCATACCTGTCTCCCCTTCTATCCTTGAGTGGTTACTACAGTTTACAGAGAGCACATTTTTGTTTCGGCTACAATCGTCATTCTGCCTCTGCAGGCCCACATCCCTCGCTACGGAACAGCTTAGTACAGATTCCATACCACCATCAAACATTTGTTCCCCTCCCCTTTCAGCATTCGGAAGGGACCGTTCCCTCCGTGATAACTTGGTCCACTCTTCAATCACCCTGAACAGCTCAATCCTCACAAAAAGAATGGGCAGAGCACCTAGAAGAACATTTCCTTGAGAGTGGGATGTGACGTTACGATATCAGCTTAGGGATAAGAATTGAGTAATTTGGGAAAACGTCAGGAAAGAGAATGCTGAACCAAGTATGGGTTGCTGGTTTCAGCCAGTGGGGACAGGTCACAGCAAGAATGCGGCAGGCTATGAGACGGGCTGCGGGAAAATCAGCTGGGAATGAATTACTCTTGTTGCCCTCCTGCGTTTGAGTCTATCCTCGTGGAATCTCGGCTGAACTCACTCATCACCTGGGGACCAGCAATGTGCGCCTCTCCCGATGGCAAGGTGACCCAGAATGACTCAGGAATAAGGGGAGGACATCAAGGGGTGGAGGGAAAACAGAAGGAAAAGTGGGAAAATAAGGTGAACTTTGAGTTAATTGTGTTCAGCTTCATGGGGTTGGCTCCAACCTTCAGCTATACAGGAAGACTTGTTAACAGTTGTCAAGTCAGGCACTAAAATAGCAGGTTGGCTGAGGCTCCTATGACAACTGTTATTATCAGCCTCTGCTTTCCTGTTTAACAAGAGCAATGGGAATTGTGATCCTACAACACACTTCTCTCTGTAATAATAATAGAAGGATATATGTGGAACATCGACACTGAATTGCCAACATAGCAGAACACAGGTGTATGTCGCTAATCCCTCATGCAAATGGACCTGGTTTAGCACAGGGCTAAATCGCTGGCTTTGAAAGCAGACCAAGGCAGGCCAGTAGCACGGTTCAATTCCCATACCAGCCTCCCTGAACAGGCGCCGGAATGTGGCGACTAGGGGCTTTTCACAGTAACTTCATTTGAAGCTTTACTTGTGACAATAAGCGATTTTCATTTTCATTATTCATTTCATTTCATTTCTGGAGTTTCTGTTTTGTTTTGAAGTCCAGGATGATTTTTTTAAAAGGTCGCCCTGGCAGAATTTCCCGTTCCCAACCATAGAACAGTGATCATTTTATAAATATTCCCTTACTTCGATTGCATATTTCAAATTTAAATGTGCAATTTACAGACAGGAGGGGAGGATTTTACGGCCTCTCCGAGGCGTGTTTTCCGATGGCAGAGGTGGTTCACCCATTGGCCGCTGATGGGAACATCCGGTCCCGCTGATGTCTACGTGGCTTGCCCGTTTTGCCACCAGGGTAGCCATCGCAGGCAGTCACTATCAGTGTGACTGGAAAATCCTGTCCATTGGAACAGAATCATCGAATGTTCAGTGCAGAAGGAGGCCATTCGGCCCACTGAGTCTGCATTGGCTCTTGGAAAGAGCACCCTACTTAAGCCCATGCCTCCACCCTCTCCCCGTAACCCAGGAACTCCACCTGACCTTTTTCGACACTAAGGGCAATTCAGCTTGGCCAATCCACGTACGCTGCACATCTTTAGACTGTGGGAAGAAACCGGAGCACCCAGAGGAAGTTGGCTCTCGTGCTTGCCCAATTACTTGGACTGTTTCCTGCATCCTTCAGCTCAAAACATTTTTGCCCCAGATTTGCTGTAAGTGGGAGCTAATGATGGCACAATGAGGTGAAGGCAATTGCGCATCTGGGATCTTGATGAACGATGATACCAAAAGCGTATTTCTTTAATGAATGAAATTTAGCATTGAAAAATATGGTGATGGAGAACTTCGGGGTATGAATGGGTGAATTCAATGCCACATCAGGTAAAGAAAGAGAAATAAAACTAGGGAAGACAAGATTGAATTCAGAGAGAGGAAAATAAAGATGAAGAAAGGAAAATTAAGACAAAAAAATTTGCATTTAAAAAATTTGCAACTATTCACTACCTGATGGAGTGAGACTCCACACTTTTAATTGTTCACTTTCTGGGTTAGAAAGAGTGATTGGCAGTAATTAATGTTAAAAGGCACTTACTCAATTATTCATTAGACTTCACTTGCTGTGCCAAGATTGAAGGGCAATTAATGTGCAAACATAGGAACTCACGGTGAGGTTAACTGTGAGATGTTGAACGGCACAGTGGCATAATGGTTAGCACTGCTGCCTCACAGCACCAGGGATCCGGGTTCAATTCCGGCCACCGGGCGACTGTCTGTGTTGAGTCAGCGCGTTCTCCCCGTGTCTGTGTGGGGTTCCTCCGCGTGCTCCAGTTTCCTCCCACATGTCCAAAGATGTGCAGGTTAAGTGGATTGGCCATGCTAAAATTGCGCCTTAGTGTCCAAAGATGTGCGAGTTAGGTCGATTGGCCATGATCAATGCCCCATAGTTTACAAAGGTTAGGTGGGGGTACGGGGATAGGGTGGGTTTGTGGGCTGAGGCAGAGTGCTCTTTTGTAGGGTTGATGCAGGCTTGATGGGCTGAATGGCCTTCTTCTGCATTGTCAGGATTTTATGGTTCAATGTCACCTTTGCGAAACTAATGGTACAGCAGCCAGAAACTTGCGTCAAATCATAATTCTCTTCTTCAACGCAAGTTGGTGGCATGTTATCAGCTGTCACATCCCTTAATCTCCCCCATGTGTTGGAGTGCAACACACTCATAGAATCATAAATCATAGAATCTCAACAGTGCAGAAGGAAGCCATTCAGCCCATCGAGTTGGCATCGACCCTCTGAAAGAGCACCCTAGACAGATCCATTCCCCTCCCTGTCCCTTAACTTTACTTAACCTGTACGACCCAGGACACTATGGGGAAATTTAGCACAGCCAATCCACCTAACCTGCACACCTTTGGGCTGTAGGAGCAAACCGGATCACCCGGAGGAAACCCACGCAGACACGGGGAGAAAGTGCAAACTCCACACAGTCACCCGAGGTCGGAACTGAACCCGTGTCCCTGGCGCTGTGAGGCAGCAGTGCTAACCACTATGCCACCATGCCGTCCTACCATGCCATCAGAGGTGCCACCTTTTAAATGACGTATTAAACAAAGTCCAATCTTTGTCAGGTAAAGGGAAAAGATCACACTGCACGGTTCAAAGAAGTACACAGGATGGATCCTGGATTTCTGTCACTGAAATCATGAAAGGTGGTTTATAAAGGTGCTTTGATTGTGTCTGTGAAGGCTGTAGGTTTCAAAAAAATTGGCTGATTTACACCCCACACCCCAACCGGCCTTTGTCCCCCTTCCTCCCTACTCCCGTTGATGTGTGGATGCCACAGATAGCTGTAATCTCTGGTACCTCCATGTCTTTCTCGATGTGTGTAGTATGAGGTCAGGAAAAAGCCATCCTGGTTGCGTTTGTTCCTGTTCCTCGGCCACTATCAGCCGCAAGCAAAATGTCCGACAGCGATCGGGAACACAAGTCCAGGGAATTGTCTCTTTCCCACATAGGGGTGGCGAAGTGACCACACTGCACAAAGTACCTCATTGGGTGAGGAACAGTTTGAGGTGTGCTGGTGTGACAATGTCCAGTGGTTGTGCCATTCTGCAGTGTCTTGATGCCGAAGGACATCAGCTCAACACAAAGAGGCTCCTAGTTCACATATATTACACCATTTTGGATTTAGAGGTTGATTTAATGCTCTTTTTTATTAATAGCAGTGTGCATTGACTGTATAATGTTAGAAATGGTCAGTTGTGCTCCAATAGCCTGTTTCAGGCTGAGATTATAAAGGATATATGGCACGGCAGCAGGCCATTCAGCTCCTCCTGAGCTTCCTCCTATTTTCCCTCATCTAAACTTAGGCGTGTAACCCTTTTTTCCGATGATAAATTAGCTTCCCCTTAAAGGCATCTACTACTTTCTAATTACTTTGGGGGTGGGGGGAAGGGGGCGATGAGGCTTCAAGAGGGGAGAGTCAGGCCATGGGGAGGGGTCGGACACCGGTCGGGGTGAGCTGGACCTCAAAAGGATGGAGTGGGGGAGGGGTCGCACCGCAGGAGGGGAGGTGACAGGTGGTTCAAACCTGGAAGGAGAGGGTGGGAGTGGTGGTGTGGCAGGCTGTGGAGGGGCAGGGTTGGATGTCAGGAGGGTGCGTCATGTTGGGCCGACGAGAGTGGATGGCGGGGGGGGGGGGGGAAGAGGTCGGTTAGGGTCGTGCTTGGTGGGGTGGTCATGTCAGGTCTACGGGGGGTGGTGGGAGATGTCACGGTGGGCAGGGTAAGGTCTCGGGCAGATTTGGGAGGGTGGGAGGTGAATCCACCCAATGGTGGTAGAGAGGGGTGGAGGAGTTTGGAACTCACTGCCTGAAAGAGTTGTAGAGGCAGGAGCCCTCACAACATTTAAGGCGTATTTAGATGAGCATTTGAAATGCCCATTGCACACAAGGCTACGGACCAAGAGCTGGAAAATGAGATTAGAGTAAATAGGTGCTTGATGACTAGTGCGCCATGATGGGCCGAAGGGCCACGTCCTGCACTGTAAAACTACTATGACTTTATAAAAACAAGAGCTGACAATGTATTGAGTCACATTGAAGGCAAAATGTAAGTCTTAGTCAAATGCTTGTTTATGCAGGAAAGGAAGGTTTCCATTTCAGGCAACTGGTGCCAGGATGAAACACTTCCAGAAAGCGCAGCATCAAAGCTGAATCCTGAGTGAAGTTCTCTCTATCTCTAAACTCAGCTCTACTCTTGTGCGCAGCCGCAACAGCTCTCGTTCTCCCTCCTGGGCTTTAGTAAGCTAGATTCCACTTCAGCCATCGCATGACTGTCTGGTCAAGACTGGTTAACAATGGTTGACAACTGAGAGCCAATTTCTGCTGTGCTCAAATCACAACCAGGAGCGAACGCTCTGCAAAATCGTACCGTCGAATGCCACTCAGTGTGGTTGACTCTTCATCTACACAAGGCAACTAGAGGATGGACAACCTTGCCTGTGTCACCGTATGTTGAGATTAAATCGCGAAACGAAACTACTTACTGAATAAAGAAATCTTAAACCCTTCCATCGCTGTCATTTATCCAAGCTCTATGTATGTTAAAGGACATCATGAGAGAATTTGAATAATGCGACTCATTTACTGAATATTTACAAACTGGTCCACTGAGAGCTCTTCCAGATGAGCTCCATCCATATCCTGTGCCTGTTCCTTTGTCTGGTGAGATGGCAGCACTGAGCTGTATTTATTTGTTTTAGAAAATGAATAGGTAAATTACCATCCATGATAGCTAATTAATGATGATTGATGGTGACTCTGAACTCTCTCTTGAAAGTGCACGGCCTTTGTTTGTTGGCCGTTATTCCACCGGTTTTCATGGTGTGTGCGAATTCCCCATGTTCGTGGGTTCCTCACGAAAGAGTGTGACCGGATTAACGTTTGTCCATTATAATACGGGAATGTTTCAAAAGGATGAGGTGTTTTGATCGAGTACATAGGGAAGCAACTATTCCCAGAGGCAGCAGAGTCACGAATCAGAGGACACAGACGGAAGGCAAAAATTCCAGTGGGAAACAAGACAACATTCCTTCCTGAACAACGGGATATTATGATTCAAAATACACTGCTTGAACTTAAATAGGAAGAAATCTTACAACACCAGGTTAAAGTCCAACAGGTTTGTTTCGAATCACTAGCTTTCGGAGCACTGCTCCTTCCTCAGGTGATTCCTTCATTCATTCATCCTCCTTCATTCTCCTGAGGAAGGAGCAGTGCTCCGAAAGCTAGTGATTCGAAACAAACCTGTTGGACTTTAACCTGGTGTTGTAAGACTTCTTACTGTGCTCACCCCAGTCCAACGCCGGCATCTCCACATCACGAACTTAAATAGATTTGTTAGTGACTCATAATATCTATACTTGCAAAGGAAAGGTGCACATGGTTAGGAGGAATGAGCAGGGAAATTGGATTAATTGAATATCTTTTTAGAGTGGCATTGAGGGCACTTTAAGGAATAATGTCAGCATTCCGTCCTTGGAGATTGTCCCAGAGGCAACCATGTAAGGTGGGGTAGTGGTATTGTCAGTGGGCTAGTAATCTGAAGGCCCAGGATTCTTCTCTGGGGGCCTGGGTTTGAATCCCTGCCAAGGCAGATGGCGAAATTTGAATCCAATTTTTAAAAGATCTGGAATTAAAAGTCTGGAATTAATGACCATGAAACCATTGTTCTTAAAAGCCATCTGGTCCATTAATGGAAGGAAATCTGCCGTCCTTACCTGGTCTGGCCTACATGTGACTCCGGGCCTACATGTGACTCTGGGCCTACATGTGACTCCAGACCCACAGCAATGTGATTGGCTTTTAACAGCAAGGGAAATTAGGGATGGGCAAGAAATGCCGGATTGCTAGCGATCTCATGAAATAATTTCAAAGAAACAATTAAGCGATGACCTTCAGGCCTACCATCTAATTAAGGGGGCCTGCAGCTTCTGAAGGATGTCAGCCTTACTGCCACAAATGGGTGCTGCCACTGTGGGGGGAGGAACATGCCTCCAGCTTGAGGAACTCTCTGAGGCGGTTTGGATTTGTTGCAATCACAATTCTGCTCACAGCTGTGAGGCGGCACCGTGGAGGGGAGGGGAAATTCCTGAGAAGGCGGTTGGCAGCGTGAGCTGTGCTCCACTGATGGCTGTGGTGCCAGAGGGGAGGGTAGGGGTTATTGTAGGAGGCCTTGAGGGCCCTCCCAGGCCAGCTTCGGGACGTCACTTCCGGGAGCCTGCTGGAAAAATAATAAACAAGCAAATTAAGCATCAGTGCTGAGGGACAGAAAGAGGCTGTCGACCAATTAAGAGTTCGATATAGTAATGCACAAAGAAATGTGGAACTTGAAGATGACGATGCAGTAGCTTTTACGGAGACATGGCTGCAGGATGATCGAGACTGGGATCTAAATATACCCGATTATAAAGTTAACAGAAAGGACAGGGAAGGTGGCAGAGGGGGTGGAGTAGCCTTACTGATATAGAAATACTGTCACTTCAATGGTAAGAGAAGATATAATGAAGTAAAAGCATCCGGTGGAGACTATATGGGTGCACCTGAGTAATAGTCAATGTGGACATGCCAAATTTCCTTAGTTTCCTGAGGAAGTATAGGCGCTGTTGTGCTTTCTTGGTCATAGCGTTGACATGGGTGGACCAGGACAGATTGTTGGTGATGTGCACACCTTGGAATTTGAAGCTGTCAACCATCTGCACCTCGGCCCCATTGATGCTGACAGGGGTGTGTACAGTACTTTGCTTCCTGAAGTCAATGACCAGCTCTTTAGTTTTGCTCACGTTGAGGGAGAGATTGTGTCATTACACCACGCCACTAGGTTCTCTATCTCCCTCCTGTATTCTGACTCATCGTTGTTCGAGATCCGGCCCACTATGGTCGTGTCGTCAGCAAACATGTAGATGGAGTTGGAGCCAAATTCTGCCACACAGTCGTGTGCATTTAAGGAGTATAGTAGGGGGCTAAGTACGCAGCCTTGCAGGGCCCCGGTGTTGAGGACTATTGTTGTGGAGGTGTTGTTGTTTATCCTCACTGATTGTGGTCTGTGGGTCAAGAAGTCGAGGATCCAGTTGCAAGGATCCAGGAGTCAAGTCCTAGGGTTTGGAGCTTTGCTATGAGCTTGGCTGGGATTATGGTGTTGAAGGAGGAGCTGTTGTCAATGAATAGGAGTCTGGCATAGGAGTCCTTGTTGTCGAGATGCTCCAGGGATGAGTGCAGGGCCAGGCAAATGGCGCCTGCTATGGACCGGTTGTGGCAGTATGCAAATTGCACTAGATCAAGGCATTCTGTGAGTATGGAGTTGATGTGTCCCATGACCAACCTCTCAAAGCACTTCATAATGATAGATGTCAAGACCGCCAGACGGTAGTCATCGAGGCAATGTGCCTGGTTCTTCTTTGGCACCGGTACGATGGTGGTCTTCTTGAAGCAGGTGGAAACCTCGGAATGAAATAGTGAGAGGTTGAAGATATCCGCGAACACACCCACCAGTTGGTCCATTGGATCTCAGTGCACGATCAGGGACTCTGTCAGGAACCGTCGCCTTCCGAGGAGTCACTTTTAAGAAGACCGATCTGACTTTGAAATGAAAAAAATGAAAATCGCTTATTGTCACAAGTAGACTTCAAATGAAGTTACTGTGAAAAGACCCTAGTCGCCACATTCCGGCGCCTGTTCGGGGAGGCTGTTACGGGAACAGCTGTGACGGTAGGTGTGGGTGTGTCCGAGGCTGCTGGGGCAGTTGACAAGAGTTTGATGGTTTCCTGCTTGAACCAAGCATCCGAGTTGTGTATCGACCCCCTGGTAGCAGTTAATAGAATCATAAAATCCCAACAGTGCAAAAGGATGCCAACCGGCGCAGAAGCCTTCACTGACCCTCAAAAGAGCATGCTACCTATACTTCATCTGATGCCTGCTTCGATGTATTTACATTGTGTATTTATGTCTGTCCTATGTTTTTTTCATGTATGGAACGATCTGGACTGTACACAGAACAATATTTTTCACTGTACCTCGGTACTCAAATCCTACAAAAATCCTATCCTCCCTATCCCAACTCTGCAATCCTGTAAACACACCTTTAGACATTAAAGGGCAAATTTGGCACGGCCAATCCACCTAGCCTGCCTCCCTTTGGACTGTGGTAGGAAACCGAAGCACCCGGAGGAAACCCACTCTGACAAGGGGAGAACATGCAAACTCCACACCAACAGTCACTCAAGGTTGGAATTAAACCTGGGCCTGGCACTGTGAGGCAGCGGTGCTAACCACTATGTCACTGTGCCACCCTGAGGTTTTAGATTGTATAAATGCAAAAATTAAACAAGTGTGCAGCAAGAACATAGTAGTATTAATGGGGTTTTTAAAATTAGCCACAGATTGGGAGAGGCGGGTGAGCACCTGTCAGAAAGGTAGTGAATTTCTGGAATGTGTCCACGATAGTTTCCTGCAGCAATATGTTCTGGAAGCCACAAGGGGGCAGGCAATATTAGATCTAGTTATGAGTAATGAGACAAATTTAATCAGTAGCCGAAATGTGCGTGAACATTTATCAAATAGTGATCACAACATGTTGGAATTCAGTGTAGTGTTCGAAAGTGAAAAGCACGTTCCAGACACTAGGGGTGGGATTCTCCCGCAAACGGTGGGCTGGCACGACACCGGCGCCAAGAACGGCGCAAAACACTCCGGTATCGGGCCAATCGGAAGTTGCGGACTTTCGGGGACTAAGCCGGCGGCAGAGGGGTTGGCGGCAACCGGCGCCCAAGGGCCGGCACAAATTGGCGCATGCGCAGAACTGCCGCCGTGGTTCCGCGCATGCGCAGACCAGCTGGCATGTTTCCTGTGCATGTGCAAGGGGGTTCTTCTCCGCACCAGTCATGGCGGAACCCTACAGAGGCTGGCGCGGAAGGAAGGAGTGCCCTCAAGGCACAGGCCCGCCCACAGATCGGTGGGCCCCGATCGCGGGCCTGATTCTCCCGTGCCCCTCCCGAGGACTCCAGTACACGGCCTACCAGCCAGGTCCCACCATGTACGACCTTGTCCATTTAATGCTGGCGGGATAGGCCAAAAACGGGCGGCTGCTCGGCCCATCAGGGCCCGGAGAATTCCCGGGGGGAGGGGCCGCTGCCAACAGCCCGCGACTGCCGTGCGTGATCCCCGCCCGAAAACCAGCGCCGGAGAATTTGGCAGCTGGCGTCGGAGCGACGGGGCGGGATTCACCCTACTCTCCGCCGATTCTCCGACCTGGCGTGGGGTCAGAGAATTCCGACCCTGCGCCGGTTCGGAGAATCCCCGATGGGAGGAGCAAATCCCGCCCCGACGCCCCAACGCCGGCTTCCCTATTCTCCGGAGCAGTTTTTCGGGGGCCGGCGGGATTCCTGCCACGCCGGTCACACCCATTGACAGCGGCCCCTCCGGCGATTCTCCGGACCCCGATGGGCCAAGTGGCCATCAGGTTTTCCCCAGTTCTGCCGGCATGGATCACTCACCTCACACACGGCAGGACCTGGCAGGTAAGTGTTCTGGAGCTGTCCTGGGGAGCGGGGAGGGGGGATCCGACCCCGGGGGGGGGAGCCTGCAAGGTGGCCTGGCCCGCGATTGGGGACTACCAATCAGCGGGCGGGCTGGTTCCGTGGGGCCTTCTTTCCTCCACGCCGGCCCCCTGTAGGGCTCTGTCATATTGCCCGGGGCCCGGTGCGGAGAAGGGAACCCCCGCGCATGCGCGGAAATATGCTGGCCGGTCCGCGCATGCGCTAGATCACGGCAGCTGTTCCGCGCATGCGCGAACTCGCGCCGGCCCTTCGGCGCCGGCTGGAGCTGGGGGAACCACTCCAGCGTCAACCTAGCCCCCGAGAAAGGTGAGAATTCCTCACTTTTGGGGGCCGTTGACGCCAGAGTCGTGGGCGCCGGTTTTCACGCCGGCCTGGGGATATAACCCCATTATTGAAGAATCCGCCCTAGAATTTTAGACTTGGGTAAGGCTTACTTTAACAGGTTGAGATTGAGACTGTCTACAGTAAACTGGGAAGATTTGTTAATAGATAAAACGACTGAAGATCCGTGGAGAATATTTAAAGAAACATTTAATGAGATACAAAACAAGTATATATACCCCTAAGAGGAAAAGACTCTGCTTCACAAAAAGAGCAGCCATAGACAACTAAAGAGGTTAGAGCCAGCATAAAATCAAAAGAAAGGGCTTACAAAAATGCAAAAAATAACACAGATCCGAATGAATAGGATAGATACAAAGACCAACAAAGGGTCACAAAGCAGCTTATCAGAGCGACTAAAAGGGATAATGAAAGGAAACTTACAAAGGACATCAAAATCAATAAGAAGAAATTTAATAAACATATAAAGGGAAATGGGGTGGTCAAGATCACTGTAGGCCCACTAAAAGCTGACAATGGAGATATATGGGCGGGATTCTCCCCTACCCGCCTTACCGGCACCGAGGAGTGGCGTGAACCACTGCGGCGTCGGGCCGCCCGCAAGGTGCGGACTCCTCCGCACCTTCAGGGGCTAGGCCGGCGGCGGCGGGGGTTGGCGCTGCGGCAACCGGCGCTGAAGGGCCTCCGCCGGCTGGTGCAAGTTGGCATATGCGCGGGAGTGCCAGCGTCTGCTGGAGCCATCCCAGCGCATGCGCAGGGAGGTTCATCTCCGCACCGGCCATGGCGGAGGTCCACAGCAGCCGGTGTGGAGGGAAAGAGAGCCCCCACAGCAGAGGCCCGCCCGCGGATCGGTTGGGCCTGATCGCGGGCCAGGCCACCATGGGCCGGATCCCCCCCCCCCCCCGAGGACTCCGGAGGCCGCCCGTAGAGTCAGGTCCCGCCGCTAAGTACCAGGTTTAATTTACGCCGGCGGGACCAGCCTAAAACGGGCAGCTGCCTGGGGGGGGGGGGCACTGCCAGCAGCCGCTAACCAGCGCGCCGCAATTCCCACCCCCGCCAAAACCCCGGTGCCGGAGAATTCAGCAGCCGGTGGGGGCGGGATTCACGTCGCCCCCCCCCTCCCCCGGCGATTCTCCGGCCCAGCGGGGGTGTCTGAGAATCCCGCCCATTGTCAGTGATGATGGGAAAATGGCAGACATGTTGAACAATTACTTTGCCCCAGGATGTACAGTTGAAAAGGAGGATAATTTGACGGATGTACTGAAAAGGTTAAAGGTCGATAGAGGACAGGGACTTAATACAATTAACGTAAGTACAGCATCACTAACTGGGAAATTAATGTAACTGAAGAGTGACAAATTCCCAGGATCTGACGGTTTCCACTCCAGGGTGTTAAAAGAAGTAGGGGAGCACATTGTAAATATGCTGACTAAAATCTTTCAGAGTTCTCTGGATTCAGGAGTAGTTCCTCTGGATTGGAAAATTGCCCATGTCACTCCACTTTTTAAGATGGGTGAAAGGGGGAAACTAGGGAATTACAGACCAGTTAGTCTAATATCAGTGATGGGGAAATTGCTGGAGTCTATAATCAGGGGTGGGGTAACTGAGCACCTCGAAAGATCTTGGTCAGTCAGGGAGAGCAAGCATGGAACTGTGAAGGGAAGGTCATGCCTGACTAATCTTATTGAATTTTTTGAAGAGATGACTAAGGAAGTGGACAGGGGAATGTCTATGGATGCTATTTACATGGACTTCCAGAAGACACTTGATAAACTCCCATACAAGAAACTGTTAACTAAGGTACAAACCCACAGAGCTGAAGGCAAATTATTGACATGGTTAGGAAATTGGTTGAGTGGCAGGCAACAGAGAGTGGGGATAATGTGTAATTACTCTAATTGACAGGAGGTGACTGGTGGTATCCGGCTGGGATCTGTGTTGGGGCCTCAATTATTCACACTATTCATTAATGCCTTAGATGATGGCATAACTGTATAAGGTGTTAGTGAGGCCAACACCTGGAGTATTGTGTTCAGTTTTGGTCTCCTTACCTGAGAAAGGACGTACTGGCGCTGGAGGGTGTGCAGAGGTGATTCACTAGGTTAATCCCAGAGTTGAGGGGGTTGGATTACAAGGAGAGGTTGACTAGACTGGGACTGTACTCGTTGGAATTTAGAAAGATGAGGGGGGATCTTATAGAAACATATAAAATTATGAAGGGAATAGATAGGATAGATGCGGGCAGGTTGTTTCCACTGGCAGGTGAAAGCAGAACTAGGGGGCATAGCCTCAAAATAAGGGGAAGTAGATTTAGGGCTGATAGGAGGAATTTCTTCACCCAAAGGGTTGTCAATCTATGGAATTCCCTACCCAATGCAGCAGTTAAGGCTCCTTCGTTAAATGTTTTCAAGATAAAGATAGATAGATATTTGAAGAATAAAGGAATAAAGGGTTATGGTGCTCGGGCCGGAAAGTGGAGAAGAGTCCACAAAAGATCAGTCATGATCTCATTGAATGGCAGAGCAGGCTCGAGGGGCTAGGTGGGCTATTCCTGCTTCTAGTTCTTATATTCTTACCGCAAGTCATATATCAAAATTTACCAGTGATACTAAGTTAGGTGGCATTGTAGACAGCCTAGATGACAGCATAAGATTACAAATGAAAATGAAATGAAATGAAAATGGCTTATTGTCACGAGTAGGCTTCAATGAAGTTACTGTGAAAAGCCCCTAGTTGCCACATTCCGGCGCCTGTCCGGGGAGGCTGGTACGGGAATCGAACCGTGCTGCTGGCCTGCTTGGTCTGCTTTAAAAGCCAGCGATTTAGCCCAGTGAGCTAAACCAGCCCCTGGAGATATTGCCAGATATGGTGAATGGGCAAAATTGTGGCAGATGGAATTCAATGTACACCAGTGTGAGGTTATCCATTTTGGACCAAAAGAGGATGGAGCAGAGTGCTTTCTAAATGGAAAGAGGTTAGGTACAGTGGATGTCCAAAGAAATTTGGGGGTTCAGATTCATAAATCCTCAAAATGCCACGAGTAAGAGCAGAAAATAATCAAAACGTCTCATGGAATGCTGGCCTTTATATCTCGAGGATTGGAGTATTAAGACCCAGAAGTTATGCTGCAGTTTAAAAGAAAGCATTTCATTGGTTGAAAAGTGCTTTGGGATCCTCTGAGGGTGAGAAAGGAATTAGGTCAATGCCTGTTCTTTGATTCTTCGTTCCATCCTGATGCAGCTATGGTTAGATCCCACTTGGAGTCACTGCGAGTACTTCTGGACACCACGGGTGCCAGCACGGCGCTGGAGCGGATCACGCCACTCCAACCTCCTTTCGTGGCACCAAATGGGCGCTGCGCCAACCTGCGCATGTGCAGTTGGGCCATACCATCCTGCGCATGCGCGGGGGACATCTTTAGCGCACCAGCCCCAACTCAACATGGCTTCGGTGTTCAGGGGCCGTCCGCGTCAGAAAGTAGGCCCGGGGGGGGGAGGGGGGGGAGAAGCCGGCCCGCCGATTGGTGGGCCCCGATCGCGGCCCAGACACCATCGGAGCCCCCCCCCCCCCCGGTGAAGGAGTGTGTCCCCCCCCCCCCCCCGACCGTTCGCGCAGAGTTCCCGCCGGCAGTGACCAGAGGTGAATGGCGCCGGCGGGACTCTGTCGTATCTGCGCAGCCGCTCAGCCCATCCGGTCCAAGGAATCGGTGGCCCCGCCGATTCCAGCGGCCGGCGCCGCGCCTATTGCGCCGCAAATGACGACGATTCTCCGCACCTCAGAGAATCGCGGGCCAGCGTTGGGGCATCATAGCGCGGTTGCGTCGATTCTACGGCCCGGCACGGGGTTCGGAGAATCGCCCCCCCCCCCATACCTTCGGAAGGATATTTTGGCCCTGGAGGAATGCAATGTAGGTTTACAAAAATGATACCTGGACTGCAGGGGTCAAGTTCCAAGGAGAGATTACACAAATTAGAGCAGTTTTCGCTAGAATTTAGAAGGTGAAGGGGGTGATCTGATCAAAATATTTTAGATATTAACAGGGAATGACAGGGTAGATAAAGAGATGTTTGGAAGAAGATCTTCACTCGAGGGGTGGTAGAGGTTTGAAACTCTGTCCCACAAACAGCAATTGAAGCTCGAACGGTTGTAAATTTTAAATGTGAGGTAGAGAGATTTTTGTTCAGCAAAGATGTTAAGGGATATGGGCCAAAGGCAGGTATATGGATTTAGGCCACCACTCACACCATGGACACAATAAATGGCAGGACAGGCTCAAGGGGCAGATTTGGCCTACTCCTGTTCCTATGAGGGACTGAGGAAAATCCCGGCCTTAATATTCCAAGATCCTAACGGGGCGCATTTGTACTGCAGCTTGCTACTGGTGGAAACTTGATGTAGTGCAATTTAATCACTGCCTTTCCCAGAATTTCAGCAAATCAGGACTCTCACTTTCCCAACAGTTCAATAGGGAAATGTGCCTTAAAAGAAAAGCATTTCATTGGTTGCAAAGTGCTTTGGGATGCTCTGGGGATGAAAAGGGAATGATATCAACACCTGTTCTTTGCTCCGCTCCATCCTGATGCAGTTGTTTTTTGTAACACCTTTGACGCAGGGACAACAGCTCTCTCTGGATGTGCAAGTGTACACACAAGCCCCAATGCTCATTTGGTATTATCCGAATGTCAATTTAACTTTAACATCAGCAGAGAGTCGATGGAGCCATTGGATTCCTGTTGACTTATAAACAGTAGGAGTCAAACCTCTGAAGTTGCCAAGTGCAAGTCAATACATGACGGACTTACTGTGCAGCTAAGAGTCCTTGATAAACTTGGAGACGTTTCTTCTGGTGTTTTGCGGCATCTACAAATTTCACGGTTTGGATGATGGGGCTGAAAGATTCTCCTTTCATTTGTGGGAGTCCGGATTTGAAAGCAGCCCCATTGAATAAGAAGGACCTGCATTCAATAGTGACATCACCATCTGATTGTGGCCTTAGCTCCACTTTCCTATCTAACCCCCACCCCACCCCCATAACCCTAGATTCAGTTGTTGGTTAGAAATCTGACTAACTCAGCCTTAAATATACTCAATGACCCAGCCTCCACTGCTCTCTGGATAAGGGGATTCCAAAGACTAACAGTGGTTAGCACTGCTACCATTGAGTACTGTGTGGAGTTTGCACGTTCATAGAATCATAGAATCCCTTAATGTGCAGAAGGAGGCCATTCAGCCCATTGAGTCAGCAGCGACCCTCTGAAAGAGCACCCTACCCAGTCCCCCACCCTATCCCCGCAACTCCACCTGAGCCGCAAATGTTTTGGCGCCAAGGGACAATTTTGCATGGTCAATTCACCTAACCTGCACATCTTTGGACCGTGGGAGGAAACCGGAGCATCCGGAGGAAATCCACGCAGGCACGGGGAGAACGTGCAGACTCCTCACAGAGGGGTGACCCAAGGCCGGATTCGAACCCAGATCCCTGGCCCTGTGAGGCAGCAGTGCTAACCGCTGTGCTACCGTGCCACTATTCTCCCCATATCTCCATGGGTTTCCTCCAGGTACTCCGATTTCCTCCCAAAGTCCAAAAATGTGCAGGTTAGGTGGATTGGCCGTGCTAAATTGTCCCTTTGTGCCCAAAGATGTTCAGGCTATGTTATGGATATAGGGCGGGTGGGCGAGGGTAAAGGGCTCATTCGGAGGGTCGGTAGAGCCTCGATGGACTGAATGGTCTCCTTCTGTACTGTAGGCATTCTCTGAGAGAGACATTCCTTCTCATCTCTGTCTTAGATGGGAGATGGTACTAGATTCCCCAACGAGGGGACACGTCCTCTCAGCATCTACCCTGTCAAGCCCCCTCAGAATCTTACATGTTTCAACATGGTCACCTCTCATTCTTCTCAACTCCAATGTGTGCAGGCCTAACCTACTCAGCCTTTCCTCAGTAGATAACTCTTCATCCCAGGAATCTGCCGAGTGAATCTTCTCTGAACTTCTTTCAATGCAAGTACCTCCTTCCTTCAAGTGAGAACAAATGTGCAGTCCTTGAGATGCTGTCTCACCAATGCCCTGTACAGTGGTGCCCATTCCACATATTTTCAGACCTG
The DNA here is from genome assembly GCF_902713615.1 of Scyliorhinus canicula. NCBI lineage: Eukaryota > Metazoa > Chordata > Chondrichthyes > Carcharhiniformes > Scyliorhinidae > Scyliorhinus > Scyliorhinus canicula. The sequence goes on along the minus strand of NC_052151.1, from coordinate 24,168,778 downwards.
GCTCAGCCTGAAGAGCTCTTGTCAAGTAAAATAACACCCGGGAAGTCTCAATCTTGCTGCGATGTGAATCCAGTGTTGACTTCTAAGCTAGACAAGCATTTGCACAAGTGCTTTAGTGCAATGCACCCACGCCAACCGCGAACCCATCCCCTCAGACGTTTCACGAAGAGTAGATTTTAAAAAGGCAGGAACGAAAACAAGGATTTAATTTTTATTGAGGTCAAATGCAGCTGTGCTTTTTTCCCTTCAATAATGTATTTTTAGGGAGTAATGTAAGTACCATTTAACCAACTGTCACTGCCACTTATCTACTCCAGCAAATCTACCTGAGAGACGCATGTACCTTCATAATTGAATTATCTGACCACTATTGCGAAATGAAAAGGTCACTGTACCAACAGCACATTAAAGTTCTTGGAATTACATCAAGGAGTGCATTTGCTCGAGTGCTTCCCAAGGCCCAGGTTCCAGCAAAGCACAGAATGCTGTCCGTAAAGCACTGGTGAACAAATTCGCATTTCTCACAGTCCAGAAGTGAAAGTTGACTTCAATGGTCAATGTAAACCAGTGGAAAGAAAAAGCAAACATTTTATAATAATGTGGGAAAACATTGTAGGCCGTGTGGCCTGTCAAGCCTGGTCCGCTGGTCAGGAAAATCATGGCTGAGTTTTTACATCCAAAGATTCACCACCCTCTGGCTGAAGAAATTCTTCCTCATCTCAGCTATAAAGGATTATCCCTTCAGTCTGAGGCTGTGCCCTCAGGTTCTAGTTTCCCCTCTCCACATCCACTCTATCTAGGCCTCTCAGTATTCTGTAAGTTTCAATGAGATCCCCCTTTCAGCCTTCTGAACTCCATTGAGTACAGATCCAGAGTCCTCAACCGCTCCTCGTATGACAAGTCATTAATTCCAGGGGTCATTCTTGTGAACCTCCTCTGGACCCTTTCCAAGGCCAACACATCCTTCCTTAGATACTGGGCCCAAATCTGCTCAAATGAGATCTGACCAGAGCCTTATACAGCCTCAGCAGTACATCCTGCTCTTGTATTCTAGCCCTCTTGACATGAATGCTATCATTGTATTTACCTTCCTAACTGCCAACTGGACCTGCACATTAACTTTAAGAGAATAATGAACCAGGACTCCTAAGTCCCTTTGTGCTTCTGATTTCTGAGCCTTTTCTCATTTCAAAAACAATCTATGCCTCTATCCTTATGCACCAAACTGCACAACCTCACACTTTTCTACATTGTATTCCATCTGCCACGTCTTTGTCCACCCTCCTAGCCTGTCCAAGTCCTTCTGCAGCCTCTCTGCTTCCTCAACACAACCTTTCCCTCTTCATATCTTTGTACCATCATGAGCAACAATACCTTCAGTTCCTTCTTCCAGCTATATAAATATTGTGGCTAAATGAGCAGGTCAGAGGCTGGGAATTCGAAAGACACTAACTCATCTCCTGGCTTCCAGAGCATGGCCACCAAATACAAGGCACAAGCCAGTAGTGTAATGGGTGGCACGGTAGCACAGTGATTAGCATTGCTGGCTTACAGTACCAGCGATCCATGTTTAACGTCTGCCTTGAGTGACAATCAAAAAGTAATAATATAATAACAATCTTTATTAGTGTCACAAATAGGCTTACATTAACACTGCAATGAAGTTACTGTGAAAGGCCCCTAGTCGCCACACTACGGCACCTGTTCGGGTACACTGAGGGAGAATTCAGAATATCCAATTCACCTAAGAAGTGCATCTTTTGGGAGGAAACCGGAGCTCCTGGAGGAAACCCACGCAGAAACGGTGAGAACGTGCATACTCCGCACGGACAGTGCCCCAAGCCAGGAATCGAACACGGGTCCCTGGCACTGTGAATGAACAGTGCTAACTGCTGTGCTACAGTGCCGCTCATGTAGATTTTATGCGGGTTAGTTGGATTGCCAAAGCCAAATTGTCCTATTGTATCCAGGAATGTGCAGGTTAGGTGGGTTATGGGGTTACAGGGATCGGGGAGGAGGAGTGGTCCTCAGTGGGGTGCTCTTTCAGAGGGTGGATGCAGAATCGATGGGCCGAATGGCAGCCTTCTGCACTGTACGAATTCTGTGGTTCTATGGAATACTGCCCACTTGCCTGGATGAGTGCAACTCCAATAACACACAAGAAGCTCAATACCATCCGGGACAAAGCAGCCCATTTGATTGGCACTTCGATCAACCACCTTAAACATTCACTCCCTCCACCCACCACAGACGCACAGTGGCAGCAGCATTTACCATCTTCAAGACGCACTGCAGCAACGTGCCAAGGCTCCTTCAGCAGCATCTTCCAAATCCGCGACCTCTACCAACAAGAAGGCCAAAGGTAGCAGACAAATGCAAGTACCAGCACCGACCATTCCTCTCCAAGCCACACATCATCCTGACTTGGCAATATATCACCGGTCCTTCATTCACTGCTGCTGGGTAACAGTACTCTGGGTGTTCCTATACCCCATGGACTGCAGCACTTCAAGAAGTGGCTCACCCCCTCCTCCAAGTGTGGATGTACAAAGGAATCTGGGTGTCCTTGTACACCAGTCAATGAAAGGCAAGGCGGGTGCAGCAATTAGGAAGGCAAACGGTATGTTGGTATTCACTGCAAGGGAACTTGAATTCAGAAGTAGAGCTGTCTTACTGCAATTATACAGAGAGGAGGACATGACGATGTTAAGGTCAGGAATAGGTGTACAAACTCTCTTGAAAACGTCAATATATCAAAGGAGGAAGTGTTGAGTATCCTAAATTGCATTAAGGTATATAAGTCTCTGGGGTCGGATGGGATCTATCCCCGGTTACTGCGGGGGGCAAAGGGAGAAATAGCTGAGACCATAACAGATATCTTCACATCCTCTTTGACCACAGGCAAGGTTCCAGAAGACTGGAGAATCACCAAATTAAAGGACCATGAGCCTGAAATCAGTGGTGGGGAAGCTTTTGGAAAAGATACTGAGGACAGGATATATCCACATTTGAAGGAAAATTGACCAGTTAGTGACAGGCAGCATGGTTTTGTACAGGGAAGGTCATGTCTCACCAACTTGATAGAGTTTTTTGAAGAGGTGACAAAGAAAATTGATGAGAGAAGGGCTGTGGATGTAGTTTATATGGACTTTAGTCAGACGTTTGACAAGGTCTCACATGGCAGACTGGTACAAAAAATAAAATGACATGGGATTCGGGGTGGGCTGGCGAGATGGATACAGAACTGGTTTGGTTATAGAAAACAGAGAGTAGCGGTGGAAGGGTGTTTTTCAGAATGGAGATCTGTAGCTAGTAGTGTTCCCCAGGGATCAGTGCTGGGACCTCTGTTGTTTAAAGTGTATAAGAATGATCTGGAGGAAAATGTGGGTGGTCTGATTGGTAAGTTTGCGGATGACACGAAGAGTGGCAAAGATGCTGTTAGTGCTGAGGATTGTCAGAGGATACAACATATAGGGCAAGAGATGGAGTTAAATCCGGAAAAATGCAAGGTGATGCATTTTGGATGATCAAATCCAGGTATGAATTATACTGTAAATGGCAGAACCCTGAGGAACATGAACATACAGAGGGATCTGGGCATGCAGGTCCACAGTTCCCTAAAAGTGGCAACACAGGAGACCACGGTGATGAAGAAGGCATATGGCATGCTTGCATTCATCAGCTGGGGCATTGAGTACAAGAGTTGGGAAATCATGTTTTTCAAACAAAGAACAAACAAAGAAAAGTACAGCGCAGGAACAGGCCCTTCAGCCCTCCAAGCCTGTGCCGGCCATGCTGCCCGTCTAAACTAAAATCTTCTACACTTTCTGGGTCCGTATCCCTCTATTCCCATCCTATTCATGTATTTGTTCAGATGCCCCTTAAATGTCACTATCGTCCCTGCTTCCACCACCTCCTCCGGCAGCAGGTTCCAGGCACCCAGTACCCTAGTGGGCCAACCCTTTCCCTGGCTACCCTCTTGCTTTTTATGTATGAGTAAAAAGCCTTGGGATTTTCATTAACCCTATTTGCCAATTACTTTTCGTGACACCTTCTAGCCCTCCTGACTCTTTGCTTAAGTTCCTTCCTACTTTCCTGTTGCAGCTGTATAAAACCTTGGTTAAGTCGCATTTGGAGTATTGTGTGCAGTTCTGGTCAGCACATTATCAGAAGGATGTGGAAGCGAGAGAGTGCAAAGAAAGTTCACTGGGATGTTGCTGGAGGGTGTTGGTTATAAGGAGAGGTTGAATAAACTAGAATTGTTTTCACTGGAAAGACAGAGGCTGAGTGGAGACTTGATAGAGGTCTACAAAATTATCGGAAGTATAAACAGGGTGGTTGGTCAGAGGCTCTTTCCAAGGGTGGAAGTGTCAATTACAAGGGAGCACAGGTTCAAGGTGAGAGGGGGAAAGTTTAAGGGAGATGTGCGGGGTAGGTTGTTCACGCAGAGAGTGGTGGGTGTCTGGAACGCGCTGCCAGAGGATGTGGTGGAAGCAGATACATTAACAACATTTAACAGGCATCTGGATGGATACATGAATAGGGAGGAAAGAGAGGGATATGGACCAAGGGCAGAAGGTAGTTTTTATTTTAGTTTGGGCACTGTGATTGACACAGGCTTGGAGGGCTGAAGGGCCTGTTCCTGTGCTGTACTTTTCATTGTTCTTTCTCCCTAGGACCTCGATGAGACCACACCTGGAGTATTGTGTACAGTTTTGATCTCTCCACATAAGAAAAGATATACTTGCCATAGAGGGAGTGCAGCAAAGTTTCTCTGGGGTGATACCAGGATTGGCGGAACTGTCCGATGAAGAGAGATCAGTTCAACTGGGCCTGTATTCCCTGGAATTTAGAAGGAGAGGAGATTTGATTGAAACATGTAAAATTCTATCAGGGCTGGACATGCTCGCTACAGGGAGGATGTTTTGCCTGTTGGGGAATCTGGAACCAGAGGATGCAGCCATGGGGTAGACCATTCAGGACTGAGATGAGGAAAGATTTCTTCACTCATCGGTAGTGGATCTGTGGAATTCTCTCCCACAGAGGCCAAGTCACTGAACATATTCAAGAAAGAGATAGGTTATGTTTTGGGTTTTAATAACATCAAAGGGCATGGCAAGAAAACAGGAATATGGCATTGAGATAGAGCATCAACCATGATCCTATTGAATGGCAGGGCAGGCTCCAAGGGCCGAATGGCCTACTCCTGCTCCTAGTTTCTATGTTTTTCCTCAAGGACAATTAGGGATGGCCAACAAATGGCTGATCCAGCGATGTCTGCGTCCTGTGAAAGAACACATTCACATTAAAAAAACAGTCCCTCAGCATCTGCCCTGACGAGCTCTCTGAGACTTAAAACATTCCAAGTCCCAGTCAGAGAATTGGATACGAGATCTCGACTGACACTCCAATGAAGTATCGAGGGAGTGGTGCACCATTGGAGGTGTTGTAGTTCGCAGGATACTGTGTACAGCGATTGGGAAAAAAGGTGACAGCTGGGAGCGTAATTTGGGAATGTGGAAGGATAGGCAAGTAGAACTCTTTGAAAAGTTTAAGATGGAAGGGAGGCAGAAGACGGGAAATTATAGGCCGGTTAGCCTGACTTTGGCCATTAGTAAGATTTTAGAGTCTGTTGTTAAAGATGAGATCGCGAAGTACTTGGAAGTACATGGTAAAATGGGACTGAGTCAGCACGGCTTTTTCAAAGGGAGGTCATGCCTGACACATTAATGATCTGGAAGAAGGAACTGAAGGCACTGTTGCTAAGTTTACAGATGATACAAAGATCTGTAGAGGGACAGGTACAATTGAGGAAGCAAGGGGGCTGCAGAAGGATTTGGACAAGCGAGGAGAGTAGGCAAAGAAGTGGCAAATGAAATACAATGTGGAACAGTGTGAGGTTATACACTTTGGAAAGAGGAATTTAGTCATAGACTATTTTCTAAATGGGGAAATGCTTAGGAAATCAGAAACACAAAGAGACGTGGGTGTCCTCGTTCACGATTCTCTTAAGGTTAACGTGCAGGTTCAGTCGACAGTGAAGAAGGCAAATGCAATGTTATCATTCATGTCAAGAGGGCTAGAATACAAGACCAGGGATGTACTTCTGAGGTTGTATAAGGATCTGGTCAGACCCCATTTGGAGTATTGTGAGCAGTTTTGGGCCCCGTATCTAAGGAAGGATGTGCTGGCCTTGGAAAGGGTCCAGAGGAGGGTCACAAGAATGATCCCTGGAATGAAGAGCTTGTCGTATGAGGAACAGTTCAGGACTCTGGGTCTGTACTCATTGGAGTTCAGAAGGATGAGAACTTACAAGAATGATCCCTGGAATGAAGAGCTTGTCGTATGAGGAACAGTTCAGGACTCTGGGTCTGTACTCATTGGAGTTCAGAAGGATGAGAACTTACAGGCTACTGCGAGGCCTGGATGGAATGGACGTGGAGCGGATGTTTCCACTTGTCGGAAAAACTAGAACCAGAGGACACCATCTCAGACTAGAAGGACGTTCCTTTAAAACTGAGATGGGGAGGAATTTCTTCAGCCAGAAGGTGGTGAATCTGTGGAACTCTTTGCCACAGAAGGCTGTGGAGGTCAAATCACTGAGTGTCTTTAAGGCAGAGATAAATAGGTTCTTGATTAATAAGAGAATCAGGGGTTATGGGGAGAAGGCAGGAGAATAGGGACAAGAAAATATCAGCCATGATTGAATGGTGGAGCATACTCAATGGGCCAAGTGGCCTAATTCTGCTCCTATGTCTTATGGACTTATAAAAGGTTAGAGACTCCAGCGGTTTCTAAACTCCAGAAAACATGGGTCCAAAAATAAAGCATAATCTCTCCCCACAGGACATCCCTTTCATCCCAGGAATCAATGCAGTGAATCTTCATTCCATTTTCTCTAAGACAAGGATATTCTTTCTAAGGTAAGGAGGCCAAATGTGTACACAGCGCACCAGCTGTGTTCTGACCAAAGCCCTATATAATTGCAGTATTATGTTCTTACTGCTACTCAATCCCCCTTGGAAAAAGGGTTGACATATCATTTGCCATGCCAATTCCTTTACTGTGGATGCCTGTTAACGTTCAGTGATTTTATGCATAAGGACAGCGGCATCTTGCTGAACATTAACATTTAACCAGTCTCTCACCTTTTCAAAATGTTCTACTTGTCTATCCTTTCACACTTCCCACATTATGCTCCCAGCTGTCACCTTCTTGGCCAACCATTTAACTGTTTCCTCTCCTCCAATTTACAGCACCGGCTCCGATGGTGCATTACTCTGCCCGCACTTCCTTGGAGAGTCAATCTGGATCTCGCGCCCAATTCTTTGGGGTAAATGTCCCGGCCCCGCCCTTTGCGGGACCCGTCATGGGCAGGACGGAAACTTTGACGGACCATTTGAAGGTTTGTTAACCTCACGCGGTCATTTCTGTCTCAAATGGGTCAGACAATCACGAAACGAAACTGCAGCTTTCAGTCTAATTTCTTCTGGTCAATCTGTTGCAAACAGTTTTAGGTAAGATTGACAAACAAGATCTGTTTTATATGACCAGAAAGTCTCCACCCCCAGAGTGGGACTTGAACCCAGCAATGCAGAAAACAAAAGGCAAGGGATACGTAAGCGGCCAGTATCAGGGGTCTGTCATTTGTGGTACAGGCTCTTTGCCAGCAGTGAGGATTGATAGATCAGAGGGAAAGGAGGAGAGGAAACAGTCAGGAGTACAGCCTCCGTTCAGAGAGGGGTATTTTAAACTTGGGAGGGATTCTCTATCCCGGTTCGCTCGGGTTGCATTCCCTGATGAGAATTAGGCGTCGGGGCAAATTCGAGATTGATCCCGGGTGCCGACCCCATCGCGATGCTCCAACTTCCTGCTGCCGGCGGGAACGAGATCCACGTCCCCGTGAGGGGATGTAAGTGAATGTAAAGGGTCGTAAAGAGTTGCAGATGGTTTGTGGAAGCTGTCAATCACAGACCACCACTAGAACGCTATGAATGGCTTGTAGCTAATGGATCTGTGCAAACCACAGGCCGATCACAGCTGTTCCCCTTCCAGGAATGGACACGTGGAGCTTCAAGCCAAGTGTTACAGGTGCAATTGCCTCTATCTGAACTGCTCTCTAGCTTCCAACAGGGGTCTCTTTTCTGAGGGAGGGGTCAATGTGTGGGGGGTGGGGGGAATCCGCCTCATAAAGGAGTCCCTTTAGTCAGGGAGTCCCTGGGGGATCAATTCCAGGAATCCCTGGGGGCTCTCCCTATTATAGGGGTCTCCGGAGGGGAGTGGTGGGTTGGGTCACCCCCATACTTGAGCGTAGGGGGGTAGGGTCTGGTAGAAGAGGTGTGGGCGGGCAGTTCATTGTTGGCGGGGTGGCTCTCGGATGGGTTTGGTTGGTCTCCACCAGCATGGCCCAGGCACGGTGGACCCTGCAGTGGGCCAAGGGCCACCTTGACCCACCATGAGTTCCAACACTCCAGAGCCATGCTGTTTAAAAACACGCCCATGTGATTCCTTCTGGTGGGGACTGGAGAATCACGGGAGGCCAGAGCATAATGTGCCGGGCCTGCTAAGTAGATGTGAATGGGTGTTAAGACCCATTTGCATTATTTCCATACTCCCGCTGCCATGAAACGTGAACCTTGTTCCCGCTGCCAGAGAGGGGACAGAGCATCGTGTTCAGGTGCCAATTTCGATTTTGGCCCGGCGATCCAATCATCCCAGACAGATAATCCTGCCCATAGCCTCCTAAATGGAGAATTCCGCCCCTTATCTTTCACTAACTCAAAACTTGCAAATGCGTTTCGCAGTCAGTGAAGTACTTTTGAAATTGAGCAGTGAATTGTATCTTCCAGCTCTTCGAAAGAGTTATGCTGCTAATTTATCCCAATGCTACAGCACATTGAGGATTGAACGATCGAACCAACATAGTTCCATCATCTAAAGTACGAGAATACAGACAGAAACAGAAGTCATGTTTCAGATGCACAAACGCCTGCCCATTCCACACCTGGAGCACTTTGAGCAGTTCCAAGCATCACATCTCAGGGAGGGTATAATGGGTGTGATTTTACGGGATAATTAATGGGATGAGTCCCATTTTGGACGTGTTAAGTGGGGTGTCTCACTCTTTTTCTGCAGCGCCGAGAAAAACCCCACTATTTAACGGCACTTTGCCATTCCTTTTGGCCTTCACGGGAAACTGAGGCCGCACTTACCACAGTGCGCCAGTGCAGAAAGATGACTTGCGGATCGGGGTGCCATTTTTAAATGCCATGCCAATCTTTGCCCCACCCCACCCCAGCCACCCCACCACCACGCAACGTACCTCTTAAGGAGTCCTCGTGCCCCCCTCTCACCCCACCTCTTAAGGGCAAGGCAACTCCGGGCCTGATCCCTGGCATGGCAAAACTGCACCCATGCACCTTTGCACGAGCACCCTGGTAATGCCACGGTGCCGGTGGAAGTGCCAGGGTATCACCTAGGGTCTCTAAAGGTCTGGGAGACCCCCCAGATGTCATTATGTCTGCTCCACATTTGTCGAATCCAGTGCTAAATGGCACCCCAACAAGATTTGGGCAGCACGGTAGCATGGTGGTTAGCATAAATGCTTCACAGCTCCAGGGTCCCAGGTTCGGTTCCCGGCTGGGTCACTGTCTGTGTGGAGTCTGCACATCCTCCCCGTGTGTGCGTGGGTTTCCTCCGGGTGCTCCGGTTTCCTCCCACAGTCCAAAGACGTGCAGGTTAGGTGGATTGTGCATGGTAAATTGCCCCATAGTGTTCAAAAAGATTCGGTGGGATTACTGGGTTGCGGGGATAGGGGGTGTGGGCCGAGGTAAGGTGGCTTTTCAGAGGGTCTGTGCAGTCTCGATGGGCTGAATGACCGCCTTCTGCACTGTAGGTCCTCTGTGATTCTATGTAGTGCAGTTAGAGATGGGCATGTAAATGCTAGCCCAACCAGCGATGCCCACATCCCCTGAAAGAATAAAAACTGACTGGGGAAAACAGTCTTAAGAGGCTCAATGACCTACTCCTATTCCTATATTCAGGAACTCAACACACTGGGGCACTTTTTGCTTACATGCTCCATACATAAGGCATTCAAATGCCATAGTCTCCAAAGATAAAAACAAACAGGCCTTGTGTTACCACAGCAACAGGCAAACTTCATCGAAAGCTGCCAGATATGATGGATAGATGCTGGCGGTTCCTCCTGAAGTGCTATCTTAAGCCGTGTGCTGCACTGATTTATAAATGAGACCACCATGCCCACTTTAATTGCATTTTTCTTTGTTGTTCCAAGGTATCACTTACTTGCACACACATTAATGTCTCCTGAATGATGGAGTTATTACAGGGAACGGACAACCAAAGATGTCGGAGTAAAGAGAAATCAGCTTAAGATATATGGCTTCATGGATTCCATTCATTATCACAAAAATGGACTTAATCTTTAAGCCGTGGCAACCATGTTTTAGATGGGACAGATGAGGGAATGAGCAATGGGATGGTTTTTTTTTCATTCCGCAGTTCGGATATGCAGCATTGGGATCATGGGGTTGCTTAAAACTGAACTGTCGTCATAGAGATTGGCACTAAGTCATAATGCTCAGCCGGAGAGCCAGGGCAAACACAATGGGCTGATTGGCCTCCTCCTGTGCCATAACGTTTTTGCGATTCTGTTAGGCCAAACCATCGCAGGCAGTCTGGTTCATGTGATAGTTTTTTCACCGAGTTAAACCAACAATAAGAAGCATGTATCATTGTTACAACCTCGTATATTCACTTGTGTAAATGAGCAGGACAATGCTCACCAAGGGGGTTAATCCTGGCTTCTAGTCAGCTTCACACATACCATACCTGCTTCACCGGTTTCAGTGGCAAGGCCATTTGGGCTAGAATATTCTGCCATTGTAGTATCTCGCTGTTATTTATGGATAAATCCATAGAGCCCCTACAGTGCAGAATGAGGCGATTCTGCCCATCGAGTCTGCACTGAAACTCCAAAAGAGCACCCTACTTAGGCCCATTCACCCGCCCCATCCCCATGACCCCACTTAACCTATACATCTTTGGACACTGAGGGGCAATTTAGCATGGCCAATCCACCTAACCTGCACATCTTTCAACTGTGGGAGAAAACCGCAGCATCCGGAGGAAACCCACGCAGACACGGGGAGAAAGTGCACATTTGACACAGTCACCCGAGGTCGGAATTGAACCAGGGTCCCTGGAGGCGTGAGGCAGCAGTGCGAAACAGTGTTCCACCAAGCCACCCACTCTAATTCATAAATAGTATGGTGACCTGAGTCAGGGGGTGGGGGCAGGCACATTGCTGAATATTGGTGACTGAAGGAATAAAATGGATGTAGTCGTGGTAGGGGGCAGTATTGTCAGGAGGGCTGGATTCTCCGTTTCTGCGGCTAAGTGCAGGTTCGAATGGAGAATTTGCGGGTGGTTTACGATGAAAAATTCGGCGCCGACCCCTCACCGATTCTGGGACCGGTGAGGAGCTAGCAGGGCCGTTGGGTGAAACTCCTGGCTTCTGCGCCGAAAGCAGCTGGAGAAAGGGCGGGGACCTGGGTGCAAATGCGCACGGCAGACGACCTGCAGCGGGCGCACCGTACAACATGGCGCCGGCTGTGCGCAGACCTGGCCCGCCAGCCCCACACCCCCCACCCTACAGGCCACACCCTGGCCACCCCCCACCAGCCCTCGTGGACACCCCCCCCCCCCACCCGCCCCTGCCAGCGGCACGGATCCCGGCTGAGTGTGGCGGCACTGGGCACAGTCCACAGCCGCCATGCCAGGTCCCTGACCGCTGAGACCACACATCTCCCGCACCGTCGGAAACCCGGCCCGTCAGGGGTGGAGCATCATGGGAGGGCCGGCTGATGACACGCCAATTACGTTGCAGCGGCGCGCGATGACGCCATTTCTGAGGGAGCGGAGCGTGGCTGACCGGCGTCAAACCGGCGCCGGCCCTGATTTGGCCGCGGAATCGATTCTCTGCCGATCGGCGATTACAATACCGGCGTCGGGCAACGGAGAATCCCGCCCATTATTCTTCGCAGCCGAGTCTCGGTGCAGACACGTAGTGCTCAGATAACCGTGCATTTATACTCTGACAATGATGAGCTAATTGTGCTGAAGTTCAGAAATCCATTTAAACTAGATACCTAACAAACTAGCTACAATACTCGGAAGTTGTAGCAGCGAAAATCCAGAATGTTGTGTTGCTTTCCCAGTGCCAGGGTTCAGGTTATCAGCTCCGGGCTGGAGGGGAACTTGCAATCGGAGTGGGAGGATCCAGTTGTTGTGGCCCATTTGGGTACCAATGACGTACGTAGAACTAGGAAAGAGGTTTTTGTATAGTGAGTATCGGAGCAAGGCACAAAAATAGGAAAAAAACAGAACCTCAAAGACAATGAGTGGGATTCTGCCGTAATCGGCGGCGTGGGCAACTCCGGCGGGAAGGAGTGGCGTGAACCACTCCGGCGTTGGGATGCCCAAAAGGTGCGGAATCCTCCTTCGGGGCTAGGCCGGCCCTGGAGTGGTTTGCGTCGCATCGGCCGGCAGGGAAGGGACTTGGTGCCACGCCAACCGGCGCCAAAGGGCCTCCGCTGGCCGGCGCGAGTTGACGCATGCGCGGAACGCCAGCGAATGATGGCGTCATCCCAGCGCATGCACAGAGGGCTTTGTTTCCGCTACAGCCACCGGTGCAGAAGAATAGAGTGCCCCGACAGCACAGGCCCGCCCGCAGATCGGTGGGCCCCGATTGCGGGCCAGGCCACCGTGGGGGTACCTCCCAGGGCCCTTCGAGAACCCCAGAGGCCGCCCGCACCGCCAGGTCTATTCTAATTTACGACGGCGGGACGGGCAAAAAACAAACGGGCAGCCACTCGGCCCATCGTGGGCCGGAGAATCGCTGGGGGGGGGGGGGGGGGCGCTGCCAGCGGCCGGCAACCGGCACGCCACGATTTTCGCCCCCGCCAAATCTCGGTGCCAGAGAATTTGGCAGCCCGCGGCGACGGGATTCACGCCGACCCCCGGCAATTCTTCAACCCAGCAGGGGGTCGGAGCATCCCGCCCAATAACCTCTGGATTGTTACCTGAGCTATGTGCAAACTGATGGAATACCAATAGGATCAGGGAGATGAATGTGAGGCGCAAAGTCTGGTGAGGGAGATGTAGGTTTCCATTTGTGAGTCATTGGCACCAGAACTTGTGAAAGTGGGGCCTATACTGTCGGGATGAACTTCACCTGAACTGTGCTGGGACCAGTGCCCGAGAGAGTCCAAATAAGTAGAGAGGGCTTTAAACTAAAATGTGGGTTTTAGGGATCATACCGAGGGAGCTTGAGTCAATTAAATGGAAATGAAAAGGCGATAGAGCAAGGTAGCAATAACAGCAATGGTGATTAGAAGGTGGCAGGAAGGGATAGTGATTGCAAGTGTGCCAAAGTTCACAAAAATGGTCAAAGAAAACTGAATCTGAAGTCCCACAGCATTCGTGATAAAACATGTGAATTGTCAGCTCAAATAGAAATTCTTATGTAAGACCTGATGACCATTACAGAGACATGACTATACAGAAACCAAAGCTGGCTTCAATATCCAAGCGTATGTGACATTCAGGAAGGACAGGAGTTAGGAAAAGGTGGTGGGGTAGCTCTGTTAATTAAAGTGATGTGGTAAGAGTGCACCCGGACTGGCCGAGGTTATCCATGAAGGCCCCAACTTCTCAATCTTGCCCCTCACCTGAAGTGTGCTGACCCTCGGGTTTAATCACCACCAGTCAGCTCTCTCTCAAAACAGAAGAGCTGCTTCTGGTCCTCGGGGAATAACGTCCGGACTGATTGCACTATGAATTCGCCAGAAGCAGAAAAGACTGCTGGGAGCTTTTTTATGGGCCTCCATATTGCAATGGTAATGCAAATCACAGTAGAAATCAGCAAATTAGAGGTGCATGCAACAAGGTTAATGCAATAATAATGGGATATTTCAATCATCATGAACTCTCAGTAAACCTAATTGTACTAATGTTATGGAGGACCAGTTCTTGGAATATTTATGGGATCGTTTTCTGGAGCACTGCATTGAGAAACCAACAAGGAAATGGGCTATTTTAAATATAGTAAATATATTTTTAAATACAGTACTGTGCATTGAAAAAGTATGAATTAGTAATCCTGTTGAGAAGGCGCCATTAGGAAAAGGTGATCATAATATGGGTGTATTTTACATTAAGTTTGATAGTGATGTCATTTGGTTAGAAACTAGGGTCTTAACTCTGAAGGAAATTATGAAGGTATGACTGACAAATTGGTTACGGTGAATTACGAACTATAAAACCAGAATATTGTAAGTCCATAAGACGTAGGAGCAGAATTAGACCACTCGGCCCATCTGTGCGGAGTCTGCACGTTCTCCCCGTGTCTGCGCGGGTTTCCTCCGGATGCTCCGGTTTCCTCCCACTAGTCCCAAGGTCGGGGGGTTATGAAGGGTGGGAGGGTAAGAGGGTGAATGGGGAGGCCCTGAAAGTGGGAAGACCAAAAGGTTGGGGGGGGGGGGGGATCCTTCAGCATCCCTGATGCAAGGTGTGCTCACTTGGGAGAGGGGGGGTGCAATGACCCAATCCCCACAAGGATGGATGTCTTCATGCCTCTGCGATGAGGGGGTCTCATGATCATTTTTAGTGATGGCGGGAGGTTCCCCCTTGGAGATCGAGGTTTGTGGTTGTTTCCCACGTCTGAAGTGGGGGTCACATTGTCCGAAGGTGGGGGCATGGGGGATCCTCAACTTCACTTTGTGAGCGGGGCGCCCTTTCGAAAGAGTGCCCCGATCTCTGAGGAGCCAGTGTGGTCGGCGAGTTTAGTTCCCCACTGCAAAAAAAGTGTGGGATTGACAGGTGAGAAACTCCCCAAACTCCAAAATAATGGGTGAATACCGATCTGGATCTCAACCAAAAACTCCAGCCTGCCAAATTCAAACAAAATGAAAGTTAGTAATTTTTTGGGTGAATCGCTTCCTTTGTTTCTGTCTTCATGAAAGAAAATATTTTTTAAAAAACAAACAAGAGATGATGGAGAAGCAAGGGAGCAGTGTAAATGAGGAACTAGAAGATATTAATATTAGCAAAACAATATTATGAGAGGAATTAATAGGAATTAAAGAAGATAAATCCATTGGGCTTTTTCTTCGAGAACCCAGAGTCTTGGAAAGTGTGGCTGTAGAAACAGTAGATTAATTGATGATCAGCTTTCAAAATTCTATAGATTCTGGAATGGTTCCTGCAGAATAGAAGAGGGCAAATGCATCCCCACTATCTAAGAAAGAGGGGGAAGAGAGGACATGGGGTACTATAAACCTGTTAGTAAGGGAAATGGTAGATTCTATGAATAAAGGAATTGATTACAGGACACTTGGAAAATAATGGTAGGGTCGAAGGTTGTGAAATAAATAGGGGAGGAGGGGGCAAGGGATCAAATTTGGGAAGATGTGATGAATTGAAAATTAGAGACAAAACAAAGGAGAACGGTATTAGTGTGATAAATAACAAACCGACCATGACAGGAAGGTACATAGAGTACAGGGATTGCGGATCTAACAGTAAATCAGCAGATAAGGCTGGAGGTTGCAAAAATAATAAAAGGACAAATCTCAAGACTCTGCATCTGAATGCACACAGCATTTGAAGTAAAACAGATGAACTGATAGCTCAAGTAGAAATAAGTATGTGCGATCGGATAACCATGACAGATATATGGCTGTAGAATGACATTGATGGGACCAGAATACTGAAGGGTGCATCGCATATATGAAAGATAGGAAGCTAGGAAAAGGTAGAGGGGCAACTCTGTTAATTAGTGATGATATCAGCACAAGAGTGAGCGATAACCTAAGGCCAGGAAACCAGGATGTAGAAACGGTTTAGGTAAAGGTGAGAAATGATAAAGACAAGAAGTCACTTGAGGGAGTGATGTACAGACCCCCTAACAGTCACCGTACGGTTGGACAAGGTATAAAGAAAGAGATAACAGGAACTTGTCAGAAAGGTACAGAGATAATCATGGGGGATTTTACTCTGCATATTGACTGGAAAAATCAAATGAGCAAAGTTAGCCTTAATGGGGAATTCACAGAATGTTTTGGGGATCATTTTTTAGAACAAATAGTTTTGATGCCAACCAAAGAGAAGGCTACACTAGACCTGGTATTGCCAATGAGATAGGAATAATTAATGACCTCATAGGTAGCAGTGATCATAATATGATGAATTTAATATTCAGTTTGAGGGAGAGAAGAGTGGATCTAAGATGAGTATTTTATACTTAAGGCCAATTCTGAGGCATGTAAGCAGGGCTAGCGAAAGTGAACTGCAAAAATTAGATTAAGAGATAGGTCAATGGAATTGCAGTATGGACACTTAAGGGGATATTTCAGAAGAAATACATTACAACGAGACAGAAAAATTCCAAGGGGGAGGACCCACTATCCATGGTTAACTAAAAAAATTTAAAATAGTATCAAACTGAAAGAAGAAGCATATAATTGTGCAAAGATGGGCAGCAGGTTAAAAGATTGGACTGAATAATTAAATAAAGCAAATGATAAGCAAAAAATTGATAAGGCTGTAAAAATTAGAGTATGAGCGGAAGCTAGCTAGAAATAATCATGATAATTTTTATTATTTTCACAAGTAGGCTTACATTAACACTGCAATGAAGTTACTGTGAAAAGCCCCTAGTCCCCACATTCCGGCGCCTGTTCAGGGACACTGACGGAGAATTCAGAATGTCTAAATTACCTAACAGCATATCTTTCGGGACTTGTGGGAGGAAACCGGAGCACCCTGATGAAACCCACACAGACACGGGGAGACCTGCAGACTCCGCACAGTGACCCAAGTTTTGAAGCGAATCAGGGACCCTGGTGTTGTGAAGAAACAGTGCTAACCACTGTGCTACCGTACCACCCATAAAATAGCTAGTAGGAGTTTCTCTAGTTATTTTTTTAAAATAAAAGAGTTAACAAAGTGAGCATGGTTCGTATAGAACATGAGTCTGAGGAACTATTAAGGGAAAATAAGGAAATGGCAGATAAATTGAACAGATATTTTGCATCGGTCTTCAGTCTCGCAGATACAAGTAACAATAGCTTTGAATCAGGAAATGGAAGGGAGGGAAAAACTCAAGGAAAATTACAATCAGCAGGGAAGTGGTATTGAGCAAATTGCTGGAAGAAGTGGCTGGTGAGATAGTGGATGCATTCATTTTCCACAATTGCCTAGATTTGGGGAAGGTTCCATTCGATTGGAAAATAGTGACTGTAACTCCTTAAAGTGAAGGGAGACAGTGAGCAGGAAACCACAGGTAAATTGGTTTAACATCTGTGATAGGGAAAAGACATTGTGGTTCAGCTATACAGGTAAGGCCACATCTAGAGTGCTGTGTACAGGATTGGTCTCCTTATTTAAGGACAGATGTAAATTCATTGGAAGCAGTTCGGAGAAGGTTTGCAAGCCTAATACCTGGATTGGATGAGTTATCTTATGAGGAAAGGTTGAACAGAATAAGTTATGAGGAAAGGTTGAACAGAATAAGTTTGTATTCGCTGAAATTTAGAGGAGGAAGAGGTGATTTGAGTAACGCATATAAGATCCTGAGGGGTCTTGACGGGGATGATGTGGAGAGAATTTTCCTCCTGTGGGAGAATCTAACATTCAGGGTTGCTGTTTAAAAATTGGTGGTGGTCTATTTAGGACAGAGGTGGGAGAAATTATTCCTCTCAAGAGCCTTTGGAGTCCTGTTCCTCTTAAGGCAGTGGAAGAAGAATCCTTGAATATTTTTACGGCAGAGATAGATAACTTCTCGATAAGCAAGGAAGTGAAAGGTTATCAGGTGTGGGCAGGATTGTGGGGTTATGGTTGAAATCAGATAACCTTTGATCTTATTGAATGGCAGAGCAGGCTTGAAATGTCGAGTGGCCGACTCCTGCTCCTAATTATGCTGGCACGGGGGCAGTGCTGAGCACTGCTGCCTCACAGTGTAAGGGACCTGGGTTCAATTGCGGCCTTGGGTAACCGTGTGGAGTCGGCACGTTCTCCCGTGTTTGCGTGGGTTTTCTCCGGGTGCTCCGGTTTCCTCCCGCAGACCAAAGACGTGCAGATTAAGTGGATGAAATGAAAAAATGAAATGAAATGAAAATCGCTTATTGTCACAAGTAGGCTTCAATGAAGTTACTGTGAAAAGCCCCTAGTCGCCACATTCCGGCGCCTGTCCGGGGAGGCTGGTACGGGATTGACCAGGCTCCATTGCCTTTACATAGAAACATAGAAATAGAAGCGGCAGTCGGCCATTCGTCCCTTCGAGCCTGCTCCGCCATTCATTCGGATCATGGCTGATTATCAAGTTCAATACGCTGATCCCGCCTTCCCCCCATATCCATTGATCTCTTTAACCCCAAGAGCTATATGTAATTCCTTCTTGAAATTACACAACGTTTTGGCCTCAACTACTTTCTGTGGTAGCAAATTCCACAGATTACCACTCTCTGGGTGAAGAAATGTCTCCTCCCCTCAGTCCTAAAAGGTTTGCCCCTTATCCTCAAACTGTGACCCCTAGTTTGGACTCCCTCAACATCGGGAACATTCTTTCTGAATCTATCCTGTGTAATCTGTTAGATTTTTATAAGTTTCTATGAGATCCCCACTCACTCCTCCAAACTGCAATTAATATAATCCTAACCGATCTAGTCTCTCCTCATATGAGAGGGCAGGGTACTGGGCCTAGCAGGGTGCTCTTTCAGAGGGTCAGTGCTTGATGTGCTAAATGGCCCCTTTCTGCACTATATGGATTCTATGAATTCATATCTATGTTCGTATGTTCATAATGGTAGGATTAAGCAGAGTCGACATTGATTTATGAAGAGGGCAGCACAGTCCGGGTGCAGTGGTTAGCACTGCTGCCTCACGGTGCCGAGTACTCAGGTTCGATCCTGGTCCCAAGTCACAGTCCATGTTGAGTTTACACATTCTCCCGGTGTCTGCATGGGTCTCACCCCCACAACCCCAAAGATGGGCAGGGTATGTGGATTGCCCACGCTAAATTGCCCCTTCATTGGAAAAACATTTTTAAAATATTGATTTATGAAAAGGAAATCAAGTTTAGCAAGCCTGCTGGAGTTCTTTGAGGATATAACTGGGAGAAACGATAAGGGGGAACCAGTGAATGCGGTAAGTTTAGATTTTCAGAAAACATCTGAAATGGCAAGAGGTTACTGAACAAATTTAGAGAAGGTGGGATTGGAAGCAATATACTATAATGGATTTAGAACTGGTTAACGGCCGAAGTCAGATAGTAGGAATAAATGGATCTTTTCAGGTTGTCAGGCTGTGACTAGTGAGGTACCACAAGGATCAGTACTTGTGCCCCAGCTGTTAGCAATCCACAAGATCTTTGGTTTGGATGTGGGAATTAAATTTAATATTTCCAAGTTTGCAGATGGCACAAAACTGGAGGCTTGAGTTGTGAGGAAGTTGCAAAGACACTTCAAAGAGATTAGGCGAATTTTGAGATTGGGCAAAGATCTGGCGGATGGAATACAATATGGAGAAATGTGAGGTTACCCACTTTGGTAGGAAACACAAAGATACAGAGTATTACTTAAATGATGAGAGGCCAGGCAATATTAAACTCCAAACGGACTTGAGCTATCTTGTACATGGGTCACTGAAAGCTAACATGTATACAGCATGCAACTGAGATGGGCTTTATTGCAAGTGGATTCGAGTATATGAGAAAGGATATCTTATTTTTTAAAATTCAGTTACGGGATGTGGGCGTCGCTAGTTAGGCCAGCATTTATTGCTCATCCGTAGTTGCCCTTCAGAAGGTGGTGGTGAGTTACCTACTTGAACCGTTGAAGTCCCTGAGGTGTAGGTACACCCACCATGCTGTTTGGGAGGGGTTCCAGGATTTTAACAAGCGACAGTGCAGAAGGGCTGTTTAGCCTACTGGGCTAAATCGCTGGCTTCGAAAGCAGACCAAGGCAAGCCAGCAGCACGGTTCGATTCCCGTAACAGCCTCCCCGAACAGGCGCCGGAATGTGGCGACTAGGGGCTTTTCACAGTAACTTCATTGAAGCCTACTCGTGACAATAAACGATTTTCATTTTCAAATGGTAATATATTTCCATGACTGGTGATGAGTGACTTGGAGAGGAGCCTCCAGGTGGTGGTGTTCCCAGGTATTTGCTGTTCTAGTCCATCTAGATGGTATTGGTCGTGGGTTTGGAAGGTGCTGGCAAAGGGACGTTGGTGAGTTACTACAGTGCATCTTGTAGATGGTTCACATGGCTGCTACTGTTCATGATGGTGGAGGGAAGTGGATTTTATTCCATTACACTCCTGACTTGTGCCTTGTAGATAGTGGACAGGTTTTGGGGGAGGGAGATCAGGAAGTGAATTCCTCGCTGTAGGAGTCGTAGTCTTTGACCTGCTCTGGTAGCCACAGTATTAATATAGCTAGTCCAGTTCAGTTTCTGATCAAGTTGAGTTCAGTTTCTGATCAATGAAAAAACCATGAGACATAGGAGCAGAATTAGGCCACTTGGCCCATCGACTCTGCTCCGCCATTCAATCATGGCTGATATTTTCTCACCCCCATTCTTCTGCCTTCTCCCCATAACCCCGATCCCCTTATTAATCAAGAACCTATCTATTTCTGTCTTAAAGACACTCGGTGATTTGGAGTCCACAGCCTTCTATGGCAAAGAGTTCCACAGATTCACCACCCTCTGGCTGAAGAATTTACTCCTCATCTCTGTTTTAAAGGATCGTTCCTAATGTCTGAGATTGTGTCCTCTGCTTCTAGTTTTTCCTACAAGTGGAAAAATCCTCTCCGTGTCCACTCTATCCAGGCCTCGCAGTTTCCTGTAAGTTTCAATGAGATCCCCCCTCATCCTTCTAAACTCCAACGAGTACAGACCTAGAGTCCTCAATCATTCCTCATACGATGAGTTCTTCATTCCATGGATCATTCTTGTGAATCCCCTCTGGACCCTTTCCAAGGCCAGCACATCCTTCCTTAGATACGGGGCCCAAAACTGCTCACAATACTCCAAATGGAGTCTGACCAGAGCCTTATACAGCCTCAGACGTACATCCCTGGTCTTGTATTCTAGCCCTGTCGACATGAATGCTAACATTGCATTTGGCTTCCTAACTGCCTACTGAACCTGCACGTTAACCTAAAGAGATTCTTGAACAAGGACTCCCAAGTCCCATTGTGTTTCTAATGTCCTGAGCATTTCTCCATTTAGAAAGTAGCCTATGCCTCCATTCCTTTTTCCAAAGTGCATAACCTTACACTTTTCCACATTGTATTCCATCTGCCACTTCTTTGCCCACTCTCCTAGCTTGTCCAAGTCCTTCTGCAGCCCACCAACTTCTTCAATACTACCTGTCCCTCGACAGATCTTTGTATCATCTGCAAACTTAGCAACAGTGTCTTCAGTTCCTTCTTCCAGATCATTAATGTATATTGTGAAAAGTTGTGGTCCCAGCACAGACTCCTGAGGCACACCACTAGTCACCGGCTGCCATCCTGAAAAAGACCCCTTTATCCTCACTCTCTGCCTTCTGCCATTCAGCCAATCCTCTATTCATGCCAGGATCTTACCCTTAACACCATTGGGCTCTTAACTTATTTAACAGTCTCCTATGCAACACCTTGTCAAAGGCCTTCTGGAAATCTAAATAGATCCCATCCACTGGTTTTCCTTTGTCTAATTTCCTTGTTACCTCCTCAGAGTACCCTAAGAGATTTGTCAAACATGACCTCCCCTTGACGAAGCCGTGCTGATTCAGTCCTATTTTATGATGCACTTCCAAGTACTCCATGATCTCATCTTTAATAATGAACTGTAATATCTTACCAATGACCGAAGTCAGGCTAACCGGCCTATAATTTCCCATCTTCTGCCCCCCACCCTTCTTAAACAGCGGTGATTCATTAGCCACTTTCCAGTCCTCTGGGACCCTCCTTCCCTTCAGTGTTTCCTGAAAGATCACCACCAATGCCTCCACAATCTCCTCAGCTATCTCTTTTAGAAACCTGAGGTGTAGTCCATCCCGTCAAGATAATTTATCCACCATCAGACCTTTCAGTTTCCCCAGAACCTTCTCCTTCGTGATGGCCACTACACTCACCTCTGCCACCTGATTCTCCTGGAGCTCTGGCATCCCACTGGTGTCTTCCACGTGAAGACTAATGTAAAGTAACTATTCAGTTCCTCTGCCATTTCTTTGTTTCCTATTATTACTTCCCCAGACACATTTTCCAGTGGTCCAATGTCTATTTTTGCATCTCTCTTACCTTTTATAGATTGAAAACATTTCTTCCTGTCTTCCTTTATATTATTAGCTAGCTTGCAATCATATTTCATCTTCTCCCCCCTTATTGGTTTTTTAGTAGTCCACTGCTTGCTTTTAAAGGCTTCCCAATCCTCTGGCTGCCCACTAATCCTCGCCACTTTGTATGCTTTTTCTTGAGCTTTTATGCTGTCCTTGACTTCCCTCATCAGCCATGGATGCCTTGTTCGTAGCATGTTTCCTCCTCCTTGGGATGAATTACTGTTGTTCCTCCCAAATAACCCCCCAAAATTCCTGTCATTGCTGTTCCACTGTCTTCCCTGCTAGGCTCCCTTTCTAATCAACTCTGGCCAGCTCCTCCCTCATGTCTTTGCAGTTACCCTTATTTAATTGTAACACCATTACATCTGATTGCAGCATCTCCCCCTCAAACTGCAGGGTAAATTCTATCATATTCTGGTCACTGCTCCCTCAGGATTCCTTCACCTGAAGTTCCCAAATCAAGCCTGCGTCATCACCAAATCCAGAATTGCCTGTTCCCGAGTAGGCTCTGTCACAAGCTGCTCCAAAAATCATCTCTTAGACATTCCACAAATTCTTTTTCTTGAGATCCACTACCAACCTGATTTTCCCAGTCTACCTGTGCATTGAAGTCGCCCATGATTAATGTGATATTGCCTTTTTTACATGCCTTTTCAATCTCCTGATTTATTTTCTGCCCCCCATCCTTGCCGGGCCGGAGAATCGCCGGGGGGGGGGGGGGGGGGGGGGGCGGGGCGGCATGAATCCCTTCCCGCCGCCCCAATGCCGGCTGCCAAATTTTCCTGTGGCGTTTTTTTGGCGGGGGGCGGAAATCGCGCCGCGCCGGTTGGGGGCCCCGGCGATTCTCCGCTCCACGATGGGCCAAGCAGCCGCCCATTTTCGGCCAGTCCCGCCGGCTTAAATTACACAACGTTCTTACCAGCGGGACCTGGCACTGCGGGTGGCCTCTAGAGTCCTCAGGGGGATGCGGGGGATCTGGCCCCCAGGAGGAGGGGGGCATGGTGGCCTGACCCACGATCGGGGCCTACCGATCTGTGGGCCGGCCTGTGCCGTGGGGGCACTCTTTCTCTCCGCGCCGGCCTGTGTAAAGCTCCACCATGGCCGGCGCGGAGAGGAAACTCCCTGCCTATGCGCAGGAATTACACCAGCGGATATGGGAACACGCTGGCGCTCCTGTGCATGCTCCAACTCACGCCGGCTGGCGGAGGCCCTTCAGCACCGGTTGACACGGCGCCAACCACTCCAGCACCAGCCTGGCCCCCGAAGGTGCAGAGGATTCTGCACCTTATGGGCGGCCCGAGGCTGGAGTGGTTCACGCCACTCTTTGGCACTGGTACGGCCTGCCCGCCGGATACCGGAGAATCCCACCTCCTGACTACTGCTAGACGGGCTGTACATAACTCCCATCAGGGTCTTTTTACCTTTTTGATTCCTCAACTCTACCCACAGAGATTCTATGCCTTCTGATCCTATATCGCTCCTTGCTATCAATTTAACTAACAATGCAACCTTGCTCCCTTTTTATAAGACCATAAGACATAGGAGCAGAATTAGGCCACTCGGCCGATCGAGTCTGCTCCACCATTCAAACATGGCTGGTATTTTTCTCATCCCCGTTTAACTTCATTCTTTACTAACAATGCAACCCCGTTCCCTTTGCCCATCTGCCTGTCCCTTCAATAGGACACATATCCTTGTATATTTAGATCCCAGCCTTGATCCCCTTGCAGCCACGTCTCTGATGTCCACAACATGATACGCTAATTTTAATGTGCGCAACAAGCTCATTTACCTAGTTCCGTATATTGCCAGCATTTACACAACCTCAGTCCTGCATTGACCGTTCTCACACTTGTCACCTTTTTTGCTCTGCCTGAGGGTGATGTTGTTTTCTTATTTTTGTTCTTTATTTCCTCTTCAGTTATTACACCTTCTAAGCTCGTGCTCTAGTTCCCACCCCCCTACCATACTAATTTAAATCCTCCCGAGTGACTCCAGCAAATCTCCCCGGCAGGGTATTTGTGCCCCTTCAGTTTAGATGTAACCTGTCCTTCTTGTACAGGTTCTACCTGCCCCGGAAGAAATCCCAATGGTCCAGAAATCAGTAACCCTTTATCCCACGCCACTGGTTTAGCCACATGTTCAGCTGCACTACCCTCCTATTTCTAGTCTCACTGGCACGTGGCACAGGGAGTAATCCTGAGATTACAGCCCTAGAGGTCCTGCTTTTTCGCTTACAGCCTAACTCCCTGAACTCCTTCTGCAGGACCTCATCACTCTTCCTGCCTATGTCGTTAGTACCTTTGTGTACAGCGACCTCTGGCTGTTCGCCCTCCCCCTTCAGGATGTCCTGTGTTCATTTAGAGACATCCTTGATCCTGGCACTATACCATCCTGGAGTGTCTTTCACATCCACACAAGGCCTATCTGTGTGCCTTACTATAGAGTCCCCTATAACTATCGCTCTCCTGCACTTTGCCCTCCCCTGCTGAGCAACAGAGCCAGTTGTGGTGCCTCTGTTCTGGCTGCTGTTGTTTTCTCTTGACAGGCTATCCCCCCACAACAGTATCCAAAAAGGTATACCTGTTAAGTTAACACCAGGATGTTTATTGAACTACTGTTATATAGAGCTTTGATGAGACCACACCTGGAGTATTATATGCAGACCAAAGTCTTCTTACCCAAGGAAAATTATACTTGCCATGGAGGGAGTGCAGTGAAGGTTCATCAAATTAATTTCTGGGATGGAGCGATCGTCCTACGAGGAAGGATTAAATAGACTGGGCCTTTATCCTCTGAAGTTTAGAAGAATGAGAGGTGATCTCATTCAAACATTCAAAACTCTTGCAGGGTGTAAAAGGGTAGATGCAGGAAAGAGTGTTTCCCTGGCTGGAGGGGATCTAAAATCAGGGACATAGTCTCAGAATAAAGGGCAGGCCATTTAGGACAGAGATGAGGACGAATTTCTTCAGTCAGAGGGTGGTGAATCTTCTCGACCCCAGAGGGTGGTGGAAGCTCAATCATTGAGCACGTTCAAAGCTGAGATCGATAGGTTTCTGCATATTAAAAACATCGAGGGATACGGGATAGTGCAGGAAAATGGTGTTGAAGAAGAAAATCAGCCAGTCTCTGATTGAATGGTGAAGCAGGCTCAAAGAGCTGAAATCTCTACTCCTTGTCCCTTTTCTTACCTTCTTATCTTCTGTTCTCATGAGTGAGGATGAATTTCGTTCAGTGTTGCACCTTTGTGCGCAATGCCTTCATTGGGCCTTCATCCCCAGCACATCTATGTCCTACATGGGGTCACTGCTCTGTAAATAGGGAGTGGGAACCCTGGCTGGAATTTGCTCCCCCTAATCCAAGGACATGGTGCTCAGTTGTAACAAGCTCCAGTTGAGGTCCAAGTCAAGAAGAGTTAACTGAGTACAGGCCAGAGATTAAACCTGGATATTGCCTGGTTCCCATTACTCGGTTCTACACTGGACCATTCACCCTGCACCAAATGTGTGTCCTATTTCTTTAAGTATTCTTAATGAACTGACCTCCTAGGAATGGGAATACCAGGTATAGCAGTGCTGTGAAAAAATAATGAGATCATCAGAAATAGGAGCAGGGATACACTGTCCCCCTGATACCCAGGGTTTTTCACCACTCAGATCATGGACCAAATTGTGGCCTAGGCAGCACTTCCTGCCAACCCCAAAACTCTCTTGCCAATTGAAACTCTTGTCTAACTCTGCCTTGAATTGAGTGCATGCTTTACAAAGGAACGTTTTGCAAACACATCTAGAGTTGTAAAGCACGGTGGCACAGTGGTTATCACTGCTGCCTCACCGATCTGGACCCGGGTTCAATTCTGATCTTGGGTGACTGTGCGGAGTTTCCACATTCTCACCTTGTCTGCCTGGGTTCCTTCTGGGTGCTTTGGTTTCCTCTTACAGCCCAACAATATTGGATGGGTTAGCCGTGCTAAATTGCCCCCGAGTGTCCAAAAAGGTTAGGTGGGGTCGGGCGAAGGGTCAGGCCTAGGTTGGGGTGCTCTTTCAGATGACCTGTGCAGATTCGATGGGCCGAATGGTCTCCTTCTGCACTGCATGGATAATATGATTCTATACCAGCATCTTGACTGGTGGCCATGTAGCTCTATGGGATCCTCGATGTCAACTGGTTCTCCCAATTGTAATCTTAGCAATACTGCATCTGTAGTTTTGTTGGGCACATTGGTCATCTTCTGCAGTTTTAAAAGCTGCTGTCTCATGTCTGAGAGAGTAGAATGAGTAAGAGTAGATAAATCGGTACACACTGGCCTGCCAGGCACGAGCTCTGCTGGTGATGGAATAGTTGCACTTAAAGGTGTCGCTCTCAGCTGTCAAATTGCTTGGTCTGCCTGGATTTGAGAATGAGAGATTTCACCATGTGAATCATTCGCTTAACCAGGCTGTGAGATAGAGGGTCATGAGGAGCAAGCGTTGTGCGATTGATCTTCCACTTCACCCACACATCCTGCAATGGCTTGCCAATAAACTGCACACTGGTTTTCGGAATGATCTGTCTGGGCACATCAAATAGGCTGGAAGCAGAGTGTGTGCATGACAGTTGTGGTTGACGTATTTAGCAGTTAACGGGGCACTCGGTAAATTGGTCGACAATGATGCTGAAGTCAGTGCCTTGAACATGAAAGAGGTCGGTTGTGATTTTTGACCAAGGATGGATAGGAATTTCACATGAAATCAATGGTTCTATTTGCTGACTTGAGATATGTTCTCGCCATGCCTCACACAGGGGTTGGTTTAGCACAGGGCTAAAGAGTTGGCTTTTAAAGCAGACCAAAGCATGCCAGCAGCGCGGGTTCAATTCCCGTACCAGCCTCCCTGATCAGGCGCCAGAATGTGGCGACGAGGGGCTTTTCACAGTAACTTCATTTGAAGCCTACTTGTGACAATAAGCGATTTTCATTTTTCATTTCACATCTTGACCACAGCTTCAATATCATTGTTCATACCTGGCTAATAGACTGTCTGTCTTAAGACCATAAGACATAGGAGCAGAATTAGACCATTCAGCCCATCGTGTCTGCTCCTCCATTCAATCATGGCTGATAAGTTTCTCAGCCCTATGTACCTGTCTTCTCCCAACAACCCTTGGTCCCCTTATTAATCAAGAACCTGTCTATCTCTGTCTTCGACACACTCAGTGATTTGGCCTCCACAGCCTTCTGCGGCAAAGAGTTCCACAGATTCACCATCTTCTGGCTCAAGAAATTCGTCCACATCTCTGTTTTAAAGGATCGTCCCTTCAGCCTGAGGCGGTGCCCTCAGGTTCTAGTTTCTCCGACGAGTAGAAACATCCTCTCCACATCCACGCTATCCAGGCCTCTCAGTATTCTGTAAGTTTCAATCAGATCCCCCCTCCTCATCGTTCTAAACTCCATCGAGTACAACCCAGAGTCCTCAACTGCTTCTCATATGAGACTGCTCGTCTGAACTATGTCCATGCGTGATTAATGAAGTTGTTGAAGAATATCGGCCGCGATTCTCTGGACCGGCGCCAGAGTGCCGGTACCGGCGCCAAAACGGGAGTACCGAGACCCCATTCTCGGGTCCCGGGGGGGGGGGGGGGGGGGGCAGCACAGCACTGGAGCGGGCGGTCCACACCGCTCCAGCTGCCGGTCCTGGCGTCGACCCGGCATCGCGGGGTCCGCACGTGCGCAGTTGGGACGGCGCCATCTAGCGCCTGCGCAGTGGCCGTCATCCCTGCGCCTGCCCAAACGCCAAATGGCGCAGGGATCCAGGAGCCGGCGCGGAAGAAAAGCAGCCAGAGGGGCTGGCCCGCCGATCAGTGAGCCCCGTTCGCGGGCCAGGCCACCACGGAGGCCCTCCCCGGGGTTGCACCCCTCCCTCCACCCCCACAGGCCGCCCCCCGGACCCTTCAACCCCGAGGTCCCACCAGCCCAGAGCATGTTAGAACGGCGCCAGCGGGACTCAGATTTTTTCGGATGGCCGCTTGGCCCAACCGGGCCGGAGGATCGCGGAGCTGCCGGAGGATTGCCGCTACAACCATTTGCGGTGATTCTCTGTGCGGCCCAGCGCCATCCACGCGAGGCCGTTTTCACAGGGGTGGGAGAATCATGTTGGGGCGGTGTGGCGCGATTCACGGGGCGCCGCGGCGATTCTCTCACCCTGCGGGGGGGGGGGTGCGGAGAAACCCGCCCGTCATGTTACAAAGATTCCTGTGAAACAGCCTACCTGTCCTTAAGCATGAGTCTCTGGGAGATGCCAAGCTCATCCCAATAAGGCCAGAATTGTCTTCGGCATCTGCATTGCACAAAAGATACCGGATCAACCTGGAGAGCATCTTAAAATACAATGTGAATGAAATCAACTTGCCGATCTAAGGATATATCTTCGCAACCTTCTAAGGGTATACAATGTGACCACCTAGTCTCCTGGCTTGTACCTAACCTCACAGTCGCAACCTTGAATTTTTGTCGATCGTTCAGTGGTTTTCATCAAATCATCTCCAGCAGCCTGTGGTCCCTCTGTGGTGTTCCCCAGGGGTCAGTGTTGGGGCCACAACTATTCACGATATAAATTAATGTTCTGGAAGAAGGAACTCAGGGTACTGTTGCTAAGTTTGCAGATGATACAAAATCTGTAGAGGGACAGGTTGTGTTGAGGAAGCAGCCGACCTAATAGAGGTCTACAGAATTATAAGGGGCATAGACAGAGTGGATAATCGGAGACCTTTTCCCAGGCTGAAGGGTTAATTTCTAAGGGGCACAGGTTTAAGGTGCGAGGGGCAAGGTTTAGAGGAGATTTCCGAGGCAAGTTTTTTACACAGAGGGTAGTGGGTGTCTGGAACTTGCTGCCGGAGAAGGAGTTGGAAGCAGGGACGATAGTAATATTTAGGAGGCACTTGACAAATGCATGAATAGGATGGGAATACAGGGATGCGGATGCCGGAAGTGTAGAAGATTTTAGTTTAGAAGATCAGCATGGTCAGCGCAGGCTTGGAGGGCTAAAGGGCCTGTTCCTGTGCTGTACGTTTCTTTGTTCTTTGTTCAGAGAGGCTGCAGAAGGACTTGGACAGGCTAGGAGAGTGTATAAAAAGGTGGCAGATGGAATACTATGTGGAAAACTGTGAGGTTATGCACTTTGGTAGGAAGAATGGAGGCATGGACTATTTTCTAAATGGGAAAAGGCTTCAGAAATCAGAAGCACAAAGGGACTTGGGAGTCCTTGTTCACGATTGTCTTAACGTTTGCATTCAGGGTCAGTTGGCAGCTAGGAAGTCAAATGCAATGTTCGCATTCATGTCGAGAGGGCTAGAATATAAGAGCAGGGATGTATTGTTGAGGCTGTATAAGGTTCTGGTCAGACTCCATTTGGAGTAGTGTGAGCAATTTTGGGCCCTGTATCTGAGGAAGGATATGCTGGCCTTGGAAAGGGTCCAGAGGAGGTTCACAAGAATGATCCCGGGAATGAAGAGCTTGTCGTATGAGGAACGGTTGAGGACACTGGGTCTGTACTCGATGGAGTTTAGAAGGATGAGGGGAGCTCTTATTGAAACTTACAGAATATTGAAAGGCCGAGATAGAGTGAACGTGGAGAGAATGTTTCCATTAGTAGGAGAAACTAGAACCCGAGGGCACAACCTCAGACTGAAGGGACGATCCTTTAAAACAGAGATGAGGAGGAATTTCTTCAGCCGGAGTGTGGTGAATCTGTGGAACACTTTGCCGCAGAAGGCTGTGGGGGTCACGTCACTGAGTGCGTTTAAGACAGAGATAGACAGGTTCTTAATTAATAAGGGGATTGGGGTAGAAGGCAAGAGAATGAATGAATGGCAGAGCAGACTCAATGGGCCGAGTGGCCTAATTCTGCTCCTATATCTTACGTTCTTATGGTCTACTACAAATCTTTTGCAAAATGATAGGTATGAAAATTCATGATTCCAAACACTAAAGCTGATTTTTCCCACTCAATGTTGGAGTAGTTGGAATGCGTTACGGAGAGAGATTGTGAAACAAATGCAAACAGTTTGCCTTTTTGTAGTCTGCGTTCTCCCAGGTATCTCTGTGAGATATAGATCTCCAAAGTAGTTTTCTGCCGAGATTGTAAAATTGAAGTGTCAGTACTTCTGATCATGCCTGTTTCCGTGTTTCAAAGAGGGCCACATGGTCTTCATGCCCCAGGAAAGGCACATCCGTTCTCAATAATTCTGAGAGAGGCAGATTTTTTGAGTGAAATTGGGGATTTATGGAGACAAGAAATGAAAGACATTTTCAAAGTTTGTCCTTAACTTGAGGAGTCGTTCTGGCAACTTCTCCATTTATCCTCCATTTTACTTGCATTTGAACAAATGCCAGCACTGGAATAAACAGAACCAAAGAAATTGATGTGCTACACTTTAATAGCACATTTTGGACTGTTGTGCACATATTCTTCATTATATGCTACGTGCATCAATACGTGCAGATTGAGGTCATGATCTTGCTTCCTTCTTCCCACAACAACAATGCGTTAGTGATGTAGATACATCCTAGCACAGTGCACGTAATAATGTCCATGTAATCTTGAAAGAGATCCTGGCTCACAGCTCACCGAGAAGGATGTTGAAAACAGCATCGAACAAATGGGGTACAAAATGTAGCTGGCTCTTGGAACTTCATCACAAGATGGACTGACCAGTATCCATGCCTGGAATTAAGCTTCAAGAAGAATATTGCAAACCTTGGCTCTGACTCTTCAGATGTGGGTTCTTTGTCAGGTCAACATTTTCAAAGCTATGTTTAAACATGTGGATCGTGGCATACTCTCAATAATCCATCCTTTTTTAAATTTTTCCAATCAAGGAGCAATTTTGCGTGGCCAATCCACCTACTCTGCACACCTTTGGGTTGTGGAGACCCACACATACACGGGGAGAATGTGCAAACTCCACACGACAGTGACCCGGGGCCAGGGTCGAACCCCGGTCCTCGGCACCATGAGGTAGTAATGCTAACCACTGCGCCACAAGCTTCCCTAGATCTGTCCTTCTTTATGACACACGTAATTGAGCTGCACCAGCCCTTCTGCTGTTGTACTCTTCCAACCATTCCATCTTTCTCCATTGTTCCGAGCTCATCATTTAATTTGCCTTGTGATTGGTACTGTACTTATGTAATGGATCAATTGACAGACCTGCATTCTCTTGATGTTGTAAAGTTGCCGCTTCCTTGAAACTGCCAATTTCATTGAAACGTTTTGGAAATTTCAATGTTAAGTTGTGAACTGACATGATCAGATTAGTTTTCGAGGTTAATCTGCCATGTGAGGTCTGGCTGATTCCATGGATTGTCACAAGCGCGAGGTCAAAGCATGCTGGTGGACCTGCAATCGCTGGGCCTTTAGTCTCCACAATGTGGAACGCCTGTGAGACCCAGGAGGATTGACAATGTTGGCACTCCAGGACAATGGAACCTAAACATGGAATGAGTGAACTGCTGCACATTGCTGTAGTAGGTTTCGTCATGACCTTCCATGAATGTGGTTACATGTCTTTTAGACACCGGAGAGGTAGTATGTTGGCATTTGCCCCTGTGTCAATCTTGGCCAATGACAAACAGTTACCAACTTACTCAGGAGACGTAATTCAAATCTCAGAAAACACTTCAGATGGTGAGATGGAACCTACATTTTCCATGTGATTGGCAGTGTGGAACATGTGTTCTACCCTCTTCGTCTCATTGTGCACATCATTGTCACTTTCTGCTTTGTCAGTCACCTCATGCACATGTTTCTGACAGGACTCCACATAGTCATTCTTATTGCCTGAAGGTACATGCTGTGTACGGTTTATTTCGATCAGTGCATGCTTCTGTACCACTCCATCGGCCTTTGCTCTAGTGCAGGGTCACTGACACTGGCCCTTTCTGCCACATGCCTTGCAGAGTTGATTAAAAGCTGGGGCTTTCCTTGGTTCATGAAGAAAGCTACACCTTCCACGTGTCTTGGTGGATGCGGGTGTTCTAAATGAGGGCATCAATAATTGGGTGGGCAGTTTAGGACATGTAAGCTTGGTCAACCTGCAAGGATCGCTTTATACTGATATCCATCCTTGAGTAGCTCTTCCATGCTATATGCTTTGGGCTCGTCTAGCAGATCTTGCTGGAACGCTTCCATGGGAGCAGGTGCGATCACCAACTCAGCAATTCTGTCTGCTAGCTCTGCATTTGAAAAATCATAGCACCTATCCTTTACACTGAGTCTGCTGATGAGCTGGTCTGTAGAGTTTGTTGGCTGTTGTTGAAATGACAAACTCTCGTCAATGAATATGGAAGTTTAAGATGATTCTGAATGGGTGTTCCAATGTAGTTGT
Source organism: Scyliorhinus canicula (assembly GCF_902713615.1). Classification (NCBI taxonomy): domain Eukaryota; kingdom Metazoa; phylum Chordata; class Chondrichthyes; order Carcharhiniformes; family Scyliorhinidae; genus Scyliorhinus; species Scyliorhinus canicula. Next base: position 24,136,006 of record NC_052151.1, on the reverse strand, counting down.
ATCTTTTGGGGATCTTTTAGCTCTTCTGCTGTTAATTCTGACGTGTTCAGCCTGTGTGAACCTTCATTCCCAAGTGCCGGGTGAATCTTTACTGCTTCCATAGCTCTGCATTGTTTAAACATTTTGATTTTGGATCATAGATCAGCTGCATCCCAACTCAAACTGGGGAATTTTGTGGACATTTTGACCATATCCCTCAGTCCTTGTTCCTTGTTTTGATCAATTTGTTCAGCCACTCCCAGAGCCACCCGTTATCATCACAACCTACTCTGACCCAATTTTCGGATATTCTTTCGTTTGACCATTCCCTCACTCACTATCGATCCGACCCACGCGCTGGTCGCTCGCCTTTCCCCAACTGAGCTAACCCGGTTCTCGTCCTCTCTCCCTGCTATCCCACTCACTGAACAGACAGGCTATGTTCTACAATCTCACTGCAAGGTATCCATCTGCTTCCCGGCTCTTTACTTGGGCACTGTACCTTCAAATCTTTTTCTGTGTCGACACCACACTGTGATTTCAACGCTCTCTGACGCCCCGTCTTCTTTGAGGTCTGACCAACTTGTCAAGGGCCCTCTCATGCCATGTAGCATGACCTAACGTTCACCAGGTCGCACCAGTGCTAAATTTTGCTGCTGCGCTGATTGACCACTGCTGATCGCCATGTTGTGTTTTGACAATGGAGTAAAGGCACCAATCACTCGCAAGGGATCAGGTAAACACACTGGGAAAACGTATGCAAGGATAGAAAACGCGAAGGCATCAGCATCAGAGTTGACTGCTCAAGGCCAAAGCGAAACCAGGTGAATCACATCACACACTCCCCCCCCCCCCCCCCCCCAGTGATGAGAGAGAGGCCTAACAGTGAGCAAATATAAATTAACTTTGGAGAGATAATTGGAGTTAACTCTGCAGATCTGTAACATTAACTTCCCTTTTCGCGCTGCACACATGTTACCAGGTCTGCTGTGCATTTCCAGCATTTTCCTTTTTTCTTTCAGATTTCAAATATGCACAGTGTTTTGAAATAACTCTTTGTTGAGCGACGGTGTATTCTGTAGATTGATGAGGCACCATGACCGCGAGGTGACAGTTCAGTGAAACATTAAAAAATAGGAGCAGGAGTAGGCCATTTGTCCCTTCGAACCTGCTTCTCCATTCATTATGATCATGGTTGATCGTCCAACTCAATAACGACGGCACAGTGGCACAATAATGAGCAGTTCTGCCTCAGAGTGCCAGGGTCCCAGATCCAATTCCTGCCTTGGGTCACTGCATTGGAGTTTTCATGCTCTCCCCGTGTCTGCGTGGGTTTCCTCTGGGTGCTGCAGTTTCCTCCCACAGTCCAAAGATGTGCAGGTTAGGTGGGCTGGCCTTTCAAAAATTGCCCCTTCATGTCTAAAAGGTTAGGTGGGGTTGGAAGGATGGAGTGGGACGAGGTGGGGTGCTGTTTGGAGGGTCGGTGCAGACACAATGGATCGAATGGCCTCCTTCTGCATTGCGGCGATCGATGAACCTGCTCCCGATTTTTCCTCATATCCTTTGATCCCTTTAGCCCCAAGAGCTATATTTAACTCCTTTTCGAAACCATACAATGTTTACAGACAGTAGGCAGACTATTATCCGAATGGCCATAAATTAGGAGAGGGGACTGTGCAATGAGGCCTGAGTGTCCTTGTGCACCAATCGCTGAAGGTAAGCATGCAGGTGCTGCAGGCGGCAAAGAAGGCTAATGGTATGTTGGCCTTCATTGTGAGAGGATTTGAGTATAGAAGCAGGGATGTCTTGCTGCAATTATACAAGGGGCTTTGTGAGGGCACACCTAGAATATTGTGGTCTCCTTATCTGAAGAAGGATCTTTTTGCTACAGAGGGAGTGCAGCGAAGCTTTACTAGACTGATTCCGGGAATGGCACGACTAATGCACGAGGAGAGATTGGGCTGTTTCGGATTGTATTCACTGGAGTTCAGAAGAATAAGGGGGGAATCTCATAGAAACCTATTAAATTCTAACAGGACTGGACAGGGTAGACGCAGGAAGGATGTTCCCACTGGTGGGTGCGTCCAGAACCAGGGGTGACAGTCTGAGGCTACGTGGTAGACCATTTCGGACACAGATGAGGAGAAATTTCTTCACCCAGAGAAGGGTGCGCCTCTGGAATTCATTACCACAGGAATAGTTGAGGCCAAAATATGTTTTAAAGAACCAGTTAGATACAGCACTTGGGGCAAAGGGGATCAAAGGATATGGGGGGAAAAGCTGGATTAGGCTATTGAGTTGGGTGATCAGCCATGATCATAATGAATGGCGAAGTAGGCTTGAAGGGTCGAATGGCCTCCTCCTATCCCTATTTCCTATCTCCTAAAGCCACCAATAATTACAGATGTTCCTTTATCACATGCATCTCCAATTTCCTGTTTAATGTAATTCTCAGCATCAGCCCTGCAGTTTGGGGGGTAGTATACGAGTAGTATTCAACCCCCATTAACATATTTTTGCCCCTTGGTGTTTCTCAGCTCTATCCATACAGCTTCCACATCGTCTCAGCTAAGACCTTTCCTCACTATTGCATTAATTTCCTTTTATACCAGCAATGCAACTCTTCCTTTTTGTCTGTCCTTCCTGAATACTGAATAGTTCAGTTCCCATCCCTGGTCCCCCTGCAGCCACGTCTCTGAAGCTGTGTGAAGCTGATTTCGAAAATGCAAGGATGCAGAGAATCAGGAAAGTTCATTTCTGTCCAAATCCAACCAGTCCTAGACTTCAAACACAGAATGGGTAGTTCACTGCCTTTGTCTCTCAATCAATGGTGCAGATAGCAGCAGCAACCCTCAAAGATTGTCCTCGCATTTCAGGAAGTTAAAGATTAATCTGCAAAGGAGGAGATAATCACATGGGCATAAAACAACCATTTTATTTGTATTTTATCAATAGTTGCTGCTTGGTACAGAACTCGAGCATTGCTGAAAAAAAGAGACATGCTGCCGAAGCTTTTTGTCTTGCACTCATCAGGTCAGGCACAAGAATGCCACATTTCAAAGGAGGCAACTGAATGAGAAAAGGGGAGCGGATTGCTTGGCAAGTTGGCTCAAATTGGTCAAGACGTTGGGATGGAGAATGCACCAAGAAACTCTTGCCCCCCAGGCTTTAGTTTACTTCAAACACCTGGACAATACTTGGACATGTTCCTTTTGCCTGCAGAGGACAGGTCCCTGCATATCAATACAGGCAGCATCTAGCAAGTGCTGGTGAGCCATTTAGCCAGCTGAAGCGATAATCTTTTCTTTTAACATTTACTGGAGATGGGTGTGGGGGTGGGGGGTTGCTATTTGTCAGGGCTCACTGGTTGGAGGTGGGGGAACATGTGGTGAAATCTCCAAGGGAACCTCTGAAACCAGAGTTGGTTAATCTAGAAGCGAGGCATCTTCATTTCAACACTGTGAGGTGCGGTTGAAGCTCCGGAGGGAAAGAGTTTAGTTGGGCAGTGGCAATAATTGTGTTGGAAAAGAGAGGGAAGCAATAAAGGATACAATGTTGAATGCCATAGGTAAGAGAAGGATGCTGTTCATGTTGACTGTGCAGGGGGATGCTGTGTCCTTTCAGCAGAATGCTCACACTGTTTTGCCTCTGTTTCAGGTACCTCTGTATGATCGACAATGGAAAAACTGGTCTGCAGCTTGCTGCTGATTGGAATGGCAATGGCAGCCTCTGCTTGTCCCAAATACTGCGTGTGTCAAAACCTGTCCGAGTCACTGGGAACGCTGTGCCCCTCCAAGGGCCTTCTGTTTGTCCCACCAAACATTGATCGGCGAACAGTTGAACTACGGCTGGGGGGCAATTTCATATTTGCAGTCAACCGGCTCGACTTTGCCAATATGAGTGGCCTTGTTGATCTGACTTTATCCAGGAATACCATTGACTACATCCAGCCCTTTGCGTTCATAGATCTAGAAAGCCTTCGGTCGTTGCATCTGGATGCCAACAGATTGACGGAGATCGGCAGAAATGTCTTTCGGGGCCTATTAAACTTACAGCACTTGAGCTTAAACAACAATCAGCTGAAGAGAGTGGCAGAAGGAGCGCTGGACGATTTCCTGCTCACTTTAGAAGACCTGGACTTTTCCTACAACAACCTGGTGAGTCTTCCGTGGGAAGCGCTCAGCAAGATGAGTAACCTGCACACACTGAGCTTGGATCACAATCTCATCGACTACATACCCGAAGGCACCTTTGTCGACCTGCAGAAGTTGGCCAGGTTGGACCTCATCTCCAACAGGCTGCAGAAGCTTCCTCCTGACCCCATCTTTGCCAGGTCTGAGATGCTTCTCATGTCCACAACTCCTTACTTCCCGCCGCTGACGCTGAGTCTCGGGGGCAACCCGCTCCATTGCAACTGCGAGCTGCTCTGGCTTCGCCGACTGAGCCGGGAGGACGACATGGAAACCTGCGCCTCCCCATCCCACCTCAAAGGAAGGTACTTCTGGTATATCTCGGAGGAAGAGTTTGTGTGCGAGCAGCCGCTGATCACTCAGCACAGCTTCAAGGTCCTCGTCCTGGAAGGGCAAACGGCTACCCTGCGGTGTAAAGCTATCGGGGATCCGAGGCCCGTCATCCATTGGGTAGCCCCCGATGACAAGATCCTCGCCAATTCCTCGAGGACCATCATCTATGACAACGGCACTTTGGAGATCCTCATCACCACCTCGAAGGACTACGGCACCTTCACCTGCATCGCGGCCAACGCAGCCGGCGAGTCGACAGCCTCGGTTGAGCTTTCCATCGTCCAGCTGCCTCACCTCAGTAACGGCACAGGCCGGGCCCTGCAGCCCGACTCCCGGCTCTCCGACATCACCAGCTCCTCCAAGTCGCACCGGGGAGAAACCAAGACCGCGCTGGAGAAGAAGGTCACGGTATCCCAGGTGACAGCCAGCACTGCATTGGTCAAGTGGTCAGTGGGCAGGTCTGCACCGAAGGTTAAAATGTATCAGCTTCAGTACAACAGCTCGTCTGATGAAGTATTAGTTTACAGGTAATTAAGCAGCAAACATTCATAGTCACCAAACTTAGGGTAAATGTGTGGAGAGGTCAAAGTGGAAGTTGGAAGAGTTCATGAGGGAGGAATAATAATAATAATAATTTTCATCATAATCTCTGTTATTGTCACAAGTAGGCTTACATTACCACTGTAATGAAGTTACTGTGAAAAGCCCCTAGTCGCCACACTTCGGCACCTGTTTGGGTCCATTGAGGGAGAATTCAGAATGTCCAATTCCCCTAGAAAGCATGTCTTTCGGGACTTGTGGGAGAAAACCGGAGCACCCGGAGGAAACCCACGCAGACATGGGGAAAATGTGCAGACTCCGTGCAGACAGTGACCCAAGCTAGGAATCGAACCTGGGACCCTGGAGCTGTGAAGCAACAGTGCTGAGTGCTGCGCTGGCTGGGTTAGAGGCCTGAAAGTGGGAGGAGGCTAACGTGGAGCTGGTGTGAATCAGTTGGACCAAATAGCCTATTTGCATGTAAAACAACAACATTCACATCTTATATTTATATAGCACCTTTATGGGCGGGAACCCGGACCAGGCAGGATTTGCCTGAGAACAAATAGTGGGGACCAAGGCCCAACGGTAAACAAAGCCGCAAGTCAGACTTTTATATCACTTCATTTCCTTCTTGGGTCAGTGCAGTCTTGAAAGATGTTTGGGAATGGTAGCAACGTGGAAAGGTTATTGAACTAGTAATCCAGAGACCTGGACTAATACTCCGGAGATGAGAAGTCAAATCCCAGCAGGTCGACTGAGGGAATTTCAATTCGATTAATGAATAAATCTGGAATAAAAGCTAGACTCAGGAATAACGATTGTGAAATGACCCGATTGTAGTGAATACCAGGCAGGTTCGCGAATAACCTTCAGGGGAGACAATCTGCCTGCTTACCAATCTGGCCAACCTGTGACTGCAGATCCACAGCAAATTAGCTGCCTCAGAAATGGCCTAGCAAGACATTCAGTTGAATCAGACCACTGCAACAAAGCATTGTGGGTCTACTATTGGATTCAATTTATTTATTGCCACGTGTACCGAACTACAGTGAAAAGTATTTTTCTGCGTGCAGCTCAGACGGATCATTCAGTACATGAAAGAAAAGAAAATACATAATAGGGCAACACAAGGTACACAATGTAAATACCTAGCCACCAGCATCGGGTGGAGCATGCAGGAGTGTGGTATTAATCAGGTCAGTCCATAAGAGGGTCAACCTCTACCTACACCACATGGATGACAGTGGTTCAGGAAGGCAGCTCACTACCACCTGTGGGCAGCACAATGGCACAGTGCTAAGCACTGCTGCCTCACGGTACCAGGTATCCGGGTTCATTTTTGGCTTTGGGTGACTGTGTGGAGTTTGCACATTCTCCCAATGTCTATGTGGACTTCCTCCAGGTGCTCCGGTTTCCTCCCAAAGTCCAAATATGTGCAGGTTAGGTGGATTGGCCATGCAAAATAGGGCTGAGGAGTGGGTTTAGGTAGGATGCTCTGTCAGAGGGTCGGTGCAGACTCGATGGGTCGAATGGCCTCCGCCTGTACTGTCGAGATTCGATGTTTCAAAGTACATCTTCTCAAGGTCAATTGGGAATCGGTGATAAATACTAGTTTTGCCAGTGATTCTTTCCAAGAACGGATTAACAATAAACTTCAATTTATCTAGCACTTCTAAAGCGCTTCATCGGAGGGATTATAAACAAAATTTAAAATCACGTCACATAAGAAGTTATTAGGACAAGTGTCCAGAAGATTCATCAAATAGGTAGACTTGAAGGATCAAACCAGGGAGTAAGCCCGGTTGTGTCTGATATATTTCCTTTACTATCTGATAGCCTTCCAGGTAAAGAATTGGAACTATGTCAGAGGGTAAAACTGACTGAATCCAGTATGTTTGGCACTGACCTGAGTCAGAGAAAGGTTTCGTTGCTTAATCACGACACGCCTGAAAGTCCTTGTGCCAAACAATGATATTCCTGACCATGGAATGATTCTCCATAGCTTGGGTGGTTACACAGCTGGTTAAAGTTGCACTGTTTGAGGAGGAACCTCTGAGTTGCTCCCTGTGTTTGGTGCTGTAAGAACGTCCGAGGAACTAAAAGAACGAACTGTCAATGATACCAGGCGGGATTTTCCCGTTCAGACGGTGTGGGTTTTGGCGGAAGCTTGCTATTGCCCGGCGACAAGATCTTCTGGTCCCACTGCTGTGAACGGGGTTTTCCAAAGTTCACACCCTCTGCCATCATGGGACCCCGCCAGCAGGAAGGGCTATCAAATCACACCCATTGATTCTGTCATCGCGTCAGATATCAGAAGTACTTTTCTTTTTAAATGTGGCTTCTGTTTTAGAAGCAATCCCGGCTTCAAATTGCAGACAGCAAGGCCCACAAACAGAAATGAGGTAAATGACAGGTGGTGCTGGTTTCGCGTGCTGGCCGGGGGAGAAATGTTTGGCGGGGCCCTGGGAGAACTCTCCAGTCTTCTTTGGATATTGCTGGGGGGATTGTTTAGATTCGTCTGAATGGTAGACAAGTTGTCTTGGGTTACCCTTTCATCCAAAAGTCATCACCCCTGCTCACTCATGGTGATGTAGGAATAGAAAGAGGAATATTACCTCCCTGATGGGAGCTCACTGGACAACCCATCCAGGGTGTACTGTGAGGCCTCACTAACAACTGGTCGGCCAGTTGCTCACCCAAAGCTCACCACCTTTGAGCACAGGAAAATTGAGTCCAGTCCGCCAGGCTGGTCATCACAAGGTGGAACGTGTAGCTGGGCTGTTGGGGAGTTGAGGGTGAATTGCGTTGGACAGATTTTGCAGATGGGAAGCAGAAAGCTGAGGTGGCAGCAGATCCAACTTTAGATATAGAGAAATACAGCACAGAACAGGCCCTTCGGCCCACGATGTTGCGCCGAACTTTTGTCCTAGGTTAATCATAGAATTTTGGACAATTTTTCATGGCCAATCCACCCAACCTGCACATCTTTGGACTTCATAAACCTGAAAGGCCTCAAATTCCTCTTGAAGCGTTCCTGCTGGGTGGTTGCCAGCTTTCACGCAGCAGTGTGTTAATAGCGGGCACTCTGCTCAGTGGGCAAATAATTAGCATTGGGTTCCCATATAACCCGAGAGCACTTCCCCACAGAAAGGCTCCAAAGAAAGCTGTTGCGATTAGAAGAACTGAAGTCTTCCTGAAGGAAATAGCAAATTCCTAATGAAAGGCAAAGACACAAAGTGGGCTGAACCTGAGATACAACTTGGAGTCAATTTGAAAAACAGACACAGCAGGGAATGCTGCTGGTCAGAGGAATACTTTGCTAATTCTAAAGGGACTGAGATGAAGGGGCAAAGGAATTATCGAAGGACCCAGGCATGTGGGAGAAAACACGACTAGGTGATATTCAGCAGAGAGAAGAGCAAGATATTGTATATTGGAAGGGGTTGCACAGTGGTTAGCACTGCTGCCTCACAGTGACAGGGACCCGAGTTCGATTCCCTGCTGGGTCACTGCCTGTGTGGAGTCGCATGTTCTCCCCGTGTCTGCGTAGGTTTCCTCCGGGTGCTCCGATTTACTCGCGCAGTCCACAGCTGTGCAGGTTAGGTGGATTGGGCATGCTAAATTGACCCTTAGTGTCCAAAAACGTTAGGTGGGGTTATGGCTGGTTTAGCACACTGGGCTAAATCGCTGGCTTTTAAGGCAGGCCAGTAGCACGGTTCAATTCCCGTACCAGCCTCCCCGAACAGGCGCCAGAATGTGGCGACTAGGGACTTATCACAGTAACTTCATTTGAAGCCTACTCGTGACAATAAGCAATTATTATTTAATTCATTTTTCGGGGAAAGGGCGGGGGATAGGGCGGGCTATTGGGCCTAAGTAGAATTATCTTTCGGAGGGTCAGTGCTGACTCGATGGGCCGAATGGCCTCTTTCTGCACAGTAGGGATTCTATGAACATGGGAGAGTGAAGGGATGCATAATGACCAAATCAGGAAAGAGGTTGAAAGAGACCTGGCTCTGTTAGCAGACTGAACATGGACCATTTTCAGTCATCACAGAGCAGCAGAAAGCACATCAGACTGAATGTTCAGATATTGGCAGATAGCAGAGTACAACTCTGGCCAGCATCCTGAAGCTGCACAGTATTCTGGTCCGAGCACTCCTGAATACTCAAGGAATGAAGGAAACAGTTGAGTCCTGGAGGCAGTGCAGTGTGTCAGAGGTTTGAGTTATAACAACATCTAAGGCAGAGACCATTCAGCCCCTCAAGCCTGATCCACAACTCAATGAGTTTGCGGCTGATCCTTGACCTCACCCTCCCGCACTATCCCACATTCCTTGATTTTGTCAGTATCTGTTAAGGAATTTATGATTATTTATGAAAGATGAGAAAAGAAACTAACAGAGAATTCCGCCCCCGGACTTTTCAACCTTGGGAAGTGGTGAAAAAGAGGAATTCTCTATCGAGACATTGGGGATAATTTGGCCGAGGAGTGTTAAGTCAGGGGCTGGTTTAGCTCACTGGGCTAAATCGCTGGCTTTTAAAGCAGACCAAGCAGGCCAGCAGCACGGTTCGATTCCCGTGCCAGCCTCCCCGGAATGTGGCGACTAGGGGCTTTTCACAGTAACTTCATTGAAGCCTACTCGTGACAATAAGCCATTTTATTTTCATTTCATTTCATTTTCAAGTGTGGCACTATCAATTTGTCAAGTCTTAAGTGTGGCCCAGCATGCATCTTTCCAGATTTATCCACTCCAATAACAATAAAAATTGGAAGAAATGTATAATGGACAATTTACCTCCACCAAGTGGAATTGGAAAGGTTAATCCTCAGCACCATTTTGATATATAATAGTCACAAGACAAAAGGTGCCAACTGTTTGAAGACAAGGGCTGGAATTCCCCATTTGGGAAGCCACATTCTCCCGCTGGAGATGAATCGCCTCTGATTGGTGCGCCTGCTGGGAGCGCAAATCAGAGGCGATTCCCTATCCTTTGCCTTGCAAATTTATGCATGGCGGGGCTTGCACGGGATTCTATCGTGAAGCCTGTTATTGAGCCGCCATTTTGAGTGGACAGCCCGATAGCGAGGTCCAGCGACCTGGCTCCTCCCTCATCCCACAATGCAATTCCGCCAACCTTCCCCACCCACCACCACCACGGGATTTTCTGGATCACCCCTGCCCCACAACAGTATCAGGGTGGCCCCCCCCCCCCTCCCCACTATAAGAAAGTTGCATGCCTGGACACCCCCTATTACAGAGGCCCCCTGCCTGGAAGCTAGAAAGCAGTCCAGGAAGACAGTCAACAAGAATCACTGCTTTAAAACTCACCTGTGCAATATACCTGCTGACTCAGGCCAGCACCGGCCAGTACCTAGAAAGGGAAAACCACACCAGCTGAGCAGTGAAGTGCTTTGTGCAGTGAAAAGGAGGCAATGAAAGAAATTAAGTGGTTTTGATGTGAACCTAGTCCTGTGAATCATAGCGAGAGGTTGATAAACATTGTGGTTAGTGTCACAGCTGGCGACATGAAATCCACTCAGGCATGAAGAGAAATGAGGTTAAATAATCCAGACAGCTGGCTGTGTGTGCAAGCTGTCAATCACAGTGTACTCAAACCAATTTCACATTCGCATGAACTAAAGTTGTGCAGATCAAAGATCTGAGGGGGTTCAGACCCAGCTGATGTGGTTTTCCCTTTTTAGGAACTGGCAGGTGTTGCTACCTCTGCCTGAGTCAGCAAATGTACTGCACAGGTGAGTTTTAAAGCAGTGATTTTTTTTCCCACTGTCTCTGCCTGGACAGCTCTTTGGCTTCCAGGCAGGGGTCTCTGTAATGGTGGGGTTGCAAGCAGGGGTCTCTGTAATAGTGGGATTGCAGGCAGGAATCTCTGTAATAGTGGGATTGCAGGCAGGAATCTCTGTAATGGTGGGATTTCAGGCAGGGGTCTCTGTAATGGGAGGCTTCCAGGCAGGGTTGTAGAATCTGGTGGCCAGACCGTTAAAAGGATGCATATGGTTCAATTTGACCCATTTTCATCCTCCTGCTGACGCAGGGCGGCCCAGGAGCATCAGAATAGGCGGCGATCCCATTTTAGCCGACGCTGGATTCTCTGCCATTTCGGGAACTCCGCTATCGGTGACGAGCGGCAGAGAATCTAGCCCAAGTTCCAGACTGATGTGAGGCATTACGTCACTCGAAGAGTCATCCAAATTTACAATGATTCCAGGGTAATCTAACGGAGGCAAAAACCCCGGAATCACTCAATGAACCAGTCACGGATGATTGAATTCAGATCTCAGGTTGCTATGGGAAGGTTGTTGGCTGGAGAAGGTTACAGAGATAGGGCGGAGCAAGGTCATGAAGGGATTTGAAAACAAGGATGAGAATTTGTTTAGTGTGTCATTGCGCAAAGTAAAATGAACAAAACAAGCGTGCCACAGCTTACTCTGGGAATGTAAAGCTTGTGAGTGCCAAGTACCTTTCAGGAGCTTTCACCTTGATGGAGTGCTGTTGACTGCAGATGTCCATGTTCACTTGTCAGGTCACCGAAGGCAGCACATAAACATAAATGGCCTGGTCTCTGAAGAGCTGAGGCAGCAGCTCCTTGTCAGATACAATTCACATTCTGATTCTTCCACTTTAAGAGGTCGACCACCCCTATTCCACACATAACTTTGACCTTTGTGCTCTACTCTTGAAGCAAAATTCCAGAATATACAACCAGTTCCACTATTAAACCTTAGGCTCTTGCCTTTACAAAAAAGATTTTTTTTTTTTCCTCAATGCACTTGCTTTTCCATTCTTATGTTTTTAGGTGTTTTACAAGTGAGCTATGTTTGACGAAGGCTATTTGCCTCATCTTTGCTCTTCCATCAAAGGGAATCATGATCGCCCCCTGCTCAGCACACCACTCAGATTGTAGCATTAGATTGAGGCCAGAGTTCTCCGGTTGTTGCGATTTAATTTTCCCGTCGTGACCGCACCCCCCGCCAGCAGAGTTCACAGCAGCGTGGGGCAGTTACAATGGGAAATCCCATTGACAATCGGCAGGAAGATAGAATCCCACCACCAGCGAACGGCAGGCGGCCGAGAAACACCGCCACTGGCGGACCGGAGAATCCTGCCCTAAAGGACTCCAAAGACGGGATTACCCCCTCCCCCCCCCCCCCCCCCCCCGTGGTGTGTTTTCCTCTGGCGGAGGCACTTGCGATCGGGAGTACCGATGTCTTCTGCGTTTTGCATGGCTCGCCTGCCTGCCATCAGGGAACCCGCCACGGTGAGGTTGGGGGGGGGTTGCTGTTGCCACCGGCGGAACCAGAAGATCCCGCCGTTGGAAAGGGTTGGAAAATCCCGCCTCAGTCTCCCTAACTGGAAACTTGTTTTCCAAATTCCTGCTGGCAGTATACGATATGCTTCGCTAATGGCCCCACAATACTTCTCATGCAAGCGCCATTCACAGTCCATGGCAGACATTTCTCCACGACCCCCCCATCCCTCCGCCCTCTGGTTGGCAGTTGCTTCAGCGAGAAATCCATTTCACACACTCAGTGCCCTGAGCAAATGTACCATTTCCCCATTTCCCATCCGGACGCTCGGGTGGGTTTATGAGGAGAAACTGCTATTACTGGGGGTAGGGGTGGAAGGTGGAAGTTTGGGAGCGGGGTTGCGGTTAAATTGCGATACTCGAGTGACGTAACAACTGCACATTTGCCAGGACTGTGTAACTTAAATGTTTAAGAGTATGTTTCACCTGAACTATTTGCGAACTCTTTACAAAATGCCCTCGTTATTTCCTGGCATTTTGAGTCTTTTTTTTCTTCCTCACAGCCGATTTGACCAACAGGGAGGGAGGAGGATGGGGGTGGGAGTCTGGGAGCAGAAACCCCTGCCCCAGTTGGAATTGCTCGTTTAATAGGCAGTTACAACCTTGGCATCAGGCTGGCAAACCAGTCCTGAGTCCCAGAGGCTTGTATGAAAGAGAAATTCTACCTCCTGGGTGCTGTTGGAAAAAAATACCAGCCGGCAAAATCCAGTGAAACCTCGCACTACAAAATCTGAAATGAATGACTCATTGTTGAAAAAAGAGACATATCACATATTTAACACAAGAATGTCAAATTTCAAACAATCACAACAATTTATACTACAGGTGAAAAGGCTGATGATTGGTTGGCAAGTCAGCTCTGATTGGCCAAAGTGTTGCCAGGCAGAAAGCAAGGGGGAGCTTTAGGCTCCCTAAGCTCCTGGGTAATTAAAAGAAAGACACCAGGCTTGAACATATTCCTTTTGTCTGCAGACGGCAGGTCCCTGTGATTGAAAAAAATTGTTTCTCGCAAGCATAAATGGTAATGATTTCCCAAAATTCCCTACATTCTAGATCAATCCCATTGGATTGGAAGTTAGCAAATGTAACACCACTATTCCAGAAAGAAGGGAGAGCAAAGTGACTAAACTACATGTCAGTTAAACATCAATCATCTGTAAAATGTTGAAATCTATTATTGTGGAAGTCTTCGCAATGCTCTTAGAAAATTCCCAACCGTCCAAACCCGTGAACTTAACCACCGAGAGGGCAGCACATACATGGGAGCATTATCACCTGCAAGTTTCTCTCAAGCCACACAGCATCTTGACTTGGGAATATATCGTCATTCCTTCGCTGCCACTGAGTCAAAATCCTGGGGCTCCCAATCGAATAGCACAGTGGATGTACCTACACCAACATGGACTGCAACGGTTCAAGAAGGCGGCTCACCACTGTGGTAAACCACTGTTACACCTGTATTAGGTGATGTAAGGTAGGACCTGTACTGCAGGTTCGCCGGTCGTCCCTGCCTGCTGGCTCCGCCCAGTAGGAGGAGTATAAATATGCATGTCCTCATTCAGCAGCCATTCCGCCAGCTGCTGTGGGAGGCCACACATCTTAGAGCAATAAAGCCTCAGTTGTATCCAACTCTAGTCTTTGTACAATTGATCGTGCATCAACCACCACCTTCCCAAGGACAATTGGGGATGAGCAATCGAACTGTTGGCCTTAGCCAGCAAAGTCCATGTCCCATGAAAGTGGTTTTGAAAAACAATGGGTTTACGAAAAGGAAATCCCGTTTGGCAAATTTGTTTGAGTTTTTTGAGGATACAATAAGTAGGGTAGATAAAGGGGAACCAGGAGGTGCAAACAAATTGTCGTTTGGTGGTGCAGAATTTGAGCAATGCGAAAAAAAAAAAAAATTTTGCCGAAGCTTTTTTGCCTTGCACTCATCAAGACATTTGCTGGGATACAGTGTAAGGGAAATCAACACTGTATGAGAAAAGAGTGTTGATTGATTGGTAAATGGACTCTGATTGGTAGAGACATTGCCATGGAGAGTGAACCAGTTAATGGTGACTGACAGTTAACTGCCAAGCATTTTTTTTAAAATGTAATTTATTTGAAATTTAAACTCGCAGCTTGACTTTGATTGGTCTGAGGAATGACCCAGAAAATGGTTGCCACTCACTTTGTTTAGCTAAAACAGGTGCAATGGGTCTACATGTACCTTCTGTCTGCAATAAATAGGGCTCTGTATGTTAATATATGTAGCTTCCAGTACATGCAAGTGTGCCACACTGTGAGCCCGACTAACAATCTTAAATTAGTTGTCACCATAATTCTTAGCACATTGAGGATTATTCAGCAAATATCGAAATGCACAATCAGATTAAATTTTGGACTCTGTGTTTTGAGTTTTGCAAGCATGGGATGGTTGTGTAAGGTCTGAAGCTTGCCTGCAGCAGAGACATGCTGTTTGATGCAATCTGCCAGTTTTTAAGGCTTACGGCCTACATACCTAGCAGCACACTGACACTGAAATGCCTATACCACATTATTCATTTGTGTGATCGGCAGAAAATCTTCTTGGCTTAATGGCAGCATCTTGTTAGTGGCCAATACAACTTGTGCTGCTGTTGCATAGTAGCAGTGTGAAACACGTAGCTTCACCTGTTGCTCAAATTGTTGAGGCACCGTGACCTTCCATGTAATCTGAGGCAGACGGGACATTTATCAGGGCCAAAAATGAAGGCCTTAGTTCTCCCTTCATGAGCTTGCACGACATACCCTGCAAAATGACCTGGTCAGGGTCGCGGTTGTCCCACAGGCCAACTCCCCTGCCCTTTTACCACAGTTCTTAAAGATAGCATCACGCGACCTTTCACATTCACCCAAGCAAGCAGCAGGGCCTCGATTTGACATCTCAGCAAAATAACAGCACCTCGGATTCTGCAGCACTCCCTCAGGGCTGCAATGGGATATCAGCTTTAAATTTGTACCCTGGCGTTCGTGAGAGTTGAACCCAGAACCTTATGACTTAAAGGTACAAGTGCTACCAGCTGCGGGAGAAACTGTCTCCACATGTTCGCAAGACCAAGAGAAGAGGCTGTAAGATGGACTCGAAACATTTTGAAACGCACGCAAAACAAAAAGAAACCGGGACGATTTCTTTCCACAAGGAGGGATGGAGATGTAACGTTTATTGCTGCATGGAGTGATTTAGGCATTGAAGGGAAGGGTTGATGCATGCATGAGGGAGAAGGCAATAGAAAGAAATAAGGTCAGGATGAGAGAAAGAGGTAATTAGCGTAGGAAGCGGTTCACGTGAAGCGTGAACATTGGCATAAATCAGTAAGGCTGAATGGCCGTGTACTGTACATTGAGTGTAATGCAGTTCTATGCAATGTAAACTCTTCAAATTAACTACAGATTTTCCCCTTCACTGCTCGCGATGAACAATATCTCATGTGAGGCTAGTCATTTGCATTTTTAATTTTTCTGACTAAATGAATGGAAGCATAATCAAGTTAAACCTTAATGAGATGGCATGTACTGTACATTTAGTGTGACAAGATTAATTCTCTTTTGGAATGAGGAAGCCGTGGGCTACTGCCGAATTTCAATGTGTTTTCTTTCCAATTGAGTGACTCGAACAATAAATCACGTGCATTTTCTGTGCGTTTTCTCCAAAAGAAAAATTCAGACCAGCATTTGCCAATTGTGAAGAGAAATCTGCCTAAAAAGGGGAGTAGAAGACAAGAATAAGGGTCTGCAAATTGAATTTGCCTTTCTCAGTTGCAAGGGTTTTATACTGCAGCGACTGTGTGTCTGGAGATGCCGCAATACTTCATTCAGTTTCAATGTTCCAGCTTAAGGTTGGCTCAAATTGGGTCTGATTCTCAATCCCAAATGTTGGAGATGGTTTTTTCTTCTGAAAGAGCCGTTTATTGTTCAAAGTACTCGAGGATCATCCACTTGCTCACTGTGAGACAGACTCTGCTGCCCCTATCCTAACCCACGCCAGGTTTTGTTCATCTCCCTCACACATGTGCCTGCAGGTTCACCTCCAGTGATTCCTGCTCTCAACCCACTGGGGTCTCTGAACTCCTCCAATTCTGACCTCTTGCACAGCTTCCACTGCCCTATCATTGGTGCCTCCAGCTGCAGAGGGCTGATGTTCTGAGGTTCCTTCACCAAGTCTCTCAGCCTCTTGTCCTGTTTTTATCTGTGCACCAATCACTCAAAAGGGATGGTGTAAACATGCTCTGGGTTCACCTATTAAGACTAAGCACATGAGAACATGTATACATGGTAAAGGTACATGACAACACCTCTCACCTCTAAGTTAAGATTACCCTTAAAAACTACTTCTTTGACCTGGCCTAATATGTGTGTCAAAGTTTGTTTTATAATGCTCTTGCGGATATTTGGCTTGTATTGCTTTATTACAATAACTATTCACAACAATGATTCTGATTAGTTACCAATAAGTAGGTTTATTGAACTGATGCATCTATCAGTCTCTAAAGCATAGAGGCAATCTGATCGTACACTCCAGCCTTGTAATAGTAACCTTGTCTGAAGGTGTCTTTTGTTGCACACAGTGAATGGTGTGATTATTATCCTTAGATGAAATGAAATGAAATGAAAATCGCTTATTGTCACGAGTAGGCTTCAATGAAGTTACTGTGAAAAGCCCCTAGTCGCCACATTCCACCGCCTTTCCGGGGTGGCTGGTACAGGAATCGAACCGTGCTGCTGGCCTGCTTGGTCTGCTTTAAAAGCCAGAGATTTAGCCCAGTGAGCTAAACCAACCCAGATGAGGTTCCTGGTTGCATTTTGGATCTTGTCGTCGATGCAATAGGGTTATCCTTTGGTTGAGCAGCTGGAGTGGATCTGAATTATCCTCGGTTACGCCCATTGTTCCGTAGAAACATACATAGACAATAGAAGCAGGAGGAGGCTATTCGGCCCTTTGAGTCTGTTCCACCATTCATTATGATCGTGACTGATCATCAAGTAAAAATACCAAATTGCGCCTTCCCCCCATATCCCTTGAAACGTTTAGCCCCAAGAGCTATATCTAATACCTTCTTGAAATTATTAGAAACATGCATAGAAAATAGTTGTGCCTTTCTGTGCAATAACTTCACAGGACCTTGGTTCTGAACAAATACTTATCACCTCAACTGGGTGCATATTCCTTCTGTGTGACCTTGAATGTGAACTTGTCCCAACTACAAACATGACAATTCTGTACCTGCATTTTTATAGCGCATGTTGGTCATCTCCTCTTGAGGTTTTCAAGGTTGCTGTCCAGTTTCTGAGGGAGTAGATCAGGTAAGAGTAGATAGATTGGTAAGCAATGGTCTGCCAAACATCAGCTCTGTCAGTGATGGAATAGCTGCACTTAAAGGTGGAAGGATAAGCTGTGAGGAGGATGCAGAGATGCTTGAGTGTGATTTGGACAAGTTGAGTGAGTGGGCAAATGGATGGCAGATGCAGTGTAATGTGGATAAGTGTGAGGTTATCCATTTTGGCTGCAAAAACGCAGATTATTACCTGAATGGCTACAGATTGAGAGAGGGGGGTGTGCAGCATGACCTTCCTTATGCACCATTCGCTGAAGGTAAGCATGCAGATGCAGCAGGCGGTAAATAAGGCAAATTGTATGTTGGCCTTCAAAGCGAAAGGATCGAGTAGAGGAGCAGACATGTCGTGCTGCAATTATACAGCGCTTTGGTGACACCACACCTGGGGCGAAATTCTCCGACCCCCACGACGGGTCGGAGAATAGCGGGAGGGCCTTCCCGACATTTTTCCCGCCCTCCTGCTATTCTCCCCCGCCCAACTCCCGACACGAATCGCTGCCGCCGTTTTTTTACGGCCGGCAACGATTCACAGCTGTTTGATGGGCCGAAGTCCCAGCCCTTTACGGCTGTTTTTACGAACGGCAAACAGACCTGGTCTGGCCGTTCGAAAAACGGCGGGAACAACTCGCTTTTTATAACCATGGCACCGATTGGCACGGCAGTACCACGGCCGTGCCAAGGGTGCCATGGGCCCGTGATCGGTGGGCACCGATCGCGGGCAGCGGGCCCGATGCCCGCGCACTATTTGTCCTTCCGCCGCCCCGCAGTATCCATTCGCGGGGCGGCTGAGGGGCATCCCGGCCCGCGCATGCGCGGGTTTCGCGCAAATACGCGATGACGTCATCCGCGCATGCGCGGGTTGGAGTCTTCCAATCCGCGCATGCGCGGCTGACGTCATATGACGCGTCAGCCGGCGCTAACTCCGGCAAGCGGGCTTAACAAAATTCGTTAAGCCCGTGATGCCGGAGCCTACGGCGTCGGGCTGCTAGCCCCGACCGGGGACCAGAATCGGTTCCCGGTCGGGAAGGGGCGCGCTGGCGTCAAACCCGCCCGGGTTTGACGCCAGCCTTACGATTTCTCCCGTTTTGGGAGAATCGCGCCCCTGGAGTATTGTGCACAGATTTGGTCTCCTTATCTGAGGAAGGATGTTCTTGCTATAGAGGGGGTGCAGTGAAGGTCCCAGGTCTAATTCCTGGCTGAGTCACTACCTGTGCGGAATCTGAACGTTCTCCCCATGTCTGCGTGGGTTTCCCCCGGGTGCTCCGGTTTCCTCCCACTAGTCTCGAAAGACGTGCTGTTAGGTGAATTGGACATTCTGAATTCTCCCTCTGTGTACCCGAACAGACGCCAAAATGTGGTGACTAGGGGCTTTTCAAAGTAACTTCATTGCAGTGTTAATGTACGCCTACTTGTGACAATAAGACTTGTGACTATTATAAGGGCTGGTTTAGCTCAGTGGGCTAGGCAGCTAGTTTGTAAACAAAGCCAGCAGCTCGGGTTTAATTCCCTTACCAGTTTACCCGAACAGGTGCCGGAATGTGGCGACTTGGGGATTTTCACAGTAACTTCACACTTGTGACAATAAAAGCTTATTATTATTATTATTAAACCAGACTGAATCCTGGGATGGCGGAACTAACCTATGAGGCAAGACTTTATAAAATTAATTTTTACAGGATGTGGGCTTCGCTGGTTAAGCTAGCATTTCTACCCCATCTTAAATTGCCCTTGCGAAGATGATGGTGAGCTTTCGTATTGAACCGCTGAGGTCCCTGAGGTGTAGGTACATTCACGGCGCTGTTAGGAAGGAAATTCCAAGATTTTCACCCAGCGACATTGATGGAGCATTGATATATTTCCAAGTCAGGATGTTGAGTATCTTGGAGGGGAACGTCCCACGTATCTGCTGCCTCTGTCTTCCAGATGATAGTGGTCAAGGGTTTGGAAGGTGCTGCCTGAGGAGCCTTGGTGAGTCCCTGCAGTGCATCTTGTTGCTGGTCCACACTGCTGCTACTGTGTGTCGGTGATGGAGGGAGTGAATGTTGAATAGGGTGCTAATCAAGTGGGCAGCTTTGTCCTGGATAGTGTCGAACTTCTTAAGTGTTGTTGTAGCTGCACTCATCCAGGCAACAGGAGGGTATTCCATCACACTCCTGACTTATGCCTTGTAGGGGTGGGCAGGATTTGGGAAATCAGGAGGTGAGTGTTCAATGGCACAGGATTCCTAGCCTCTGACCTGCTCTTGCAGCCACAGTAATTATATTGCTCCTCTAGTTCAGTATGAAGTCAATGGTAATCCCCAGGATGCTGATAGTGGGGGATTTAATGATTTAAATGCCATTGCGTTTCATGGAACGAAGGTTTGATTCTCCCTCATTTGAGATGATCTTTGCCTGGCGCTTGTGTGGCGCAAATGTAACTTGCCCCTTGTCAGCCCAAGCCTGGATATTGTCCAGATCTTGCTGCATTTGGACATGGACTGCTTCATTATCTGAGGAGTCACGAATGGTGCTGAACATTGTGCAGTCATCCTCAATCATCCCCACTTCTGACCTTATGCTGGAAGGAAGGTCATTGATGAAGCAGCTGAAGATGGTTGGACCTAAAACACTACCCTAAGGATCTCTGACAGTGATGTCCTGTAGCTGAGATGATTGAACTCCAACCACCACAACCATCTCCCTTCGTGCCAGGTATGACTCCAACCAGCAGAGAGTTTTCCCCCTTGATTCCCAGTTTTACTACGGCTCTTTGATGCCATGCTCAGTCAAATGCTACATTGATGTCAGTGCGGCCTTGTGTTCACTGAGTGCTGTCTTGTTGCATCAGAGTGCATCTGGAGTTTGATGAAAAAGGGAATCTCAACGGGTAAATTTTAAGGAATAATTTAACTTAAGCGCTAATTTCAAACTAAAGTCCAGATTGTACTTTAATTTCGTAAATAATCAAAAGTTACTCTTTTGACTGGGCAGAGTTTAGTTGCAACTTTAAAGATGGAGGTTACAGGCTTATCAGCTGAAGCGAGCTAATTAGACAAATGATTTAATCCAGTTTCAAGAGCCTTGAATTAGGGGCCATAAAAGGAGGGCTCCTTCATTGCTGCCTTGTGTCAGAGTGCGTCTCGAGTTCAGTGAAAATGGGATTTAGTGGAACAAGGAGACTCTAGACAGCCAGGCTGGCGAGGAACATCTCCACTTGGGCAACTAGATGAGTTTCATGGTCATCATTAGACTTTTATTGGATTCAATTTCCACCATCTGCCACGGCGGGGTTTGAACCTGGATCCCCACAGTATTACATTCAGTTTCAAAAATAAAAGTTAACTTCCTTACTTCCTCTCACAAAATCAAAGATGTTGTCGGCGAAATTCATGCGAGTGGAGTGCCCAGTGTGTCCAAGTTCAATATCAGTGGCTCTCTGTCTGGCAGGATTCCATTCTTTGTCCTGGAGACTTTCTGAAGGCCAGTCTTGAGAGCGATGGTGGTTCGAATTACCAGCATGTGACCCACTGCAGCCACAGGCAACGTGCCTCAACGACTACTGACCGATGACCCTGACATCTATTATTGTGAAGTATTTCGAGAAGTTAGTCATGAGGCACATCAACTCCAACCTCCCAGACTGCCTTGATCCACTGCAATTCGCATACCGCCACAACCAGTCCACAGCACACGCTATACTCCTGGGCCTACACTCATCCCTAGAGCATCTCGAAAACAAGGACTCCTACGTCAGACTCCTATTCATTGACTACAAGTCTGCCTTCAACACCACAATCCCAGCCAAGCTCATATCAAGACTCCAAACCTAGGACTTGGCTCCTCACTCAGCAACTGGATCCTCGACTTCATGGCCCATAGACCACAATACATAAAGATAAACAACAACACCTCCTCCACAATAATCCTCAATACCCAGGCCCCACAAGGCTGCATATTTAGCCCCCTACTATACTCCCTATACACATATACAGACTGCGGGGCAAAATTCAGTTCCAATTCCATCTGCAAGTTTTCTGATGACATGACCGTAGTGGGTCGAATCTCAAACAATGCTGAGTCAGAATACAGGAGGAAGACAGAGAACCAAGTGGCATAGTGCAATGACAACAATCTCCCTCAACGTCCGCAAAACTAAAGAGCAGTGACTTCAGGAAGTAAGTATTGTACACATCCCTGTCTGCATCAGCGGGGTCAAGGTGGAGATGGTTTACAGTTTCAAATTCCTCGGTGTAAATATCACCAACAAACTGTCCTGGCCCACCCACATCGACGCTAGAACTAATGAAGCACAACAGCACCTATACTTCCTCAGGAAGCTAAGGAAATTTGGTATGTCCGCATTGATTCTTACCAATATTTACAGATGCATATAGAAAGTATTCTATCTGGCTGCATCACAGTCTGGTATGGCAAATGCTCGGCCCAAGACTGAAAGAAACTACAGAATGTTGCGAACACAGCCCAGTCCTTCACAGCCCATCCATTGGCAGGGGCTTGCATTGTTTAGTCTTGCTTGTTGAGCTGAATGTTTCCGAAATTGTCAAAGTCCTGCCGACGACAATCTTTGATGTCTGATCCTAAATTCCCCCTCATGATTTCCAAAACAGTTGTCACCAGATACTCAGAAGTGTGGGATTGTAGATAAACAAAGCAGAGAAATCACTCTATCGCCTCAGCATTGCTAGTCATGCATCTTAAAATTAATGTTAATTGGCCCACAACACACCCTTCTGGTGTTGAATCAACTACTATGGAATAGTATTTGGCATCTTTTACTTCATGTGGTGCATTAGTTTCTGAGCCGCTCTTCCATGATAGTGATGGTCATCGTAGGTTTTGTGCGTTAAACTGTTGCTGCGGGATTCTCCACTTCGCCGGCACGCACTCACACCAACAGGTTTCCCAACGGCGTGGAGGTGCCCATGACGGGAACCCCACTAGCCGCCTGCAAGAATGAATGAACCCCCTGTGGTGAATGTATAGTACTAGTAATTCACCAGTGTATTAGTATCATGTTCTGCCATTGTGTTACTGCTATGTTGTGTTGTTGACCTTGTGGACTCCACTTATGGGCCGTTGTGTGGCTTCACCCACAGGGGGATATGTTGGGGCATGTACGGGCTCTGCCCATGGCTCATCCCCTTGAAAGGAAGTATAAAGAGCAGTTGACCTGTAGGCGGTCCACAGTATTGCACTAGTCGCAGGCAGGCTCTGTTCTAAGCTGATTAAAACCTCGGTTTGCTTCTACTCGTGTCTTTGAGTGAATTAATGGTCACATCACCCCCCTGCTGCCTCACGGTGCAGAGCTCCCAGGTTTGATCCCGTCTCTGGGTCACTGTCCGTGTGGAGTTTGCACATTCTCCCCGTGTTTGTGTTGGTTGCGCCCCCACAATCCAAAAGGATTGGTGGATTGGCCACACTAAATTGCCCCTTAATTGGAAAAATTAATTGGGTACTCTAAAAAAATTTTTAAAAATGAATGATTCCTCTGCTTGCGGGGCTGCACCATGCGTAAAACCGGGTTGGTGGTTCAGAGAATCCCACCCTTGGTCTTCCCTGAGCCACAATATTGATAACTTTTCAAATGCTCTTTAAGAAGCCCATGAAATTCAGCGAGATATTCAAGGCAGGCTAAAGAGTGACCTCTTCGATTTGACAATGATGGCTCATCATGTCCTCTTAGAGGTAGTCCCAAGGAAGACAGCAGTTTGACTGTGCCAACAACACGTCTCAGCACCTTCCCCAATTAGAACGCTCCTTTTCAAACTGAGCCGATAATGTCGCACCAGTTCTTCAGCTAATTTAAATCTTTGAACAAACGCATGCATAGCTTTAATATGAGCTTTGGTGGAAGTTTCATGATCAGCAATATCTCTTCCAACATTTCTCCAATTAGAGAACCCCGAGACAAATGCTCGTTTCCATTTACGAGGACCAGGGAATAATTTGCAAACCTAACAGTCGACTGCCTTAGTGTTTTCCAAAAAAAATGCACCGATTTCTAATTTACTTCACCCCATTTCTCCTACCCAGTGAAAGGTATTTTGGTCATAAGGCAATGTTTCCAGTGCAGGTTTCTTCCCTCACTTCAACAGAATCAGCAATATCTTATTATTCTATCGTCATTTCAGAGTCCACTTGTTCAACGTGTTTAGGCGATGTAGCATTTCCGGAAATTGGCAACTCTAAGTCATCAGGTAATTCACCCTTACATTTCGATGAGGATGAATGTGCGGTTTTCAATATATCGAACTTTTAAAAGTAAAATGACAAACTATTTTTTTGCCTAGCTTCATCTTCTCGCTTTGCCTTCAGTTTTCTGAGTTTTTGACTTCCAGATTGATGGTGTCACTTTGTATTGGGTTCGGTGCCCGTCAGACTGGCGCCGACCCTTATTTCTCTGATCGCGAAAAAGGACAAGGACCCTAAGGAATGTGGGTCATTTTGACCCATTTAGCTTTTGAATACAAAGGCAAATTACTTGCAAAGGTGCTGGCACTGCGATTGGAGCCCTGCCTTCCACAGGTGATTGTGGAAGATCAGACAAATTACTGTGTCCGGCTCCCATTGCTCATATCTGCACTAATACGTTGAGGTTGGAGTATTTTCCATTAAATATGGGTACAAAGCAGGGATGTCCATTGTCTCCACTTCTGATTGCTTTGCCAATTGAACCACTGGCCATAGCGTTAACATCCTCCAGTAAGGGATAAGTCTGGGAGGGAGGGACCATAGGGTGTCCTTGTACGTAGAATATCTGCTTCTTTATATTACAGATACAGTTTCCACTATGGATGAGATAATGAAGCTACTGGGGAGTTTTGACTTCTTTGGGTATAAGTTGAATTTGGACATGTGCGAATACTTTACAGTTAACCCCCTGGGGAGGGGAGCCAATCTGGGGATATTGCCTTTGGCCTTGCCAGATCCAGCTTTCATTATCTGGGAATGTGGATGGCCCATCATTGGACCTCGCTCCATCAATTAAGTTTGGTGAATGGTGTCACGTTTGACTCACAGACGTTTCCCCTGGACCTTGGCGGGCAGCGTTCAGACTATTAAAATGAATGTCCTCCCATAGTTTTAATTTCATTTTAAGTATCTCCCCACTTTCCTCCCTAAATCCTTTCTTGTAAGAATTAACAAGTTAGTGTCCTTGTCTATTTGAGCGGGCAAGATCCCAAGGATCTGTAGGACATTTCTCAAGAGGGACAGACAGTCAGGTGCTTTAGCTTGACCCAATTTGTTATTTTATTATTGGGCTGTCGATATTGAGGAAATGCTGGGGTGGCTTCGTGATCCACGCTCTATACTGGGGGCAAATGGAGGCGGATTAGTTTGGGTGCTACCGTGACTGCCTCACTTCCATTCTCTCCTGCACGATTTTCCTCGAAGACGGTGGTGAGGTCCTCACTGAGAATCTGGAAGCCGTTCAGGCATCAGTTTAAATTGAGCTCCATGTCGTTGTTGGCCCCTATCTGAGGTGATCATCTCTTTGTGCCGTGGGCTTGGACATTTAGGACATGGGAGGGGAAGGTCTGCAAAGGTTTGGGGTTTGTTCGTGGAGGGAAGGTTTGCCAGTTTTGAGGAGCTGTCGGGACAATTTCAACTTCTTGCGATCAATTTGTTCAGATACTTGCAGTTTTGTGATTTTTTTGCGAAAGACTATTCCTTCTTTTCCAATGGCACCATCGTCCTCCCTGTTGAAGAGGATTTTATCTTTGGCCAGGTCTTGTGGAAGGACTATTTTGGGTATTTATGGTCAGGTCATATCAGTGGAGTCGGCTCGGCTGGATGAGGTGAAGGTGAAATGGGAGGGTCAATTGGCTCCTATTGCGCTTGGCTTAGATTGATCGAATACAAGACGGTGCACAGGGCTCATCTGACAAAGGCAAGGATGAGTGTTTGTTTTCAGAGGTGGATGGCAGGTGTGCGTGGTGTTCTCGGGGATGGCTAATAATACGCCTATGTTCTGGTGGTCGTGCCCCAAGTTGCCAAACTTTTGGATCTCTTTCTTTGACACTACGTCAGAGATCCTTAATGTTGAATTGGAGCCTTGTCCGCTGGTGGCCATTTTCAGGGGTTTTGGACTCGCCAGTGCTGCAGGTGAGGTGAAGGTGGATGTCCTCGCCTTTGCCTCGTTAATAGTGCGGAGGTGAGTTCTGCTTGGGTGGAGGTCTCCTACTCTGCCCTTTGTCCTGGTTTGGTTGGATGACTTCATGGATTTTCTACAGTTGTTAGGGGGTTGGTGGAAGGTTATACCTAAGATCGCAGCCATTTATTTTCGTATTTAAGGAGTTAGTTGTATAAGATGTTTTTTAGTTAAATGGCGGTGGGTAGGATTGGATGCATTTTTGTTTACTGATTGTGATCTTTTTACATCGTTACTTGAAGCATTACTTTGTTCGATTATTTTGTTTGAAATAAAAAGTTGTCAATAAAAAAATATATATTTTTTAATTCTTTCATATGATGTGGGTGTCGCTGGTAAGGCCAACATTTGTTACCATCCCTAATTTCCTTTGATAAGGGGCAGTGAGCTGCCTTCTTGAACCGCTGCAGTCCATGTGATGTAGGCACACCCACTATGCTGTTAGAGAGGGAGTACCAGGATTTTGACCCACAACAGGAATGGCGATGTATTTCCAAGTCAGGATGGTGGGTACCTTGGAGGGAACATGCAGGTGGTGGTGTCCCCATGCATTTGCTGCCCTCGTCTTTCTCGGTGATAAGTGGGTTTAACTGGTTTTGTCACACGAGCCATTGATAAGTGGCTGCAGTGCAACTGGGAAATGGTACCCACACTGCTGTTACTGTGCACCAATGGTGAAGGAAGTAGACTTGATAAAATGGGTTCCAACCAAGAGGGCTGATTTGTCCTGAAAGATCCACCAGGCTGATTCCTGGGATGGCAGGATTGTCGTATGAGGAGAGATTGGGTCAACTGGGCCTGTACTTACTGGAATTTAGAAGAATGAGAGGGAATCTCATTGAAATGTGTAAAATTCTGAGAGGGCTGAACAGACTGGATTCAGGGATGCTGTTCCCTCTGGCTGGCTTACAGAGTAGGCCATTTAGAACTGGGACAAAGAGAAACCTCTTCGCTTAGAGGGTGGTGAATCTGTGGAATTCTCTATGTGGGAACACTGTGCAGACAAACCACTGGATTATTTAAGAAGGGAATAGATAGATTTTGAGGCTTCAAAGGTGTCAAGGGGTATAATGAAAATGAAAATCGCTTCTTGTCACAAGTAGGCTTCAAATTAAGTTACTGTGAAAAGCCCCTAGTGGCCACATTCCGGCGCCTGTTCGGGGAGGCTGGTGCGGAAATTGAACCGTGCTGCTGTCCTGCCTTGGTCTGCTTTCAAAGCCAGCGATTTAGCCCTGTGCTAAGTATGTGGAGAGAACGGGAGTAAGGGGTTGAGATAGAGGATCAGCCATGATCATGTTGAATGGAGAAGCAGACTTGGTGAGCTCAATGGCCTACTTCTGCTCCCATTTTCTGTTTGTATGAAAGGGGTCGAGCTACTGGAGTGTTGTTGGAGCTGAGCTTATTGAGACAAGAGGAGAGTATTCTATTACACTCCTAACCTGTGACTTACAGATGGTGGACAGGCTTTGGAGAGTCACAAAGTGAGTTACAACCTATTAGTAGGAACAGTGGAACTTCGAAACAGGAGTAAGTCATTCAGCTCCCCAGGCCTCTTCCACCATTCAGTTTGGCCATGATTAATCTTCATGTTAGTTCCAACTGCAGGTGGAGTGTCATTTGTCTGAAACATTTTGGATTTCAGGTAGTTTGGGTTTTCAGATACCACAAATAAACCTAGATTGCGTATGCCTAAGCCGAGGCTAGTTTTATTCCAAAGTGAATAAAATGGGCTAGAGAATTAAGATGTATCACTGAATAATAAATAATAAGTTTCGTTTTGACATATTCACCATAATAAAATCGCACCAAAGGTCAATGAGGTTCAGAAAAAGTAGTTTTTGGAAGTGCTTGGTTTTTGGATGAAGGATAAGTGACCCGTATCTACCTTGGTTTCATAACCTTTAATACATCAGCCGAACAGAAATGTGTCAATCTCCGCTTTGACATTTTTAGTTGACCTCCTAGCCTCAGCAGCTGGTTGGAGAAGGAAATTTCTGGCTTGCCGATCTGCTCTGTGTGGAGACGTGCTTGATGACAGCACGCCTACATCTCGAGTACTGTGCACAGTTTCACTCTCCTTATTTAAGGAAGGACATAATTGCATTCAAAGTAGACAAGGTTCACTCAAAGGATCCCCTGGAATGAGGGAGTTATTTTAGGAGGAAGGATTGGATAGATGAGGACAATTTCCAATGGAATTTAGAGAAAACGAGAAGCGACCTTATTGAAACATATGCGGCTGGATCCTCCATTTGGGAGACGATGCGCTGATGCCGGCGTGAGAATAGTGGCGTTTTGCGCCCGAAGAAATGGCGCAAAACCTCCACCAATCCTCTGTCTGGTGGGGGGGGGGGGGGGCGAGCAGGCACGCAGCGTAGAGCCCCCGGCTCCAACTGCGGATCCGGCCGGAGAATAGCACACGTGCCCCACGCCATCGGGAACCCAGCCCATCGGGGCGGAGCAGCAGGGGAGGGCCTAAGGTAACGTCCTGAGATTGTCCCGACTGCGCGCGCGTACTCGCGTGCCGTTTTGGAGGGGGCGGAGCATCGCAAAACTGACGCCGCCCCCGATTTTGCCGCTAACTGGGATCCCCGCCGATCGCCGAACGCGATTTCGGCATCGGAAACCGGAGAATCCCGGCCATAACGTCCTGAGGCTTTGTATAGTCATAGAACATAGAACAGTACAGCACAGAACAGGCCCTTCGGCCCTCAATGTTGTGTCGAGCCTTGTCCAAAACCAAGATCAAGCTATCCCACTCCCTTTCATTCTGGTGTGCTCCATGTACCTATCCAATAACCACTTGAAAGTTCCTAAAGTGTCCGACTCCACTCTCATAGCAGGCAGTCCATTCCACACCCTAACCACTCTCTGAGTAAAGAACCTACCTTGGACATCCCTCCTGAACCTTATAGTTATTCCCCCTTGTAACAGCTACATCCGCCCGAGGAAATAGTCTCTGAACATCCACTCTATCTATCTCCCTCATCATCTTATAAACCTCTATTAAGTCGCCTCTCATCCTCCTCTGCTCCAAAGAGAAAAGCCCTAGCTCCCTCAACCTTTCCTCATAAGACCTATCCTGCAAACCAGGCAGCATCCTGGTAAATCTCCTTTGCACCCTTTCCAATGCTTCCACATCCTTCCTATCGTGAGGTGACCAGAATTGCACACAATACTCTAAATGTGGTCTCACCAGGGTCATGTATAGTTGCAGCGTAACCCCGCAGCTCTTAAACTCAAACACAACCCCTGAATTGGAACTTTGACAACTACTGCAATGCACATCACCACTTTCTGTGTGACCTTTCAAGGTGTCTTATGGAAAGTACATTGAGGAGGTTTGAACTCGGTTCCTGCAAAGCTAGCGAACATATGAATTGCCCTCGAGAAGATGGTGGTGAGCTGCTTTCTTGAACCGCTCGCGATTGACTTCTGCAGCAGTTAGTTGCAACTGAGTGGTTTGCTGGGCCACATGCGCGGGGAGTTTAGAGTCAACCACATTGCTGAGGGTCTGGAGTCACACGAAGGCCAGACCAGGTAATAACAGCAGATTTCCTTCCGTCAATTAAGAATCTGTCTAGCTCAGCCTTCAGAACATTCAATGACCCTGCCTCTGCCACTCTCTGGGGAGTCTCACCAATGACCCTGCCTCTGCCACTCTCTGGGGAGTCTCACCAATGACCCTGCCTCTGCCACTCTCTGGGGAGTCTCACCAATGACCCTGCCTCTGCCACTCTCTGGGGAGTCTCACCAATGACCCTGCCTCTGCCACTCTCTGGGGAGTCTCACCAATGACCCTGCCTCTGCCACTCTCTGGGGAGTCTCACCAATGACCCTGCCTCTGCCACTCTCTGGGGAGTCTCACCAATGCCCTTCCAGCTATCTCAACACAGATAGTTATATTTCTGATTTTTTAAAAACTGGTTAAAGGGTTATGGGAACAGGTAGGGAGGTGGATTTGAGACCAGGAAGAGATCAGCCATGATCTGATTGAATGGTGGAGCAGGCTCGAAGAGCTGAACTGCCTACTTCTGCTCCTAGTTCCTATGTTCCTAACTACAGGAAAACGTCCCTACTTCTCTATCCCCTTCCCCTTGCAATCAGTACCAGCATTCTATTTGCCTGCTGAATGTCTGCACCAGCTTTCTAACCGTTTATGATTCATGTACCAGGACACCCAGATCCCTCTGTCTGACAGCATCTGCAGTTTTTTCTCCATTTTAATAACATGCTGCTTTTCTAGTCTTCCTCCTGAGGTGGAAAACCCCACATTATAGTTCATCCACCCAAATTATGCCCACTCACTTGACTTATCAATATCGTCCTTTGCTGAATCTTTGAGGCCTGCTTATAATTGGCTTTCCCACCTATCCTTACATTGTCAGTGATTGGTGGTCACAGAACAAAGAAAAGTACAGCATAGGAACAGGCCCTTCGGCCCTCCAAACCTGTGCCAATCATAACGCCCTAACAAAAAAAACCTTCTGCCCTTACTCAGTCCGTAACCCTCTATTTCCTCCCTATTCATGTACCCATCCAGATGCCTCCTAAATGGTGATAATGTGCCTGTTTCCACCACATCCTCTGGCAGCGCGTTCCAGGCACCACCACTCTCAGCGTGAAAAACCTACCCCGCACATCTCCCTTAAACTTTCCCCCTCTCACCTTAAACCTGTGCTCCCTTGTAATTTACACTTCCACCCTTGGAAAAAGCCTCTGACTATCATAGATTCACAGAATTTATACTGCAGAAGGAGGCCATTCGGCCATCCGGTCTGCACCGGCCCTTGGAAAGAGTACCCTACCCAAGCCCACACCTCCACCCTGTCCCAGTAACCCCACCTAACCTTATGTTTTTGGACACTGAGGGCAATTTAGTATGGCCAATCCATCTAACCTGCACATCTTTGGACTGTGGGAGGAAACCGGAGCACCCGGACGAAACTCAGGTAGACATGAGGAGAATGTGCAGACTCTGCACAGACAGTGACCCAAGTCGGGAATCGAACCTGGGACCCTGGAGCTGTGAAACAATCATGCTAACCACTGTGCTACTGTGCATGGCCAGCCTGTCTATGCCTTTCAATTTTGTAGATCTCTATCATTTCTCCCCTCGGTCTCTGTCTTTCCAGTGAAAGGACACCCAGGTCTCGTTGCATATTTCCTTCTTCTAATTTATGGTCATTCAGATAATAGTCGGCCTTCTCGTTTTTGATACCAAAGTGGATAATCGCACATTTACCCAAATTATACTGCATCAGCCATTCATTTACCCGCTCACTCAACTTGTCCAAATCACACTGAAGGATCAATCATCTTCCAGAATTCTATTGGTGGTTATCTCTCGAATTCTATAGATTCTGGAACAGTTCCTGCAGATCGGAAGGTAGCTAACGTAATTCCACTATTTGAAAAGGGAGGTAGAGAGAAAACAGGGAATTATAGACCACTCAGCCTGACATCAGTAGTGGGGAAAATTCTAGACTCCATTAGCAAACATTTTATAGCAGAGCACTTAGAAAACAGTGGCAGGATCGGACAGGGTCGGCATGGATTTATGAAGGGGAATTCATGCTTGACAAATCTGCTGGAATTCTTTGAGGATGTAACTAGTTGATGATGGCGAGTCAGGGGATGTGGTTTATTTGAACTTTCAGAAGGCTTATGACAAACGCATAAGAGGTTAGCGTGTAAAATTAAAGCACATGAGATTGGGGATAGTTTTGAGAAGGATAGAAAACTGGTTGGCAGACGGTAGACAAATAGTAGGAATTAACGAGTCATTTTCAAATCGGCAGTGAATAGTGGGGTGTGACAGGGATTGGTGCTAGGACCCCAGCTATTCACAATATTTTTGTGAGGGCCACGAAGAATCCAGCACAAGTTTTCAGGATACAAAGAAATAACATTTATTTTCAGTAACATATATACAACAGCAGCAGCAACTTCCCTTGCTGCTCACTCCTCTCTCTCTGCTGGTTCCAAACTGGCCAGCTCTATTTATGCAGGGAGTCTGCTAATGATTTCTCCGCCCCCCTCATTGGGGAAGCTCATACTCCCACAGGATTGTGGGATTGTCATTAGACCCCAGCCAATGGTAAGCAGGCAGGTTATAACAAATATATATTAATGATTTAAATGAGGGAACAAAATGTAATCTCTCCAAGTTTGCAGATGACACCAAGTTGGGTGGGAGGGTGAGTTGTGAGGAGGATGCAGAGATCCTTCAGTGTGATTTGGACAAGTTGAGTGAGTGGGGAAATGAATGGCAGATGTAGTATAATTTGTATAAATGTGAGGTTATCCACTATGGTAGCAAAAGCGAGAAGGCAGATTATTATCTGAATGGCCATAGGTTAGGAGAGGTGAATGTGCAACGAGAGCTGGGTATCCTCGTATACCGGTCGCTGAAGGTAGCATGCAGGTGCAGCAAGGGGTAAAGAAGGCAAATGGTATGCAGGCCTTCATTGCTAGAGGATTCGGGTGCAGGTGCAGAGATGACTTGCTGCAATTAACAAGGGCCTTGGTGGAGCCACACCTGGAATATTGTGTGCAGTTTTGCTCTCCTTATCGGAGGAAGGATGTTCTTGCTACAGAAGGAGTGCAATGACAGTTTACCAGCCTGATTCCTGGGATGGCGGGGGTGATGCATGAGAAGGGATTGAGTCGGTTAGGGTTGGAGAAGAATGAGGGGAGATCTCATAGAAACCTATAAAATTCTAACAGGACTAGACAGGGTAGATGCAAGAAGGATGTTCCTGATGGTGTCCAGAACCAGGGGTCACAGTCTGAGATAGACCATTTAGGACAGCACGGTAGCATTGTGGATAGCACAACTGCTTCACAGCTCCAGGGTCCCAGGTTCGATTCTGGCTTGGGTCACTGTCTGTGCGGAGTCTGCACATCCTCCCCGTGTGTGCGTGGGTTTCCTCTGGGTGCTCCGGTTTCCTCTCACAGTCCAAAGATGTGCAGGTTAGGTGGATTGGCCATGATAAATTGCCCTTAGTGTCCAAAATTGCCCTTAGTGTTGGGTGGGGTTACTGGGTTATGGGGATAGGGTGGAGGTGTTGACCTTGGGTAGGTTGCTCTTTCCAAGAGCCAGTGCAGACTCGATGGGCCAAATGGCCTCCTTCTGCACTGTAAATCCTATGACAGAGATGGTGAGAAATTTCTTCACTCAGAGAGTGATGATCCGGTGGAATTCGTTACTGCAGGAAGTAGTTGAGGCGAAAACATTGTATGTTTTCAAGAAGGAGTTAAGAGATAACACTTTGGGTGAAGGGAATCAAAGAATATGGGGGGTAAGGAGAGATCAGGATATTGAACTTGATGATAAGCCATGATGATAATGAATGGTGGAACAGGCTCGAAGTGCCAAATGGCCTCCTCCTGCTCCTATTTGCTATGTTTCCATAGTTCAATGAGGCATGAAGGCATTATGAATACAATTTTCACAAGGTTAATCATGTTGCTGTTACTTTTTTCAGGATGATCCCGGCCTCGAATAAAGCCTTCATTGTGAAGAATTTGGTGTCCGGATCTCGTTACGACCTTTGTGTCCTGGCGATATGGGATGATACGGCCACCACCCTCACTGCCACTAACGTGGTAGGATGCATCAAGTTCATGACCAGAGAGGATTATAGTCAGTGTAAATCCTTCCACAGCCACTTCCTAGGTGGGACCATGATCCTGGTCATCGGGGGAATTATTGTCGCCTCTCTGCTGGTCTTCATCATCACTCTGATGCTCAAGTACAAGTTCTGCAATGGCCAGGAGAAGATGGCCACTGTCAGCGATGAGTGCTCGCAGACGACGGCAGCTTTCCCCATCCACAATGGCATTCTGCCGCAGTTCAACCCCAAGATGGTGGGCCAGGACGAACTGCTGGAGTTCAACTGTGGCTCCCTCCACAGCAGCCTGTCCTCGTCCACGGGCTCGAGCCAAGACTGCTACAGCCTCCACAGTGACAGCAGCACCCTCTCCCGAAAGTGGCGATCCACATCCAGGTCCAGGCACAACATCGACCGCCTAATGGGGGCCTTTGCCTCCCTCGACTTGAGGTGCCAGCGCAAGGAGGAGGACTACAACTCCAAGGCATCCACCCTGGCCCACTACTCGGACAAGGAGCCCCTGCTAGGCCGCAGCGAGTCCAGGCTCAATAAGCTCCTCACGCTGCCCATGGAAGGGAAGACTCGGCGCAGTCACTCATTCGACATGGGCGACTTCGCCTCCACCCAGTGCTACAGCTACCCCAAAAAGATCACCAACATTTGGACTAAGAGGAGCCTGTCGGTCAACGGCGTGCTCGTGCAGTACGACGAGGATGACCTCGAGATCACCAAAGGGGTGTACTCCAGCTCGGACTGGGTGATGGAGAGCACGGTTTAAAGGAGGACTTGGTCAGGACTGACG
The DNA here is from genome assembly GCF_902713615.1 of Scyliorhinus canicula. Taxonomy (NCBI): domain Eukaryota; kingdom Metazoa; phylum Chordata; class Chondrichthyes; order Carcharhiniformes; family Scyliorhinidae; genus Scyliorhinus; species Scyliorhinus canicula. The sequence goes on along the minus strand of NC_052151.1, from coordinate 24,101,706 downwards.
TGAAACCTACTGTGAGAGGAAAAGCCGTTGTGGGGGTTGCGGGTGTGGGGGGGGAGGGGGGAAGGCGGATGAGGAGAGCGGGTGGAGGCGGGTTTTGAGTGCTTCGAGGAATGACGGGTGACTTGGCAGGAAATAAAATGCCAGGAGATTTGATGAATGCAAAGTGATGCTCATGGCTTCAGAAACGGAAACAGTACCATTTTTTGTCCATGATCCTTTCATAATGCACGTTGCGTCAGCCGACAACCCGTAACAAAACAAATCGGTGCCAGATCTTAACTGTGCAACCTTAACCGGTCTCATTCTGAGTGTAACACATAAATGGACCCGTTATTGCGTCATGGCCAGTATCACAATTAGCTGCAGCTCCCGGACTGAGACCAAAGTAAAGGAAAGGGAGGTTGTAATGTGAGCACAATGTCAGTTTTCAATGGCACTGCAGTGCCAAAAACAAATGAGATGTTCAGCTCCCCCCCCCCCCCCACCTCCCCTTCGCCACCCCATCCTTACTTTTGTTTCTCTCTTCCCCCTCCTGAAGGCATTGACTCTTGCTGGGGTCGGGGGTTCCACGGGTGCTGGCTGCCCACTGGGTACCTCCTTGACGAGGCTATTCAGTGCCTGACTCCGGTCAGTCGTCAGGCCACTGAAGACCGGAGGGTGCGTCATGCCCAAAAGGCTCCAAGGGGTAAACGGGATTGTGCGTTTTTGCACTGGGAGACATGAAATGTAAAACGAAGGAAACCACGGTTAGTTTGTACAAGATGTTGAGCAGGCCACAGGCGAGGGCAGCCATACCAAAACAGAGGGTCGGAGAAGCGGTCGATACCAGAAATACAAGGTCACAGTTACCAAGGAATGCTCGTCTGTGTTCACTGGAAAAGAAAGGTGATCTACTTTATTGAAATAGTGAAAGATTTTGAGAGGATTAACTACACAGGACCTCCAGCACAGATATTCAGCCTAACTGGTCTTTGCCCATGTTTATGTTCCACACAAGCACCCTCCCCAATCCTCTTCACCGAACTCTATCGGTATATGATTCTATTCCTTTTTCCCTCACGTAGTTATCTATCTTCCCCTGAAGTGTATCTGTCCTATTTGCCTTAACTACTCTCTGTGGTAGTGGGCTCTACATTCTAACCACTCTCTGGGTGAAGAAAGCTCTCCAGCATTCATTTTTTGGGGGGATTTATTGCTGACTAAGATCACATTTGCAGCCCGTGGTTTTGATCTACCCCAAAGGTACAGACATCTTCCCTCCGTCCATCCGATCAAACTCCTGGATAATCTGATAAGCACTCTGTTAGGGTCACCCCCCACCTCGGCCTTTTTTTCCGGAAAATGAAAAGTTTTTGTCACCGATTGAAAAATCATTAACAAGACTCAGAACAAAGACGACGAGCCGGAATTGAAAGGAATGCTTTCACGCAGAGGGTCACTGGATGGTAGAGCATGTTTCACTCCAAGTGGAAATTGATGCTGAGATTTACAAGTATTATAGGGAACTAGATATTTCAAAAGGAGGAGGATGAAAGGACTATATAACAGTCCATACAAAAGCAGTGACCAGTGGACACAATGGTTAGCTCCCAGGAGCAGGGGGGCTGATTTATTTTCCCCCTCTCCAGCTCCTACACCCACTCCTGGTGCGGTAGTTAAAGCTGGGTCTTGGCAGTTGTTTATGACTCAGTACCACACTGCCTTACCAGTTAAGCCTTTAATTGCTTCAAAGAGTTATTCTGATCGCCCCTGAGAAACAGAGGATTAAATATAGTCAAATCAGAGAGGGGTTGTTGGTGGGGGGGGGGGGGGGGGGGGGGGGGGGGGGGGGGCGGTAGCAGATAATATAAGTTGAGGCAGCCATTTCGAATTTGGGCCTACTCCTTCATTCATGGCTTAACTGTACCTCAGCTCCATTCATCCACTTTTCTCCCTCACCCTTCACACTCTTACTTCACATATAGAACATAGAACAGCACAGAACAGGCCCTTCGGCCCTCGATGTTGTGCCGAGCAATGATCACCCTACTCAAACCCACATATCCACCCTATACCCGTAACCCAACAACCCCCCCCCCTTAACCTTTAGGACACTACGGGCAATTTAGCATGGCCAATCCACCTAGCCACATATATCTCATGACCAATCTTGAAAGCTTCAGAGGCCTTTTTTTGGGGGGAGGGTGGCAGGGGAGAGCGCAGAAAATGAGGTGTTAAAAACGAGCCGAGTATCCTACAGGGGAGATTGGCGGATGTTCCAAAGTAAGGCGATAAAATCCTAAAATTAGACGTAGGCTATTGGGGGATGACATCAGGAAGCTCTTCGCAGTGGGTCAGTCCTCCCCAATCATGCTGCACCTTTGCTTGTTACGGCCATCTTTCTGGAATTCTCCAAAGCAGGCATGTGGGAGAACATGTTTAACAGATGCTCATTTCCTTTCATTCCACCTGCCTTTGGTAGGTTGCCTGCATCCTGATGAAATGTCTGCTATGTCAGTATTAATCTGAGGGGATTTTTTCTTACGTTCTCTTATTATGGTAGTATAATGGTTATGTTACTGGACTGGATATATAGAGACTTTGGGTGGCCCCACCAGAGGCGACTTCTTGTCTTGCTGAAAACACCCACCCATCCTCCTCCCCCCCCCCCCCCCCCCCCCCCCCCCCCCCCGGGTGGGTTCCCTAGCAGTGGGATGGACAAGCCATGCAAAACCCCACAGACATCATCATGACCGGAAAATGCCACCAGCAGCCAATGGCTAGATGCCTCTACTGTGGGAAAACATGACTTGGGGTGGGGTGGGTTGGGGGGGGGGGGGGGAATCCCACCCGTGAGTTCAAATTTTCAAAGCTTAGCAAGCATGATAAAGACCATGTATGGCCGTAAGAGCTCACCTGGTTCACTAATGCCCTTTAGCGAGGGAAATAGGGCAGCACGGTAGCATTGTGGATAGCACAATTGCTTCACAGTTCCAGGGTCCCAGGTTCGATTCTCGGCTGGGTCACTGTCTGTGCGGAGTCTGCACATCCTCCCCGTGTGTGCGTGGGTTTCCTCCGGGTGCTCCGGTTCCCTCCCACAGTCCAAAGATGTGCAGGTTAGGTGGATTGGCCAGGCTAAATTGCCCTTAGTGTTGGGTGGGGTTACTGGGTTATGGGGATAGGGTGGAGGTGTTAACCTTGGGTAGGGTGCTCTTTCCAGGAGCCGGTGCAGACTCGATGGGCCAAATGGCCTCCTTCTGCACTGTAAATTCTATGTAAAAAAAAACAAATCGCCATCCTCGCCCAGTCTGGTCTGCTCTGCATTTGACGCCAGACACACAGCAAATGTGGTTGACCCTTAATTGCCTTTCTGAGATGGTCCAGCAAAGCTACTCAGTTGTATCAACCGCTGCAGAAAAATGTAACTGTCACATGGTCCGAGGCAGGTTTAGAAAGAGCCTCGCCCCCAACTTCCCCAAGGGTAATTCAGGGTGGGGATTAAGTGCTACCCTTACTAGTGAGACCCAGCCACAATGGATAAATGAATACATTTCCACACCCACCTCAACAGAACTTTCTTTCCTCCTCCTTTATTTCCAGTCACTTACTCTGCTGTGCCCTCCCACAGTCACCCTGCAGGTTCATCAACCAATTCTGACTGGTTCCTTATATAATGTACACACGTGCATTTCCCATTCAGACAGACCAGCAATAGAAGCTCTGGTTCCTCCCCCCCCCCCCCCCCCCCCCCCCCCCCCCCGGCCACTTCGGCCCCCCTCCCCACCCATCCCTCTAATGTGTGTGGGCACTGAGGCCAATCCCTTGACCACCCTCACTGAGAACCTATCCCAGAAAAGAATGCAAACCCTGGACCCTCCTGGTGAATCAGGACCATAATGGAGCACTGGTGGGTTAAAGAAGAGCTAACAAGCAGATAGACGTGAAGGAAGGCTGAGAGACACAGGATGTAATCTGAGTGAAACCTCCCATTAGAACATGTCGGGTGATTGAAGAATTTAAATGAATGAGTTTCCTCCTTAAAGAATGAAGATGCACAACTACCAAGCAGGCATATCCACATGACCCATATATATATACACATGTACCAGAGACATACCCGCAATCACATAGACAAACACACATATAACACATGTACCAGACAAATACCCGCAATCACATCGAAAAACACATGTACTAGACACATACTGCCCAATCACATTGAAGCACACGCACATATAGAATCATAGACAATAAAATCATAGAATTACTACAGTGCAGAAGGAGGCCATTCAGCCCATCAAGTCTACACCGACCCTCCAAAAAAGCACCCTACCTAGGCCCACTCCAGCGCCCTATCCCCATAACCCTGGTTAACATGCATATGTTTGGGAACTAAAGGGCAATTTAGCATGGCCAATCCACCTAATTTGCACATCTTTGGACTGTGGGAGGAAACCGGAGCACCCGGAGGAAACCTACGCAGACATGGGGAGAACGTGCAGACTCCACATGGACAGTCACCCAAGGCCGGAATTGAACCCGGTTCCCTGGTGCTGTGAGGCAGAAGTGCTAGCCACTGTGCTACTGTGCCACCCCGAACACACATGTATGCATACCGTGAATCACATATGAACACACACATTGACCACACACACATATCAACACATGCATACACCCATTGCATGCCACCCGGGCACACCTGATCTACACCTTCCACCAGAGCACATACTTCACCCATAAACGTATGCTCGTCGAATTGCTACGGGAGCTGCATCTGTTCACATTGAGTGTTTTACAATCGTACAATGCCACCTGAGTACATTGATCAAACAAAAACAAGCACTGGCACTATAAAATGAAAAGTGAAGTTAATCCTGCCTTGCAGTCACTGTTGTCAAACACACGTGGGGTTGATGCTGAGTGAAGGGCTTTCCTCTTGCACAGAAGCAGAATCTCACACAGAGCCAACAACACAAGCATCAGGCCACTGAAGTGATGTCTCACTGGTAGCTCAAATCTGGGCCACATGGTCAGGTCTGAGCCTGTGACGCTGAGTATGTACTGCTTGAAAACAATTGAATGTGCGGACATTTGAACCTCCCCCACCCAAGTGATGACTCTGCTTTCATTCCAGAAAAAAGGCTGCCTCCCTTTTTTTGCAGGATGTTGCAAAGCAGCCCTGGGGATTTTATGTACGGGCTTTGATCTTTGTTTTGCTGAGTAAGCAGTCTTTCGAGTGTTAATCTGAAATCTTTTGTTTCCATGTACACTCTTGGTTCAAAAATCTATGGAATGCCGCATCAATAAGAGACTTTTAAGAAGCTGCAAAGGAAGTAGCAGAATGGAGACTCTTCCGATCTGAGCATCTATTGATTTGGCTCCAGGTCATATCAACACACAGGAGGATAAATAGCAAAGGAAGTCAAACATGAGGGGAGTCATGGGGGCGAAAAGGGAGGGTGGATACGTGTCCAAGAATCACTTGACCTCACAACCCTCTCCCTCTACTGTGCACTTGTACGCACAGAAACTCCTTCTGATTAAGCAACACTGTTGTAAAGGAAATATAAGTGCCCCCTTGCAGGCTGCTTCAATCCAAGGGGCGCCATTACCAGCTAATAAGACGGCCATTTTGTCTGAAGCTATGGCCGAAACCTTTCCCCTGACCCTTGATGACATTCATTCGAGAAAGGGAGGATGTAGTAGGGCTGGGCCGCGGTTGACTGGCTGTGAAGATAACATATAAATATCCCTGAAAATGTTGTTGAATAATCATTAAAGTCTAGTGTATATATCTATATATAAAATATATATAAATATATATATTATATATATACTTTTTTTTTCCTTTTCCTCCAGCCCCAAACTGAAAGGCAAAATCACCCTGCGCTGTGCTCAATATCTGTCTGTTCGTGAAACTTTCTTCCGCGGGTCACCGCCTTCACTGCTTCATGACATTAGTGTTCTTTGGTCATCCCCCAGACCCTCCATTTGCGATTGCTGCTTACTCATGGACACAGTTTCTTTATCGGGGTCCAAAGGGGGGTGCCTCACACAGATTCTGTTTTGTTCTCTGACTGTCCGATGGTTTGGTTGGAAAATCGTGCTTTAATTTATTTTATACCAGGAGAGAAAAAGAATTGTATCGCGAGACTTTGTCGTAATGTAGTTTTTTTTTTAAATTTGAAAAAAATAAGAGCATTAAAGCTGCTGTGAGTGACGAGCCAGCGTACTCCATCTTTTGTGTTGTCGTTGTTACTTGACGTGGGATCAAAATCGGTTTTGGACGTCAGCACTGTGGTGATATGCATCAATGTAAATACACTCCCAACTAAGTAAACACGAGAAGGAGCACCGGAGATGTCATGACATGCAGACATGCAGCGAAGGAACACATAGAATAAGACACAACCAATTAGCAGCCAAGACACCCAGAGGTGACACTACCACAAGGGGGCATTACACAACCCATATAAAAGAACAGCACACATGCTCTTTCTCTTTCTACAGGCGACACTTAGAGAGAAGGACAGTGGCAGATCAGAAGCATCACACCCACCACGTGGTTTAGAGCAGACTGGTTAGTTAGACTGAGTTACTATAGCAAGAGTAGCAGAAGAGTCGAACTCATAGAGAACTGTGCAAATGGTTCAATAAATCACATTGAACTTACTTCAAAGTCTGGAGTATCTTTTGGTCAAAGCTGCATCGTGTTGCAGCCTGTGTTATCCCAGAGAACATAACACATCAAGCATATGGCCAGCGACTGAGGTGGGCCTGCCTGTTTGTCTCCGCACCATTTTCTTTCTCAATACAAAAGCAATAGATAATTATGGAGAGTGTTTAACGTAACAAAACATTCCACATTCCCTTTAGTGAAAGAGGTAGGTTTGAAGGAGTGTCTCAAAGGGGGAAGGGAGGCAGAGAGAGGTACAAGGAGTGAATTTGATAGCTTGGGCACTGAGCCATTGAAGGCACGCCTGCCAATGGCGAGTAATTAAAATCAGCGATACTCGAGGCCAGACTGAGAGAAACACAGATATCTGGCTTCAATGGTAAGTGTCTGAATCAGTACTCCAGTTAGTGGGGTAGTAATAGCAAGCTGCTTTTTTACGGGCTGTTTAGAATTCTCCATCCAGAAACGGGCAGCACGGCGGCACAGTGGTTAGCATTGCTGCCTTGCCGTGCCAGGGACCCAGGTTTGATTCTGACCTCAGGTGACTGTGTGGAGTCTGCACGTTCTCCCTGTGCCTTCGTGGGGTTTCCTCCGGGAGCTCCGGTTTCCACCCACAGTCCAAAGATGTGCAGGGTAGGTGGACTGGCCATGGTAAATTACCCTAATTGTCCAAAGGTTGGGTGGGGTCACGGGGATAAAGTGGGAGATTGAGCCTAGGTAGGGTGCTCTTTCAAAGGATCAGTGCAGACTTGATGGGCCGAATGGAGGGATTCTATGAAATAGTAAAAGCCAGTAGCAGCTATCCCTCCTGTTGTCTGACCCTGCGAGATCTTGCTGGGCACTCCATTGACCTACATAATGACAGGCAGGGCTGCTTAATGTTATTCAATGCTCTTCAAAGGACCAAATTCCGCGGGAGTTCCCACACCTACTCTAGCAGGAGATCTGGGAAATCCCAGGGGAAGTGGTGGTTAAGTTTTCCCTGGGCTGCTGTGCCAGGGAGTTTACACTGGGAGACTGAACAGAGCGTGGCACCAACACAATTCCAGTCCCATTGCGCTCCACAGTGTTTCCAAGGGAATTGAGAAGCATTCATATTTAACTACAAGCACATATTGCAAGGGATGCAATGAAAAAGAACAATTAAAGTGGATGAAGGTCCCTCTACAAGAATGGAAATTCTCTCCTCATTCCGTGGCCAGAGTTTTATTCTGTTCTTTAAAGAGCCTGGAATCTCAGTCGATCTGTATCTCCATGCTATTAAATTAAAATCATGGAAGTCTAACACAGTTTAACACAAGCAGATTTGCCCATTGAAATGGTGCAGGTGAGCGCTGATTAATACAGTTGTTAAGTGGAACTAATTGATTGAACCTTTGAGGCAGAGAGTCTGATGTTCCCAGACTAATTTTCATTATGAATTACAAGAAGAAAAAAAATATAGACTGAGCTGTACAATTCAAACTGGCTTAAACCAATAAATCCAATAAATATGCAATTGTCAACTGCGACTCAATTGGTCGCACATTCACTCTGATTCTGAGGGTGATGATTTCAGGACTACGCCTGGCACTTCATTCTTACGTTGGCAATGTTGGCAAGGCCAGCATTTGTTGCCCATCATCCTTGGAGTCAAACGCATTGCTGTGGGTCAGCAGTCACATGTAGGCCAGACGAGGTACAGATGGCCGAGTCCCTTCCCCAGAGGACATTAGTGAACCAGATGGGTTTTTGACAACAATCAGTGATGGTTGCATGGTTACTATTACTGAGTCTAGCTACATAATTCCAGTTTTATTCATTTGAATTTAAGTTGCGCCAGCTGCCATGGTTCATTTGGAACCACGTCCCCATAACATTCACCTTGGCTTCCAGATTACGAGTCCAGTTACTTTACCATTATGCTCCCTCAAATGGTCATAAAGGTTTCTCTGAGAGCTGTCCTAGAGGGTTAAAAGAGTGAGAGTGGGGGCAAGACTAAAGGGGGGTAAATGGTAGCACAGTGGTTAGCACATTTGCTTCACAGCTCCCGTGTCCCAGGTTCGATTCCCGGCTTAGGTCACTGTTTGTGCAGAGTCTGCGTGGGTTTCTCCCTGTGTCTGCGTGGGCTTCCTCCGGGTGTTTGACAATGGGCTTACACAAGCATAGCATGATTAGAACGCGTCAACATGGTTTTACGAAAGGGAAATCCTATTTGACAAATTTATTGGAGTTTTTTGAGAATGTGACTAGTATGCTAGATGAAGGAAAGCAGTAGACGTGTACCTGGATTACCAAAAGGCTTTCAATAATGTGCCACACAAAAGATTAATGGACAAGATAAGTGGGCATGGATTTGTGGTTAATATATTAACATGAATGGAGGAATTGTTAACATATAGAAAGCAGAATGGTCACAAATTGACTTTTTCATGTTGGCAAATAGTGAATAGTGGAGAGCCACAAGGATTAGTGCTGGGGCCTCAGCTACTTCAACCCTATATTGATGACTTAGACGAAGAGACGGAGAGTAAGATATAGAAGTTTGCTAATGATACAAAGTTAGGTGGAAAGGTAAGCTGTGGGGAGAACACAGAGAGGCTGTAAAGAGTTTAGGTGAGTGGGTAATAAAATGGCAGATGGATTACAATGTAGGGAAGTGTGAAGGCATTCACTTTGGTTGAAAGAACTGAATATTTTGAAAGAGTGATCAATTTGTAAGTGTTGCTCTTTCAAAGAGACTTGGGTGTGCTAGTACAAGGATCGTAAGAAAAAAAGTTAACATACAGATGTAGCAAGCAATTAAGAAGGCAAATGGCATGTGTCATAATATACACATAAGTATATGATGGTGCAGAGACACACACTGACTGACACACTGCAAGACCAATCAACACACACAACACAGCAGCCAATCACCAGTTCGGGCACGCTCACTATAAAACCAGAGGGCACTAGTTTTCCCGCTCATTCGGGATGCAGCCTCTGAGACAGACAGAGCCCGCAGTCAGCAGCACAAACATCCACCATGTGCTGGCAGTACAGGCTGGTCAGGTTAGGCATAGGTCTTCAATCAATCTAACATAGTGTCGACACACAGTGCAAGTATATTCAGCAACTCTTAAGTAAATAAAATAGAGTTGTACTATTACAAGTGTTGGTAGCCTGTCTATGTTCCTGCTAAGGTCAACGCAGTCTCCACAGATCCAGAGTACCCAACACATCAGCATGTTGGCCTTTATTGCGAGGGGATTGGAGAACAAGAATAAAGATCTTCCCAGAGTTAGAACATAGAACATAGAACAGTACAGCACAGAACAGGCCCTTCGGCCCTCGATGTTGTGCCGAGCCATGATCACCCTACTCAAACCTACGTAACCACCCTATACCCGTAACCCAATAACCCCCCCTTAACCTTACTTTATTAGGACACTACGGGCAATTTATCATGGCCAATCCACCTAACCCGCACATCTTTGGACTGTGGGAGGAAACCGGAGCACCCGGAGGAAACCCACGCACACACGGGGAGGACGTGCAGACTCCGCACAGACAGTGACCCAGCCGGGAATCGAACCTGGGACCCTGGAGCTGTGAAGCATTTATGCTAACCACCATGCTACCGTGCTGCCCACTTTGAAGGTTGTGTCGGGTTTGTTCAGACCACATCTGGAGCACTGTGTGTAGTTTTGGTCACCTCACTGAATAAAAGACCTTACTTGCATTGCAGGCGGTACAGCAAAAGTTCACTAAATTGCTTCCAGAGATGAGGGGGTTGTTCTATAATGAGAGGTTGAGCAGATTGGGCTTATATTCTTTGGAGCAAGGAAAATGAGAGGTGATCTCATTGTAATGTACAAGATTCTGAAAGGGTTTAATAGGGTGGACGCTGAGTGTTTATTTTCACTGGTCGGGGAATCTAAAACGCGGTGGGGGGGGGCACAGCAAATGACTTCACCTAAAGGATTGTGAATCTTTGGACGTCTCTACCACCGAGGGTTTTGGATGCTCCCGTCATTAAATAAATTGAAGATTGAGAGTGACAGATCTTTGAGGGAATCAGGCGATTATGTGGGGAACGACATTTGACCGGGCTGCCAATTGACTCAGCTCAAGGCTTCTGACCCCATCTGGGAGGACGTCCTGCCTCCTAGAGCTGTCGGTTGATCAAATTGTGGTCACCACGAGCGGTGGCCCTACTGGGACTGAAGCCAATCCCCACAGGGCGGTGACTGAGGTAAGTGTAGAGGCTTCACCGGGGCCAGTCAGGCAAGCTCTGGCTAGTGAAGTAGGGGGGCTGCAAGTAGATGGTCAGGTGGGAGAGAACAAGTGGGTGGAGGTATCATCACTGATGGTTGGAGAGGGAGGGGAGCCTAATATGATTAGAAAGGCCCCTACCCAAATTCGGGGCATGACCTTCCATTGGACAAATACCAGTGGCAGCGGGAGGAGATCTTTAAGTGACTATTAACAGGACTTCAATTGGCCCATAGGTCCACCCAACTCCTACCCCTCCATGGGTTAAATTCCATGCCACCCAGTTCTATGATTCTTTGCCCCATCTGCCATTTTGTTCCCAGAGGGGAAGGGCACATACAACTCTGGCCAGAGAGTTATTACCGAAAGAGCTTATTCAGCCCATTGCGTATATGCTGGCCCTTTGTGGAATAGTCCAACCCCCTACTCTATTCCTGTAGTTTTATTTCCCTCAAGTGCCCATCGAATTTCCTTGTGGAAGCATTGACTGTTTCTGCTTCCGCCACCCTCTGATGGCAGCAGACTTCAGGTCATAACCACGCACCGCATAAAAAAAGGACTTCCTCCCATTTCCCCTGCGTCTTCCCCTTGCTCAAAAGCTTAAATCAGTGTTACCTGGTTCTTGTACCACCAGCCAATGAGAGCAGCTTTCCTTCCATCTAAACCTTCACTATATTGGACACCTCTATCGATTCTCCCCTCAGTCTCCTTTGCTCTAATGAGAATAACCGCTGCTTCCCCACCTTGTCGCCAACATCCCTCTGCCCCTGGAACCATTCTGGGAAATTCCCTCTGCACTCTTTGAAGGATATTCATAATCTTCCTCAAGTGTGTGGTGACCGGAATAGAACACAACATTCTAGTTGTGGCTGACCCAGAGCTTTATAAAATTTCAGCATAAATTCTGTCCCTCACTGTCTGTGCGGAGTCTGCACGTCCTCCCCGTGTGTGCGTGGGTTTCCTCCGGGTGCTCCGGTTTCCTCCCACAGTCCAAAGATGTGCGGGTTAGGTGGATTGGCCATGCTAAATTGCCCGTAGTGTCCTAAAAAGTAAGGTTAAGGGGGGGGGGGGGTTGTTGGGTTACGGGTATAGGGTGGATACGTGGGTTTGAGTAGGGTGATCATGGCTCGGCACAACATCGAGGGCCGAAGGGCCTGTTCTGTGCTGTACTGTTCTATGTTCTAAATTCCCTGTTAATGCACTTTGTGAAACGAGTATCCCATATGCTTTGCAATCTCTCAATTTATGCTTCCACCTCCAAAGATCAATGCATGTAAACCCCCTGGTCCCTCTGTGCGGCACGGTAGCACAGTGGGACGTCACGGTAGCACAGTGGTTAGCACTGTTGCTTCACAGGTCCAGGGTCCCAGGTTCGATTCCCGAATTGGCTCACTGTCGGTACGGAGTCTGCACGGTCTCACTGTCTCTGCGTGGGATGCCTCCGGCTGCTCCGGTTTCCTCCCACAGTCCAAAGATGTGCAGGTTAGGCAGATTGACCATGCTAAATTGCCCTGAGTGTCCAAAAAAGGTTAGGTGGGGGTTACTGGGTTATGGGGATAGGGTGGAGATGTGGGCCTAAGTAGGCTGCTCTATCCAAGGGCCGTTGTAGACTCGATAGGACGAATGGCAGTGTAAATTCCCTCTCCATTCTCTCCCCCGCCCCCACTAGTCTCACTCCTCTCTTTCTCCTGCTGCTACGATATGAAGACAAGTTAAGGGCAGTGTTCGGTCTCGAGCCACTGCAATTCGATGTGAGCAATTGATCCATGCTCTTGTTCTCGGTGCTGAATTAATTACCTCTATTGTTTCTTCGCCCACGCACACGCCCCATGGAGCTAAAGCCTTACACACTTTTCTTTTTTTAAATAAACAAGTGTCGCGTTTTCACTACCCTCACTAATTATGAGACTTCTTGCCGAATAATACAGGACAGAAACTACACTTTGAATTCTGTCTCCAAAATAACGGCTTATTTATGCGCATGAATTATGTTTCTAAAACTGATGTGCAGGAGCAGAGTACACAAGTGCCAAATGGAAAATACAACAAGAAACCTGATCCAAAGATACCTGGATTTCAGGTAACAAACCTTTCTCTCTCTATGGGCTGGATTCTCCCCTACCCGGCGTGACGGAGGGTGCCGGCGTAGGGGAGTGGCGCCAACCACTCAGGGGTCGCGCCTCCCCAAAGGTGGGGAATTCTCCCCACCTTTGGGGGCCAGCCCCGCGCCGGAGCAGTTTGCACCAGAAGACTGGCGCAAACACCCGGCGCCGTCGGAAGCGGGGCTGGCCGAAAGGCTTTCGGCGGTCGGCGCATGCGCCGGCAGTGACGTCAGCGGCAGCTGGCCGCTGACGTCACTACCGGCGCATGCGCGATGCGGGGTTCTCCTCCGCGTCCGCCATGGCGGAGGCCGTGGCGGAGGTGAAGGAGAAAGAGTGCCCCCACGGCACTGCCCCGCAGAGTGAGCGGGGGGCCCCGATCGCGGGCCAGGCCTCCGTGGGGGCACCCCCCCGGGTCCGATCGCCCCCCGCCCCCCCCCCAGGAACCCAGGGGCCTGCTCGCGCCGCTGAGCCCGCCGCCACCAAGGTGGTTTAAACCTCGGCGGCGGGAGAAGGCCTCCCAGCGGCGGGACTTCGGCCCATCCGGGCCGGAGATTTGAGGTAAGTTTTTTAAAAAATGAAATCCCGCCGGCGCCAGCTGTTTTCACAGGCTGCCGGCGGGATTTGCACAACGCCGGTTTATAACCGGCGGGAGAATTGAAAAACCTGCGGTAGCGGAAATAACGCCGCTTCCCGCCTATTCTCCGACCCTGCGTGGGGTCGGAGAATTTCGCCCTATATGTCTCATTGCAGACTTTCCCGTCTTATTAATGATAGATAATAATAATATTTATTGTCGCAAGTAGGCTTACGTTAACACTGCAGTGAAGTTACTGTGAAAAGCCCCTAGTTGCCACACTCCGACGCCTGTTCGGGTACATGGAGGGAGAATTCAGAATGTCCAAATTACCTAACAGCACGTATTTCGGGACATGTGGGAGGAAACCCACGCAGACACAGGGAGAACATGCAGACTCCGCACAGACAGTGACCCAAGCCGGGAATCGAACCTAGGACCCTGGAGCTGTGACGCAACAGTGCTAACCACTGTGCTACCGTGCCGCCCTTTTCAATACTGTCATGGCACATTGCTTCCATGATCTTCTACCTCTTTCTCGCTCATCCCGACATCTTTTCTTAAATGGCTTCAGTAGCCAACTGAGATGGCCACCTGCAAAGGACCATGGGAATTATGGCCAACCCAGGACTCAGACAGATACAGAGCTTCTGTGTATTTGAAACGCAGGTAACTAGACCTGATCAAAACCCCCGCTCGTTTGCATTTTAATGGCCCGTTCCCCAGAACAATAGGACTCCAATCAAGAAACCGGTACAGCCACAGAGTGATCGGTGCCACTCCCTTTACTCAGAGAGCCCAACTGCCAAGGTCAATGACCGCCATGGACCCGCCCAGCCACCAAGGCACCCGCCTGTTTATTGACTAAAATCAAAGGCAGTGATTGAAGCCTGTCGAATTATTGGGTCCAAGATTAAGGACCGCCCCAAAGAGCACAAAAACCCAGCCATGTGTTCTACCTCTTTTGAACCCGGCCTGTGCCAACCCCTTTTGGACCCGGCCTGTGCCAGCCTCTTTTGGATCCAGCCTACGCCAGTCCAACTGCAGCATAACGACCAGACAGCCAAGTTCAAGACCAACAGTCGCTACCTGATGGATGAGCCCAGCAGAGACAGAGCCACTTCTTCAAACCAGCCACGTGACATCAAGACCCAAACCCAATGGCCTTATCAATCTGCACAGCGCCGGTCGCCCTGAAGTTAGTAAGAAGTCTTACAATACCAGGTTAAAGTCCAACAGGTTTGTTAGATTTTAACCTGGTGTTGTAAGACTTCTTACTGTGCTCACCCCAGTCCAATGCCGGAATCTCCACATCATGGCCCTGAAGTTAAGTATAGGTTATTGTAGCTCATAGGTGCAATTTAACTTGTGGTAAATTGTGCTTGCATGTCAAAGTAACCCTTGTGTGCAAATAAACCACCTTTGAACTTGAACTGACTAACTGGTTATGTGGTCATTTAACCGATATACGGGAAAGCCTTGTGGTTCAGTAAGAGAAACAGAAACACCCACAGCATTGACGACGCTGTTGGGACATAACATCATATCATAAATAGAGCCTCATTATTAAAAGAACAACACTTCCATGCCCTAATTGAACCCTGACACACTTGCGTCCTCAACTAACAGAAAGCCGTGCCTTGATTGATTTGACTGGGAAAATGTTTTTCTTCATAAGTGCCTGTTCCTAAAAGACTCTTCACTGACTTCTCCGAATGAATACTCAGTAACAACATTCCCTGAAATCCCTGAGAGCAGAATCTGACATTGTTAACTTGATTTTTGCTTTGCATCGTGTCGGGGTGATGCACGATCAATTGCACAAAAGATTCAGATTGGTACAACTGTGGCTTTATTACAGTCAGATGCGTGGCCTCCTACTGCAGCTGGCGAAATGGCTGATCAGAGGAGGTCACGCATATTTATACAGCTCCTTGTGGGCGGAGCTAGCCGGCAGGGGCTACAGGCGAACCTGTAGTGCAGGTCCTACCTTACATCCCCTCATACAGGTGCACACAGTGGTTCACCACATTCACCCCCTGTTAAAAATGAGTCCGGCGAGGGTGGCGTGGAACTATATAGAATGTTGCAAATAATTTACAGTGGGGAGGGAAGACAAATGTCCATTTTGACAGTCCGGTGCCCGTCAGAGGTTCAGTCGATCCAGTGCTTTGACGGTTCGCTGGGAGCGACGTAACGGTGGCGGCAATGTCGGTGCTGGTGTCGCCGACGTCGGTGCTGGCAGTGTTCGTGCTGGCCAGTAGTCGGTTGACCTCGGGAGCGTGCCAAAATCTTCATCGTCCTCTTGCGCGGACAGGGGAAGGAGGGATGGATCTGGTGGGGTTAATGTTGGGAGCGCCGGGGGAGGGGAGGGTGGCGCGAGGGTGGGGGAGTGTGTTGGAGTGGAACCTCAGGGAGCCAGGTCCCTGAGGGAGACAGTATCTTGGCGGCCGTCGGGGAACTCCACGTAGGCATACTGGGGGTTGGCGTGGAGCAAGTGTACCCTGTCCACCAAGGGGTCTGCCTTGTGGAGTCGGACGTGCCTACAGAGCAGGACCTGTCCTGGAGCTGTGAGCCAAGTCGGGAGTGACACCCCGAATGTGGACTTCCGTATCTGGGTGTATGAAGCTATCGGTGCTCCTGGAGTCCACAGGCAAGAGGTCACGTGGCCGTTGATTTTCACCGTCGTCAAAGAGGTGGCCAGGTTGTGAGTACGAGACTGGTCCAGTGTCATCGAGGTGAGCTGCGAGTGGTCGTTCGAGGTTTCAGATGGAGAGCGTCGGCGACCCAGATCTGGCGTTCCAGCCCCGTGGAGGAGACAAGATGGTGGCGTCCGGAGGTCTTGTTGGGAACAAAATGGCGGCACCCATGGGCCGCACGTGGACTGAAGGGGGGGAGATGGCGGCGCCCACTGACTGCACGTGGCCCTAGGAGGGGAAGGTGGCGGAGCCAATTGTGTGTTCGGCCGGAGGAAGGGGGCGATTGCGGGCACGGTAGCGGCGACTGCGTGGGTCTGTCACACAGCTGCAAAGTTGCCCTTTTTACCGCAGTACTTGCAAGTGGCGGTGTGGGCTAGACAGCGTTGGCAGGGGTGCTTCTGCTGACCGCAGAAGTAGCAGCGGGAACCCCAGGGTTGCGCGGATTGGTGGGCGGCGTAGGCATATTGACTAGGCAGGGCCCCAGCCGGGGGGGGGGGGTCATTTTCAGGGTCCAGGAGAGGTAGGACGGGTGGGCCGCTTGGCGAGGGGAGTAGGCCTGGACATTACGAGATGCGACCCTCATGGAGACCGCTAACGCTTTTGTCTCCATTAGGTTGTGCGTGGCCCCTTCGAGTAGTCATTGTCGGATGGGGTCTGACGCAATCCCCATTATGAACAAGTCACGCATGAGGAGATTGGAATGTTCGGTGGCCGTAACGGCCTGACAGTCACAGTCCCGTATGAGTGGGATTAGGGCCCACCAGAAGTCTTCGATAGACTCACCAGGGAGTTGAGAGCGAGTGGCGAGTAAGTGCCTGGCGAAGAGCGTGTTTGCTTTCTGTGCGTAGTTATCTTTTAGGAGTGCCATCGCTTCCGCGTAACTCGGGGCATCCTGGATCAACGGGAACACGTTGGAGCTTAACCTGGAGTATAAGACCTGAATCTTCTGAGCTTCCGTCGGCGTGGGGGTCGCAGCGTTGATGTAAGCTCAAAACAAGCTAGCCAGTGATTAAAGTCCTTTCTGGCGTTGGGCGAGTGCGGATCCAGCTGCAGGCGATCTGGTTTGATTCTGATATCCATTTCTTAGAAAATATGACTGTAATAAATTGTTGCACGATCAATTGCACAAAAGAATCAGATTGGTACAACTGTGGCTTTATTACAGTCAGATGCGTGGCCTCCTACTGCAGCTGGCGAAATGGCAGATCAGAGGAGGACACGCATATTTATACTGCTCCTTGTGGGCGGAGCTAGCCGGCAGGGGCTACCGGCGAACCTGTAGTGCAGCTCCTACCTTACATCCCCTAATGCAGGTGCACACAATGGTTCACCACACGGGGCATGGACAGGGTGGATAGGAAGCAGCTGTTCCCCTTAGTTGAAGATCAGTCATGGGGGGGGGGGGGGGGGGGGGGAACACAAGTTCAAGGTGAGGGGCAGGAGGTTTTGGAGGATTGAGGAAAAGCTTTTTAAACATAGAAACATCAAAAACAGATGCAGGAGTAGGCCATTCGGCCCTTCGGGTCTGCACCACCATTCAATGTGATCATGGCTGATCATGCAAATTCAGTATCCCACTCCTGCTTTCCCTCCATACCCCTTGATCCCTTTAACTGCAAGGGCCACGTCCAGCTCCCTCTTGAATATGTCCAATGAACTGGCCCCAACAGCTTTCTGTGCTCGAGAATTCCACAAGTTCACAACTCTCTGAGAGAAGATGTTCTTCCTCAGCTCATTCTTGAATGGCTTACCCCTTATTCTTAAGCCGTGACCCCTAGTTCTGGACGCCCCCAACATCGGGAACATTCTTCCTGCATCTCGCCTGTCCAGTCCCATCAGGATTTTATATGTTTTATCCAGAGGATGGTGATGGTCTGGATTGCACTGCCTGGGAGGTTGGTAGAGTCGGGCTGCCTCATCGCCTTTAAAAAAGTACCTGGACGAGCAGTTGGCACATCATAACATTTGAGTGGGCAGCACAATGGTTGGCACTATTGCCTCATTGCGCCAGGGCCCGTGTTTAATTCCGACCTCGGGTACTGTCTCTGTGGAGTCTGCACGTTCTCCCCGTGTCTGCATGGGTTTCTGCCGTGTGCTCCGGTTTCCTCCCACAGTCTAAAGATATGCAGGTTAGGTAGATTGGCCATGCTAAATTGCCCCATAGAGTGTCCAAAAGGTGAGGTGGTGTTATGGGGATAGGGCGCAGTGTAGGCCTAGGGTACTGTTTCGGAGGGTCGGTTGCAGACTCGATGGGCTGAATGGCCTCCTTCTGCACTGTAGGGATTCTATTCCTTCTATGATTTTAAGTGCAGGTAAACTGGATTAGGTAGAGAGGTCAGGTGTTTTTCATGTGTCGGTGCAGACTTGATGGGCCGAAGAGCTTCTTCTGCACTGTATTATTCTGTGATTCTGAATTGATAGGTAGTGAGGCTGGAGCCGGGATTCTCCGGCCATCGCGGTTCACTTTTCGCGCTGGAGCGCGTCCACAAGGCTCTCAGTGGTGTCGGGTGGTTACAATGGGCAATCCCATTGACAATCGGCGGGAAGATTGTTATGGGCCAGGGTTTAGAGAACCCCAAAGTGTATCATGGAGTTCACCAGACCCACAGCTTTTAATAGATTGTGGTATGGGGAGCACACGGCCCACTCTACAGGTGTGGTACAAAGAACAAAGAACAAAGAACAAAGAAAAAATAAAATTACAGCACAGGAACAGGCCCTTCGGCCCTCCCAGCCTGCGCCGATCCAGATCCTTTATCTAAACCTGTCTCCTATTTTCCAAGGTCTACTTCCCTCTGTTCCCGCCCATTCATATACCTGTCTAGATGCTTCTTAAATGATGCTATCGTGCCCGCCTCTACCACCTCCACTGGTAAAGCGTTCCAGGCACCCACCACCCTCTGCATAAAAACTTTCCACGCACATCTCCCTTAAACTTTCCCCCTCTCACCTTGAAATCGTGACCCCTTGTAACTGACACCCCCACTCTTGAGAAAAGCTTGTTGCTATCCACCCTGTCCATACCTCTCATAATTTTGTAGACCTCAATCAGGTCCCCCCTAGGTCCAACGTAAACAATCCTAATCTACTCAACCTTTCTTCATAGCTAGCACCCTCCATATCAGGCAACATCCTGGTGAACCTCCTCTGCACCCTCTCCAAGGCATCCACATCCTTCTGGTAATGTGGCGACCAGAACTGCACGCAGTATTCCAAATGTGTCCGAAACAAAGTCCTATACAACTGTAACATGACCTGCCAACTCTTGTACTCAATACCCCGTCCGATGAAGGCAAGCATGCTGTATGCCTTCTTGACCACTCTATCAACCTGCATTGCCACCTTCAGGGTACGATGGACCTGAACTCCCAGATCTCTCTGCACATCAATTTTCCCCAAGACCCTTCTATTGACCATATAGTCCGCTCTTGAATTTGATCTTCCAAAATGCATCACCTTGCATTTGCCTGGATTGAACTCCATCTGCCATTTCCATGCCTAACTCTCCAATCTATCTATATTTTGTTGTATTCTTTGACAGTCCTCCTCGCTATCTGCAACTCCACCAATCTTCGTATCATCTGCAAACTTGCTAATCAGACCACCTATACCTTCCTCCAGGTCATTTATGTAGATCACAAACAACAGTAGTCCGAGCACGGATCCCTGTGGAACACCACTAGTCACCCTTCTCCATTTTGAGACACTCCCTTCCACCACTACTCTCTGTCTCCTGTTGCGCAGCCAGTTCTTTATCCATCTAGCTAGTACACACTGAACCCCATACGACTTCACTTTTTCCATCAACCTGCCATGGGAAACCTTATCAAACGCCTTACTAAAGTCCATGTATACGACATCTACAGCCCTTCCCTCATCAATTAACTTTGTCACTTCCTCAAAGAATTCTATTAGGTTTGTAAGACATGACCTTCCCTGCACAAAACCATGCTGCCTATCACTGATAAGTCTATTTTCTTCCAGATGTGAATAGATCCTATCCCTCAGTATCTTCTCCAACAGTTTGCCTACCACTGACGTCAAGCTCACAGGTCTATAATTCCCTGGATTATCCCTGCTACCCTTCTTAAACAAAGGGACAACATTAGCAATTCTCCAGTCCTCCGGGACCTCACCCGTGCTCAAGGATGCTGCAAAGATATCTGTTAAGGCCCCAGCTATTTCGACCCTCGCTTCCCTCAGTAACCTGGGATAGATCCCATCCGGTCCTGGGGACTTGTCCACCTTAATGTCTTTTAGAATACCCAAAACTTCCCCCTTCCATATGACAACTTGACCTAGAGTATTTAAACATTCATCCCTAGCCTCAACATCCGTCTTGTCCCTTTCCTTTGTGAATACCGATGCAAAGTACTCATTAAGAATCTCACTCATTTCCTCTGAGTCCACGCATAAATTCCCTCTTTTGTCTTTAAGTGGGCCAATCCTTTCTCTACTTACCCTCTTGCTCCTTACATACAAATAAAATGCTTTGGGATTTTCCTTAACCCTGTTAGCCAAAGATATTTCATGACCCCTTTTAGCCCTCTTTATTGCGCGTTTGAGATTCGTCCTACTTTCCCGATATTCCTCCAAAGCTTCATCAGTTTTGAGTTGCTTCGATCCTATGTATGCTTCCTTTTTCATCTTAGCTAGTCTCACAATTTCACCCGTCATCCATGGTTCCCTAATCTTGCCATTTCTATCTTTCATTTTCACAGGAACATGTCTGCCCTGCACTCTAATCAACCTTTCCTTAAAAGACTTCCTTAAAAACAGCTGCTCCCAATCCACATTCCCTAGCTCCTGCCGAATTTTGTTATACTCTGCCTTTCCCCAATTTAGTACTCTTCCTTTCGGACCCCTCTTGTCCTTGTCCATGAGTAGTTTAAAACTTACGGAATTGTGATCGCTATTCCCAAAGTAATCACCAACTGAAACATCAACCACCTGGCCGGAATCATTCCCCAATACCAGGTCCAGTCTGGCCCCTTCCCGAGTTGGACTATTTACATACTGCTCTAAAAAACTCTCCTGAATGCTCCTTACAAACTCTGCTCCATCTACGCCTCCAACACTACATGAGTCCCATTCAATGTTGGGGAAGTTAAAATCTCCCATCACAACCATCCTATTGCTCCTACATTTTTCCATAATCTGTCTGCATATTTGTACCTCTACTTCATGCTCGCTTTTGGGAGGCCTGTAGTAAAGTCCCAACAATGTTACTGCACCCTTCCTATTTCTCAGCTCCACCCATATTGCCTCAGTACTCAAATCCTCCATCATGCCCTCCTTAATCACAGCTGTGATATCATCTCTGACGAGTAATGCAACTCCTCCACCCCTTCTACCTCCCTCTCTATCCCTCCTGAAGCAGCTATACCCTGGGATATTCAGTTGCCAGTCCTGCCCTTCCCTCAACCAAGTCTCAGTAATACCAATAGCATCATATTCCCAGGTACTGATCCAAGCCCTAAGTTCATCTGCCTTACCTGCTACACTTCTCGCATTAAAACAAATGCACCTCAGACGACCTTTGCGTTCATCATCTCTTCCCTGTCTTCTCTTCCCCTTAGTCACATTGAGTTTATTGTCTCGTACCTTACCGGCTTTAGTTGCTGCTTCTTTACTGACCTCTAACTTCCTAATCTGGTTCCCATCCCCCTGCCACATTAGTTTAAAACCTCCCCAACAGTGTTAGCAAAAGCACCCCCTAGGACATTGCTTCCAGTCCTGCCCAGGTGTAGACCATCCGGTTTGTAATGGTCCCACCGCCCCCAGAACCAGTTCCAATGTCCCAAAAATCTGAACCCCTCCCTCCTGCACCATCTCTCAAGCCACGTATTCATTCTGACTATTCTTGAATTTCTACTCTGCCTGTCCCGTGGCACTGGTAGCAATCCTGAGATTTCTAACTTTGAGGTCCTACTTTTTAACTTATCTCCTAACTCCCTAAATTCTGATTGTAGGACCTCATCCCTTTTTTTACCTATATCTTTGGTGCCTATATGCACCAGGACAACTGGCTGTTCACCCTCCCCCTTCATTATGTCCTGCAGCCGATCGGAGACATCCCTGACCCGAGCACCCGGGAGGCAACATACCATTCGGGAGTCTTGTTTTCGACCACAGAAACGCCTGTCTACTCCCCTTACATTTGAATCCCCTATGACTATAGCCCTGCCAGTCTTTTTCCCACCCTTCTGTGCAGCATAGCTAGCCACGGTGCCGTGAGCCTGGCTACTACTGCCTTCCCCTGGTGAGTCATCTCCCCCAACAGTATCCAAAACGGTATACCTGTTTTGGAGGGAGATGACCGCAGGGGACACCTGCACTGCCTTCCTGCTCTTTCTCAGCCTTTTGGTCACCCATTCCCTGTCTCCCTTTCCAATCCTAATCGGCGGTGTGACCAACTCGCTAAACGTGCTATCCACGACCTCCTCAGCATCGCGGATGCTCCAAAGTGAGTCCATCCGCAGCTCCAGAGCCGTCATGCGGTCTAACAGGAGCTGCAGCTGGACACACCTCCCGCACATGAAGGAGTCGGGGCATCGGCCGCGTCCCTGAGCTCCCACATTGAGCACAAGGAGCATAACACGGGTCTGGGATCTCCTGCCATTTTTACCCTTTACCTTAACTGATTACAAATATAGTATCAAATAATTAATAAGTGAAAGGAATAAAGATTTTACTTACCAATCACAATACTCACCAATACATGAAGAGTTAAATTTCTCCCAGCAACTGCTAATTGGAGCACTTTCCTTGCCAGCCAATCAGCTTTGCTGTGATGTCACCCTTCAAGGTGAGTTGACAACAGCCCCTTCACAATTAGGCTGACCGCACTGCACGTATGCAAATCTCCCCAGAACAGCCAATCAGTACAGCCGGTACAGCAGAAATGGAAAAGTATTTTTTAAAGCCAAAACAATATTTATTCTATTAGTCTCCCATGTGGGACCTTATCAAAAGCCTGGCTGAAATCCTAAGTAGACTATGTCAAATACATTGCCCTCATCCACACACCTGGTCACCTCCTTGGAAAACTCAATCAAGTTAGTTAAACATGATCTCCCCGAAACAAAACCACGCTGACTGTTCTTGATTAATCTCTGCCTCTCCAAATGCAAATTAACTCTGTCTCTCAGAATTGCTTCCACTAGTTTCCCCCGCTATTCAGAACGTCCAATTCACCTGACAAGCACGGCTTTCGGGACTTTTGGGAGGAACCCGGAGAGCCCGGGAGGAAACGCACGCAGACACGGGGCGAACGTGCAGACTCTGCACAGACAGTGACCCAAGCCGGGAATCGAACATCCCTGGCTCTGTGAAGCAACAGTGCTAACCACTGTGCTACTGTGCACTTTTTCAGTTGGATAGCCAACACTTTTGCCTGTGTCCGACGGGGTGTGGGGGGGGGGGGGGGGCGCACCTCCTCAAGGAGTGATTCGCTTTGGCTGCAGTCTAGTTGGCGTGGGCCCACCATTCGGCAGGGCCGACAGTTGCTTCTTCAGCTTTTCTGATACGCGGAAACCTCTGATGGAGGAATTTGGCAGGAGGTCCACATCCCATCAAGCAGCAGAAATCTTTCCCGCTGAGCTACTTGGTGCTCTGGAAGTACAAGTTGCTGTCAGTATTGGAAGTACTTGCACACTTTGTGGTTTACAGATTTCACTGAGATTGTCTAATCACGCCAGCCTTCTCCTTGCCAAGGTAGATCACTATTCCATTTCCCTAGCAAACAGCTTTCCCTCTTTCCCTCTCAGATCAACATTCCCAGCGCTCCCCAGTGTCATAATAGACACATCAGGATATAATGGTGCAGACACACACTGACTGACACACTGCAAGACCAATCAACACACTCAACACAGCAACCAATCACCAGTTAGGGCACGGTCACTATAAAGCCAGAGGGCTCTAGTTTTCCCGCTCATTCGGGATGCAGCCTCTGAGACGGACAGAGCTCACAGCTTGCAGCACAGATCTTCACCATGTGCTGATAGTATAGACTGGTTAGGATAGGCATAGGTCTTCAATTTTATCTAACATAGTGTCGACCCACAGTGAAAGTATGTTCAACAGTTCCTAGCTTAATAAAATAGTGTTGTACTATTTCAAGTGTTGGTAGCCTGTATGTGTTAATGCTGAGGTAAACGCAGTCTCCACAGATCCAGAGTACCTAACACATCACCCAGCACAAGAACGATGGCGGTGTCATGGTAATCTCACTGGACTCGAGGTCCCTGGGGATATACTGCCAAGCCCTACCTTGGAAGCTGCCGGAATTTCAATTAATGAACTCTTTTTTTTAAATGAGGAATCGAAAGCTGGTCTCAGAAAGGGTGACAATGAAATTACATAAATTGTTGTAAAAACCCACCCAACCTCCTCTCGGTAAAGGAAATCTGCCATCCTTACCCAGTCTGACCTACATGACAACCACAGCAATGTGATTGACATCTTAACCAGCCTCTTAAATGGCCCAGCAAGCCACTCAGTACAAGGGCAATTAGGATAGGTACCAAGTTCTGGCCTTTCTCGTGACACCCACGTGAAAGAATAAAAAATAGTGCTTTCCCTCTTAAGCATGATTCATGTCTTCTGCCTATTCCACCATCCTTTCCGCCTTCTTTCTCAAGGCTTGCCCTTTGCCTATTTCCCTTCATTATTCCACCAGTTATCTTACTTCTTGTGCTCTCAGTGCTCGTCATAATAATTTTTAATCCATTTGGAACACGTGTGCTTGTATAGGCTAGTGTTTTTCAAACTTTTTTTCCGGGGACCCATTTTTACCAACCAGCCAACCTTCGCGACCCAACCCGGCAGACCTTCATGGCCCACGCCGGCCGACCTTCACGACCCACGACGGCCGACCTTCATGACCCACACCGACCGACCTTCGTGACCCACGCTGGCCGACCTTCACGACCCACGACGGCCGACATTCGCGACCCACACTGCCCGACCTTCGCGACCCACACTGGCCAACCTTCGCGACCCACGCCGGCCAACCTTCGCGACCCACGCCGGCCGACCTTCGCAGCCCACGTCCGCCGGCCTTCGCGCCCCATGCCGGTTGACCTGTGCGATCCACCATTTTCTCTTACTTGTAATGTTTAGGTGAAATATGGTGAACCTCCAATTTCTCGAGGATGAAAACATTTTCAGGTTCTGCATTTTTTTCCTGTAAAATTTTAGCAAATTAAAAACTCCCCCAAACTTGTAAACAAAAGGCTGCGACCATATAAGAAAAATGCGGCCACACTGCGCATGCGGGCCCGCTCATCGGTGCGCATGCGCAAAACTCTGCGTGGCCATTTTGAAGGCCGCTTGCAGCCAGCGTTATTAAAAGATTTGGGCAATTGTGAGCGCCGTGTCAGACGGCTCCGTGATCCTCCCGACACCCGCCCGTGACCCACCCGCGGGTCGTGCCCCCGATTTTGACACTGCCTGGTATAGGCAATTGCTGTTGGCAAGACCTTCTATCCCGCATCTCCCAGCCAACTGTCCATTATTCTCCCATTTCATTCCATTCCAATTCTCTTCCCACACTTAAGGCAGACTTTTGCCTCTTTCCATATCTAGTCATTCCTGGAATAGGTCACTTATAGCTTGAGGGGCGCCACTCCACATCAAGTATGGCTGACCAGGAGCCTCTTCAGCTCCTACTCGACAGCCATTGCCATGTATGGAAGGATTTTGTTTGACTGCATTGTGAACGCACCTGCCTTGGCCATCAAGTCTTGGGGTAGAACTCAAACCCAGAACTTTTGGCACAGAGGCAGGAATGCTACCCATTGCCCCACAGGACCTCCATGGTTGCGCTCTAAGTCCCAGTCAATCACTGCCCAGTGGCCGCAGGCTACTCGTATAATTGGATGGCTCTGTTGGGAAAGATGTTAGTTTTTAATTCCCTCTCAGTGTTGCACTGGATTGCGATTCTAAATGATGTGCTCAGTCCTCGAGAGCCATGTTCGACCCCACAACTTTCTAATTTCACGGTAATACTTCGACCTTTGAGCCAGCGCTGACAGGACTCTGAAAATTGAGCTGGAGTCAGGTTATTAATCATTGGGAATTTCCACACACAGCTTAAAGGGACTGGAGCACCTTCAGTTAGCATCAGGAATGGGTGGGAGTGATAGTGGGAGGTGTGAAGGCCCAGTCCCCTGGGCATTTTCAATTAGCCACTGAGAGCACATTGTTCAAAACATCGACTATAACTGCATCAGTTGAACAGCCTGTGGTTTGGTTGGTTGCACTCCTGTCTCTGAGTCGAAATGTTGTAGGCTTAGGTCCCACTCCAGAGACTTAGGCCCAAAAATTTGAATGACTTCCTATGCAGTACCGAGCGATGAAAGATCCAACAAATATTTGGTCTGTCCTTTCAGGAAAATTTTCCAGCTGATCTGTATAAAGTACTGTTGTCACTCACCAAAGCTTGCTTGGCGGCAGCTCCTAAATCCACATCTTGAAGGTCAAGGGTGCAAAGCGATTGAGAACAGAAAACATTCTTGACTTACAGACTTACGGGCAGCACGGTAGCGCAGTGGTTAGCACAATTGCTTCACAGCTCCAGAGTCCCAGGTTCGATTCCCGGCTTGGGTCACTGTCTGTGCGTATTCTGCACGTTCTCCCCGTGTGTGCGTGGGTTTCCTCCGGGTGCTCCGGTTTCCTCCCACAGTCCAAAGATGTGCAAGTTAGGTGGATTGGCCATGCTAAATTGCCCTTAGTGTTGGGTGGGGTTACTGGGTTATGGGGATAGGGTGGAGGTGTGGGCTTGGGTGGGGTGCTCTTTCCAAGAGCCGGTGCAGACTCGATGGGCCGAATGGCCTCCTTCTGCACTGTAAATTCTATGAAAACCCTTGTCTATGAAACCATTCCCACTTAGATCTACATCGCCATTCCGTCAATATTGCATTAGAATAGAAACATAGAATTTCTACAGTGCAGAAGGAGACTATTTGGCCCATCGAGTCTGCACCGACCCTCTGAAAGAGAGCCCTACCTAGGCCCACTCCATGACCTTATCCCCATAACCTCACCTAACCGTCGCATCTTTGGGCACCAAGAGGCAATTTGGCATGGCCAATCCACCTAACCTGTGCATCTTTCAGACTGTGGGAGGAAACCTGAGCCCCCGGAGGAAACCCACGCAGACACATGGAGAACGTGCGGAGTCCGCACAGACAGTCGCTGAAGGCTGGAATCAAAGCCCAGTCCCTGGTGCCTCTGTGCTAACCTCTGTGCCACCGTGCTGCCCCTGTTGGGATCCTGGAAATGCCTATCTAACAGCATTCGTATAGCACCTTCAGCATACGGACTGCAGCTGTTCAAACAGGTGGCTCACCAAACTAATCCAGGGATGGGCAATAAATGCTGACCTTGACAGCAATGCCCATACCCTGAGGGAGGATAAAGATAAGGCAAAGAGGTTGAATTAAAGTTAGTTGTACGAATCCTTAGTCCGATGGACTATTGCACTCAGCTTTGGGAGGCGCAACTCTGGTGGAATCTATTGGTCCTGGAGTGTGTGCAAATTCATCAGGCAGGTGCCAGAGCATAAAGGGTTAAATTATCACAATTTGCATAAACAGGAGCTTATATACATGTGAGTTTAGAATATTGAGGGTTTTAAAACTGACTTCTTAGATCAGATAGAGATGAACCATTTCTTCTGTGAGGGGACCTCACGCAAAATGAGGCACCATCTTAAATAATATTCTGGAGCAAAATCGGGAAGTGCTTTTCCACATCAAGGCTCGTGGAATTCTCAAATACTCTCTCCCAATCGGCAGTGGGGTCAATTGAAATTTTCACGACAGTGAATGATAGGGGTTTTGTTAGCTGAAGGCGTCAGGGGATATGGAACAGAGGTAGTTAAGTGATGCTGTGATAGAGATCAGCTATGGGCTATTTGAAAGGCAGGTCACGCTCAAAGAGCTGAATGGCCTCTACTCCAGTTCGTGTGTCCCCGACTGTGATTCGGTTCCAAACAATCACGGTTGACAAACTAAGCTATTTCCTTCAGTGGGGGAAATCAGAACAAGGGGAAAGGATCTTAAATTTAGAGTTAGGCCACTCGGGAGTGAAATTGGAAGGAATTTGATTCGAGTGAGGAAGCTTCTACCCATCTCAAACCAGAGCCACTACCTTCTTTAAAACCACTGATGCAACATAAATGCAACCTTACTGAAAATCACATAATCTTGCAGCACAGAAGGAGGCTCTTTGATGCACTTTGACTGTACTGTCGCTTTGTCAGTGCCTTCAATTAGCCCCACTCACATTCTATTTCACTATAGTCCTACAATTTGCTTTCTTTTCAAGCATATACCTAATTCTCATTTGAAAGCTTTTGTAAATCTCAATCACCAACTTGATTTAAAGTATGATTAAGTGGTTGGAGACTCGCTCATCCAGGCAAGTGGAGATTATTCCATTACCCTCCTGATTTGTGCCTTGTAGATAGTGGCCCGGCTCTGGAGGTGAGTTACCCTCTGCAGGATTCCCACCACTGGCCTGCTCTCGTGGCCACAGCATTTCTATAGGCCAGGTAAGAGCAAATTACTGCGAATGCTGGAATCTGAAACAAAAGCAAAAAAACACTGGACAATCTCAGCAGGTCTGACAGCATCTGTGGGAGAGAGAAGGGGACTAAATGTTGTAAATGTGTAACCACTATAAATTCACACTGTACATTACTGTGTCCCTGTGGGCTCCATCTGTGAGCTGTTGCGCGGCTCTGCCCACAGGGGGAGATGAGGAGCATGTACAGGGCTCCGCCCCTAGCAGGAAGTATAAGTGCTGCGGTCCTGCGAGTCCGCCCTCAGTTCAGCATAGTCGCAGGCAGGCTCAGTTGTAAGCCGATTAAAGTTTACTTCAACTCGTGTCCCTGAATGAATTGATGGTCGCATCACTAATAGAACATAGAACATAGAACGATACAGCGCAGTACAGGCCCTTCGGCCCTCGATGTTGCACCGACATGGAAAAAAAACTAAAGGCCATCTAACCTACACTATGCCCTTATCATCCATATGCTTATCCAATAAACTTTTAAATGCCCTCAATGTTGGCGAGTTCACTACTGTTGCAGGTAGGGCATTCCACGGCCTCACCACTCTTTGCGTAAAAAACCCACCTCTGACCTCTGTCCTATATCTATTACCCCTCAATTTAAGGCTATGTCCCCTCGTGCTAGCCACCTCCATCCGCGGGAGAAGGCTCTCGCTGTCCACCCTATCTAACCCTCTTATCATTTTGTATGCCTCTATTAAGTCACCTCTTAACCTTCTTCTCTCTAATGAAAACAACCTCAAGTCCATCAGCCTTTCCTCATAAGATTTTCCCTCCATACCAGGCAACATCCTGGTAAATCTCCTCTGCACCCGTTCCAAGGCTTCCACGTCCTTCCTATAATGAGGCGACCAGAACTGTACGCAATACTCCAAATGCGGCCGTACTAGAGTTCTGTACAACTGCAACATGACCTCATGGCTCCGGAACTCAATCCCTCTTCCAATAAAGGCCAACACACCATAGGCCTTCTTCACAACCCTATCAACCTGGGTGGCAACTTTCAGGGATCTATGTACATGGACACCGAGATCCCTCTGCTCATCCACACTACCAAGAATTTTACCATTAGCCAAATATTCCGCATTCCTGTTATTCTTTCCAAAGTGAATCACCTCACACTTCTCCACATTAAACTCCATTTGCCACCTCTCAGCCCAGCTCTGCAGCTTATCTATGTCACTCTGTAACCTGCAACATCCTTCCGCACTGTCTACAACTCCACCGACTTTAGTGTCGTCTGCAAATTTACTCACCCATCCTTCTGCGCCCTCCTCTAGGTCATTTATAAAAATGACAAACAGCAACGGCCCCAGAACAGATCCTTGTGGTACGCCACTCGTAACTGAACTCCATTCTGAACATTTCCCATCAACTACCACTCTCTGTCTTCTTTCAACTAGCCAATTTCTGATCCACATCTCTAAATCACCCTCAATCCCCAGCCTCCGTATTTTCTGCAATAGCCGACCGTGGGGAACCTTATCAAATGCTTTACTGAAATCCATATACACCACATCAACTGCTCTACCCTCGTCTACCTGTTCAGTCACCTTCTCAAAGAACTCGATAAGGTTTGTGAGGCATGACCTACCCTTCACAAAACCATGCTGACTATCCCTAATCATATTATTCCTATCTAGATGATTATAAATCGTATCTTTTATAATCCTCTCCAAGACCTTACCCACCACAGACGTTAGGCTCACCGGCCTATAGTTACCGGGGTTATCTCTACTCCCCTTCTTGAACAAAGGGACCACATTTGCTATCCTCCAGTCCTCTGGCACTATTCCTGTAGCCAATGATGACCTAAAAATCAAAGCCAAAGGCTCAGCAATCTCTTCCCTGGCTTCCCAGAGAATCCTAGGATAAATCCCATCCGGCCCCGGGGACTTATCTATTTTCACCTTGTCCAGAATTGCCAACACTTCTTCCCTACGCACCTCAATGCCATCTATTCTAATAGCCTGGGTCTCAGCATTCTCCTCCACAATATTATCTTTTTCTTGAGTGAATACTGACGAAAAGTATTCATTTAGTATCTCGCTTATCTCCTCAGCCTCCACACACAACTTCCCACCACTGTCCTTGACTGGCCCTACTCTTACCCTAGTCATTCTTTTATTCCTGACATACCTATAGAAAGCTTTTGGGTTTTCCTTGATCCTACCTGCCAAAGACTTCTCATGTCCCCTCCTTGCTCGTCTCAGCTCTCTCTTTAGATCCTTCCTCGCTTCCTTGTAACTATCAAGCGCCCCAACTGAAACTTCACGCCTCATCTTCACATAGGCCTCCTTCTTCCTCTTAACAAGAGATTCCACTTCTTTGGTAAACCATGGTTCCCTCGCTCGGCCCCTTCCTCCCTGCCTGACTGGTACGTACTTATCAAGAACATGCAATAGCTGTTCCTTGAACAAGCTCCACATATCCAGTGTGCCCAACCCTTGCAGCCTACTTCTCCAAACAACACATCCTAAGTCATGTCTAATGGCATCATAATTGCCCTTCCCCCAGCTATAACTCTTGCCCTACGGGGTATACTTATCCCTTTCCATCACTAACGTAAAGGTCACCGAATTGTGGTCACTGTTTCCAAAGTGCTCACCTACCTCCAGATCTAACACCTGGCCTGGTTCATTACCCAAAACCAAATCCAATGTGGCCTCGCCTCTTGTTGGCCTGTCAACATATTGTGTCAGGAAACCCTCCTGCACACATTGTACAAAGAATGACCCATCTAATGTACTCGAACTATATCTTTTCCAGTCAATATTTGGAAAGTTAAAGTCTCCCATAACAACTACCCTGTTACTTTCGCTCTTTTCCAGAATCATCTTCGCCATCCTTTCCTCTACATCCCTCGAACTATTAGGTGGCCTATAGAAAACTCCCAACAGGGTGACCTCTCCTTTCCTGTTTCTAACCTCAGCCCATACTACCTCAGAAGAAGAGTCCCCATCTAGCATCCTTTCCGCCACCGTAATACTGTCCTTGACTAGCAGCGCCACACCTCCCCCTCTTTTGCCCCCTTCTCTGAGCTTACTAAAACACCTAAACCCCGGAACCTGCAACAACCATTCCTGTCCCTGCTCTATCCATGTCTCTGAAATGGCCACAACATCGAAGTTCCAGGTACCAACCCATGCTGCCAGTTCCCCTACCTTATTTCGTATACTCCTGGCATTGAAGTAGACACACTTCAAACCACCTACCTGAACACTGGCACCCCCTTGCGAAGTCAAATGTTTCACGTCTGGATGACAAAGAGTCTTGGCAAATCCAGACTCGAAGCGTTAAGCTCTGTTCTCTCTCCACAGATGCTGCCAGGCCTGCTGAGGGTGTCCAGCAGCTTCTGTTTTTGTTTTACATGGCCAGTCCTGTCCAGTTTGTGGACAATGCTAACCCCTGGTTATCTGGTGAAGATAACCAGGAATGTTATCTTCTAGTTTAGCCTGGTTTAGCTCACCAGGCTAAATCGCTAGTCCTACAATTTGCTTTCTTTTCAAGCATATACCTAATTCTCATTTGAAAGCTTTTGTAAATCTCAATCGCCAACTTGATTTAAAGTATGATTAAGTGGTTGGAGCCTCGCTCATCCAGGCAAGTGGAGAGTATTCCATCACCCTCCTGATCTGTGCCTTGTAGATAGTGGGCCGGCTTTGGGGAGTCAGGAGGTGAGTTACCCACTGCAGGATTCCCAAGCCTCAGTGTATAACGGGAGAATCCCAGCCACCCCAATACGCAGGGCACCCAGGCCCGATCGGCAGCACACAACAAATGCCAGTGCAAGCTGGCAGTGACACCTGGGCACCTTGGCAGTGCCAAGCTGGCATACAGGTGGCACTTCTAGGATGCGCGGGTGTCACTGCAAGGCTGGCAGTGCCAGCATGGTATTAGCAGTGCCAGGGTACCACCCTGCCCAAAGGGTGTGCACCTGGGGGTATCCAATCCCGTGGGAGACCCCCACAAGTGCCGATCCATCTGGTTCCCATTTGCGCGGGCCAGTGCCGAACGGCACTCACCCGAGGTCCCCGAGGCAAAGAGGGTGGATCCCAATGCCTCAGGTACCTCGGGAATCTTCACATTAAAGTGAAACCAGCTGTCTCGCTTTAATATGCAGATTTGCTGAAAAGTGATCCCGCCCACAATAGGAGGGATTTACATCGCAATGTCTCGAGAGATCACGTTCGATCCCGGGAGGCATTGCGAACTGGCTAAATCCTGGGAGCGGGGTCCATGGCTTCTATCGACCACGCTGCATCGCGGTGAGCTGCTTTTCAGGCGCAGCATGGCTGTTGGATTGCGCCAATTGTCTGGCATTTGTGGGGTGTTAATACAAAAACCAAAATTATGTTCTCAGATGATGTTGCGGGGTCCGGGGTGGGGGTGTGGCTGGGAGGGTGGGGTGAGCAGAATGTAAAGACACCAAAGTAAAATGCCCCATTTTCCTATAAGAAATCTATATTTCTGAGATGAATTCTCCCGAGCAATGTGTCACCAATATCTGTATTTTCTCTTCAGACTTTCATCCACTGAGATTATTACCCCCTCCACGACAAGTGAGGGAATGCCTTGTGTCCCTATAGAATAAGTTAGAAAGCATATGCACCTAATTATCTTGCAATGCTTATAATCAGGGCTGTTCCTTTGGTTAGTTTACTGGATTCTGTGTCAGCCATTTTGAGTGGCCGGTCGGCTATAAAGAAAAATAAAGATCTGGAGCGGGATTCTCCGATCCTGGGGCTAAGTGTCATCTGACCCTGAGGAGCAGCGATCATGTGCTGCACAGGGGGCCAGCACGGCACTGGAGTGCTTCAGCTGCCGATCCGGGCGCCAGCATGGCCAGCGTGAGTTCACACATGCGCAACATGGCCGACACGAGTGCACGCATGCGCGTGGGTTGCCCCAGGCCACATGGCGGAGCCCTCCAGGAGCTCGGCGCTGAGGGACATAGACGGCCCCCCCCCCTCCCCCCGGGATAAGCCCACCTGCCGATCGGCAGGCCCCGATCACGGTCCTGGCCACCATGGAAGCCCCCCCCGGAGTCGGATACCCCCTCCCTCACACCAGGACGGCCCCCACAGCATGAACGTCGAGGACTCGCCGGGTACGATGACGCCGGCGGGACTCGGCCACACTCGGCGGGCATTCGGCCCATCGAGCGCGGAGAATCGCCGGGGGGCCGCATGGAGTGGCCCTGACCGGAGCCACGACGACCGCGTCGGCGCCATTGATGCCAAATCTCCGGTCGCCGGGGAATCAGTGGGCCGGCGTCACGTAATTCACGCCCGCCTGCCGATTCTCCGAACCGGCAACGTGGTCGGAGAATCCCGCCCCATAAATCCATCACTTCCGGAGATCCCAAAAGCATTTTACAGCCAATTAAGGAGTTTTAAGTGTAGCCACTGTTCTAATGCAGGGAAATACCAATTTATACATTGATGAGGCAATGATCAGAGCATATATATTTATTAATTCAAGTTTAAATACTGGCCAGTGTGATGTTCTTTGTTTGTTTAAATTAATATTCTTAAGGTGGTAGTGTTGCTACAAAGAACATGCAGACTTTGTACAAAATCAAAATCAGTTTATTTACACTACGCTATAAAGTACGCTATTCTTAAGTATGCAGAAAAAGCTAAGCATTAGATCAAATAACTTGTGGTGAATGTATAACATAATTCACACTGTGTATCACTGTGTCCCTGTAGGCTGCATCTGTGAGCCATTGCTCGGCTCTGCCCACAGGGGGAGATGAGGAGCTTGTACAGGGCTCCACCCATGGCTCCACCCATGGCTTTGCCCACAACCGGAAGTATAAAGTGCTGCGGTCTTGCGAGCCTGCCTTCAGTTCAGCTAGTCGCAGGCAGGCTCAGTTGTAAGTCGATTAAAGCCACAGTTTACTTCAACTCGTGTCTCTGAGTGAATTGATGGTCGCATCAATTTAATCGACTTAAAAAAACTACCATGGAATCAGCCCTCAAACCTGATCGACTGGAACTCGATCCACAGGCCGCAGAAGCGAAGGAAATATTTTTGCATTGGCTTCGGTGCTGCAAGGCCTACCTGGCTGCGTCGACTACCTCCGCTGTTACAGAAGAACAGAAACTCAGTCTTCTCCACGCACGGGTGAGCCATCGTACTTCAACTCAACTTGATAGTAATGACTCGTACACCAAGGCCCTCGCGATACTCAACCGCCTGTACGTACAGCCCGTAAATGAAGTTTACGCGCGGCACATCTTTACAACACGCCTCCAGCGCTCCACAGAGTCACTAGAAGACTACCTGCGCGACCTTAAAGCTGCAGCACGGAAATGTTACTTCCAGGCCATGACAGCCTCCCAGCACATGGAACTTGCCGTCTGAGATGTGTATGTTGCAGGGGTCCGGTCCAATTATGTGCGCCAGCGTCTCCTCGAAAAAGGGGCCCAGAACTTGGAGGACACAGTAACGCTAGCAACCTCATTGGAAGACGTTTTTCAAAGTTTAAACTCGTTCCCAGCCGATCACGCGACCCCCATCGTGGACCCCCGACTAGAGACTACCCCAGGTCTGCACCGCGCGGCCACCCGCCCACCATGGAGGGCTATCGTGCCACTTTTGCGGCCAGCCCCAACACCCCCGGCAGCACTGCCCGGCCCGCAATGCTACCTGCAGCAGCTGCAGGCGGAAAGGACACTTTGCGAAGGTATGCCTGGCTAAGACTAAAAACTCCAACTCTAACGCTAACCAGAAAACTCGCCCCTCCAACTCACAGGCCCGCAGACCCCGCAATGTGCCAGCGTGTCTGCCAACTCTGCCTCCGCACGACATGTGCGATTCATGGGGCCGCCATCTTGGGCACCATCTTCCCCGCCGCCCGCCACGTGCGATAAATGAGGGGGGCCACCTTGGACGCCATCTTCCTCGCCGCCCGCCACGTGCGACCAACGGGGGCCGCCATCTTGGCCATCACCCGAGATGCCACTCGATGACTACGACCTCCGCGGACAGTCATCACGGGGCCAGTCCAGCACCGCTGACCACGCCACCGACTACCCGCAGCTCAGTGCAGTCACTTTGGACCAGTCGCGGCCAAAGCACCTCAGAAGCTCAATGATGTCCGTTCAAATCAACGGATACAAGACACCGTGCCTCTTCGAATCCGGGAGCACCGAGAGCTTCGTTTACCCAGACCTGGTAAGACGCTGCTCGCTCCCGATATTTCCGACACAGCAAACTATCTCCCTTGCCTCGGGGTCGCACTCTGTCCAGATACAAGGGCGCACTATTGCAACATTAACGATACAGGGCGCCAACTACTCCAACTTCCAATTGTATGTACTCCCAGACCTCTGCGCCCCTCTCCTACTCGGGATTTTCAGTGTAACCTCAGGAGCCTAATACTCAGCTTCGGCAGACCCCTTCCCCTTCTCACTATATGCAGTTTAGCAACACTAAAAATCGACCCCCTTCCACTCTTCGCTAATCTCACCGTTAACTGCAAACCAGTGGCCACTCGCAGCAGGCGGTATAGCCTGCAGGACAGGGTATTTATTAGAGCCGAAGTCCAGCGGCTCTTACGTGAGGGAGTCATAGAGGCCAGTAATAGCCCCTGGCGAGCTCAGGTGGTGGTCGTCAAGACCGGGGGAAAATTCCAAATGGTAGTGGACTATAGCCAGACCATTAACCGGTTCACGCTCCTCGATGCGTACCCCCTCCCCACGATTGCAGACATGGTAAATAAGATCGCCCAGTACCGCATATTTTCCACGGTGGATCTGAAGTCTGCATACCACCAGCTCCCAATCCGCCCGGAGGACCGCCACTACACGGCATTCGAGGCTGATGGCCGCCTTTTCCATTTCCTCCGGGTTCCCTTTGGCGTCATGAATGGGGTCTCGCTGTTCCAACGAGCAATGGACCGATGGTGGACCAGTACGGGCTGCGGGCCACGTTTCCGGACTTGGATAACGTCACCATCTGCGGCCATGACCAGCAGGACCACGACGCAAACCTCCACCGATTTCTCCAAAACGCCCAAAAACTCAACTTCACATATAATAAGGAGAAATGCGTTTTACGCACAACCAGACTAGCCACCCTCGGCTACGTCGTGGAAAACGGGATCCTAGGACCCGACCCTGACCGTATGCGCCTCCTCTTACAACTCCCTCTCCTTCACTGTTCTAGGGCCCTCAAGAGGTGCCTCGGATTTTCTCCTACTACGCCCAGTGGGTCCCCCAGTATGCAGACAAAGCCCGCCCACTATTTAAGACTGCACTCTTCCCACTGTCAGCCGAGGCCCGCCAGGCCTTCAACTGCATTAAGAACATAAGAACATAAGAACATAAGAACTAGGAGCAGGAGTAGGCCATCTGGCCCCTCGAGCCTGCTCCGCCATTCAATTAGATCATGGCTGATCTTTTGTGGACTCAGCTCCACTTTCCGGCCCGAACACCATAACCCTTAATCCCTTTATTCTTCAAAAAACTATCTATCTTTACCTTAAAAACATGTAATGAAGGAGCCTCAACTGCTTCACTGGGCAAGGAATTCCATAGATTCACAACCCTTTGGGTGAAGAAGTTCCTCCTAAACTCAGTCCTAAATCTACTTCCCCTTATTTTGAGGCTATGCCCCCTAGTTCTGCTGTCACCCGCCAGTGGAAGGAGGACATCGCCAAAGCCGCCATGCGGGCAGTGGATGAATCCGTCCCATTTCAGGTGGAGAGCGAAGCTTCAGAGGTCGCTCTCACTGCCACTCTGAACCAGACAGGTAGGCCAGTAGCGTTCTTCTCCCGAACCCTCTCCGCTTCGGAACTTCGACACTCCTCAGTCGAAAAGGAAGCCCAAGCCATTGTGGAAGCCGTACGGAACTGGAGGCACTACCTCACAATAATGAGATTTACCCTCATCACCGACCAGAGATCGGTTGCCTTTATGTTTGATAACTCGCAGCGGGGCAAAATAAAAAATGACAAAATCTTGAGGTGGAGGATCGAACTCTCCACCTATAATTATGACATCGTATACCGTGTAGGGAAGCTCAACGAGCCCCCAGATGCCCTGTCCCGTGGCACATGCGCCAACACTCAAGACGACCGATTACAGGCCATCCACAACAACCTCTGCCACCTGGGGGTCACCCGGCTCACCCACTACATCAAGGCCCACAATCTGCCTTTCTCCACCGAGGAGGTTAAAGCCGTCACCAGGAATTGCCAGATCTGCCCGGAGTGTAAACCACACTTCTTTAGAGCAGACAAGGCCCACCTGGTAAAGGCATCCTGGCCCTTTGAACGACAGAGTATTGATTTCAAAGGGCTCCTCCCCTCGACCAACCGTAACATCTATTTTCTTAATATCATCGATAAATTCTCTCGCTTCCCGTTTGTCATCCCATGCCCCGATATGACCTCCCATACAGTCATCAGAGCCCTGCACAGTGTCTTCACCCTGTTCGGTTTCCCCAGTTATGTCCACAGTGACAGGGGATCGTCCTTCATGAGCGTCGAGCTGCGTCAGTACCTGCTCGACAAGGGCATCGCTTTGAGCAGGACTACCACCTATAACCCCAGGGGGAACGGGCAGGTGGAGAGGGAGAACGCGATGGTCTGGAAGACCGTCCTACTGACCCTCCTGTCCAGGAATCGCCCGACCTCCCACTGGCAGGAGGTCCTCCCCGACGCGCTCCATGCTATTAGGTCCCTCCTGTGTACGGCCACAAATCAGGCTCCTCACGAGCGATTATTTGTTTTCCCTAGGGGCGCTACCATGGGGACCTCGCTTCCATCCTGGTCCTCCTTCGGAAGCACGTCCGGACACATAAAACAGACCTGCTGGTAGAGTGGGTCCTACTCCTGCATTCAAACCCCCACTACGCATTTATCGAGCACCCCGACGGCCGACAGGACACCGTTTCCCTCCGGGACCTGGCACCTGCAGGATCTACCACTACTACTACCACTACCGCTGAGGTACCCCTCACACCACGCCCCACCTGACCCCCCACGCCCTGCGCCCCTGCACCTACAGGCTCCCTGCGCCCCCTTTCACCCGTCACACCAGTCAGGAACAAAGCTCTGGAAGGACCAGCCCCGGAGTCCACCCTCGGATTCACACCGAGCATCTGTCCACAGCCATCCGAAGCGCCTGCAACTCCGGTGCTCCATTGGTCCCAACGAACGATTCGAGTGCCGGACGGACTAAACCTATAGACCTGTCACCCCCGCCGGACTTGATTATTTTAACAGGGGGTGAATGTGGTAAATGTATAACATAATTCACACTGAATATCACTGTGTCCCTGTGGGTTCCATCTGTGAGCCGTTGCGCGGCTCTGCCCACAGGGGGAGATGAGGAGCATGTACAGGGCACCGCCCTTGGCTCCTCCCATGGCTCCGCCCACAACCGGAAGTGTAAAGTGCCGCGGACTTGTGAGCCTGCCTTCAGTTCAGCTAGACGCAGGCAGGCTCAGTTGTAAGTCGATTAAAGCCACAGTTTACTTCAACTCGTGTCTCTGAGTGGTTGCCGCTACTCCCCTACGCCGGCACCCTCCGTCACGACGGGTAGGGGAGAATGCCGCCCCAGTATTGAAAAACACGACTGTCTCCAACCCGCTCTACTCACTCACTCCAAGATCATGTGGACCACC
Organism: Scyliorhinus canicula; assembly: GCF_902713615.1. NCBI lineage: Eukaryota > Metazoa > Chordata > Chondrichthyes > Carcharhiniformes > Scyliorhinidae > Scyliorhinus > Scyliorhinus canicula. Next base: position 24,062,214 of record NC_052151.1, on the reverse strand, counting down.
GTGTGGCTGGATGCTGTAATTACACACTATTCTACATGATCGTTCATATATACAAAGATGATACAGTATATATAACCTAAGAAAAAATGCTGGAGCATTTTGCAGCATTTTTGTTTTGGTTTCAGATTCCAGCATCCGCAGTAATTTGCTTTGATATACTATATATATATATATATGTGTGTATATAAAGATGAGAAACTCCATATCATTACAGTGTGGACACCAGAGGGAGAACACCCCGTGGTCTGCTTGGCAGAGCACCATGGGATCTTTTATATCTGCCTGAAACAGAATGCTTAACAATTGTCCCAAAAGCTGATACCTGTGACAGTGCAGCACTCCCTCAGCTCTGCACTGGCATAGGGCATAAACCCAGAGGCTACAGACTCAGGGACAAAGGATGGGATTCTCCGGTCCCGTCGCAGTCAATGGGAGGTTTGGCTGAGCACCAGGTTCTCCGTCCCCGCCCGCAGCGGCAGCGAGTCGGACTCGCAGCGGAGAGCCTCGGCCCAGAGCGCACCGTAACCGAGACACGTTTCACACAGCCGGGGCAGACTGAGCTGCCAATGATTCTTGTGTTTTAAACCAGTCGCTTGAATGTGACGGTCCTGGAAGGCTGGAAAGCAGTTATTTTATTATCCGCTTGCAACAAATTCGGAAGAAACATGGCTCTTCTGGGCCTCAATGACATCTATTGCGATTCAAAGATTGGAATCAGTTAAAAAGGGAGAAAGTGAAAAGGGCAAAAGCAATAATTTTGCACCGACTCGGGTTTATGAGAGGTTGGCCAAGCCAAAAATATTTACTGGAACACTTCAAGGATACAACAGAACTGGTGGTTGCGTGCTTCAGCAACTGGGGAGATGAATCACCAATGACATTTAATACACAAGGATTTAAGATGAAATGTAACGGTGTTAAAGCTGGCAACTGTGACTATGGAATGAAGAATAAGCTGTTAAAGCACAGTCAGTGAGGAAAGGATTTCCTTAATCGACTATAAAATAGTTGACTAAATCTTGAGCATGCCATTGTACTGTCCAACAAAAGCTATATTCTGTAAAGATATCGGATTTCCGCAGCTTCCGGTCCCTTGGTCAAGCCAGCATCATGCTCACATAGTGCCCTCCAGTGCTGATGCCCACCAGGATTTGAGAGGGGGTAAGTGGGCAGCTGTTTCATTTTCATGGGGGCACAGACGCCTGTCCCTCATGCCTCCCTGCCAAGGGCCAGCAGAAACATGCTCCATGAGCTGGGGGACACGGACTGCAGGGTGTGGCTTGGGGATATTAGGTTGAAACAAAATTCCGAATTAAAAAGGTTTCAGGCCAACAAGAACAAACTTGCAGGTTCTCATGCGAGCTGTCTGCGCTGCGTTAACTTCACTCACCCCTAACCAGCAATGAAGGAAATTACTGCTTCTGCTCTGAACTGGTGCTCCATTTTATGGTATGCAAGACCAGGCCAGACCAGTGCCAGTTATTTTCAGAGTTTTACTGGGTTTTCCTTCTGGGAGGAGGCCCAAGTGCTGCTCAATAGTGGGTCTCAAGTTTCACTCACATTTTGCACAAGAGTTGACTCCGTCTTGTGGTGATATGCATCACTATAGATACACAAGGGGTTAATGTAAGTACACGTAGATTAGCTAGACACTAGAGGGAGCACCAGAGACATGACACACAGACATTCAACCAATAGGCCAGTAAGATAGGACAATGGGTATTCACGATACACAGAGAGGTGACACTACCACAGTGGGGCATTACACCAACCCATATATAAAGGACACAACACACATGATCTTCCTCTTCCCAGTGGAGACACACAGTGAGTACAGACACAGGGTTGATTCAACATCACACCCACCACGTGGAACGTAGCAGACTGGTTCGTCAGTCTGAGTAGCTATAGCAGGATTAACAGTAGAGGCGAATCCGAGTGGGAGAATTGTTAATAGTTTAATAAACGTGTTGAAGTTATCTCCACGTCTGAACCTTCCTTTGTCAGAGTGAACATCAAGGAAGCAGCTTATGCTACGCCAAGAGCACAACAAGACACGTCTGTTCCGCCAGCTCAACACAGACACTGCATTTGGATGTCATAAACATCACCCTGTCAATTCACTGGCAGCAGCCTGAATGTGAATCCTAAGAGGCTGGATGGGGCTGGTTGGAGAACAGAATTGGGGTGGGTGGGGACAATTGCAATCAGAATAAAGCAACACTTCACCTCCCCTTGGCTCCCCAACGGGCTGTTTTTTTTGCCAGCCATTTTGAGTATCCATTTGTGCACATGTGTCCCCTTGGCTCCCACCCCCCCCCGCCCCCACCCACCCCCACCCCACAGCACTCAGTCTCTCAACGTGAAGATAATATTTTGATTTGCTGTTCTTTGATCCAAACCTCATTTATTTCCCCACATTGAACTCTTGTCGACTGTCTTCTCTCACGTTCGCCATGGCCAGAATTGTCCAGTCCCGCCCTTGGAGGGAGTCATCATGGGCAGGATGGAAAACTTGATGGATCTGCCTTGGGAAAGAAATTTCCAGGAAAACTGGCGCACAATGGCCACCGATTCCCTGCTACATGTGGCGACTCGGGGCTTTTCACAGTAACTTCATTGAAGCCTATTTGCGACTAATAAGCGATTATTATTATGAGTAGTAGCTTCGTCAAGTTTCCCCCTTATTGTCTATAAATTGGGGTACACCCTGAAAATACTGACAGAATCCAGGGGACTGTCTTGAAATATACAGAATCCTGATGACCAGTGTTGCCACCTTTTCAGGATTATCCAGACGTCTTACCGAATTAAGTGTTTTCCTCCCGCGACACAGCTGTGAGAAAACCCGGAATGAGGTCAAAGAAGTCGAAAGTGCTCTCCTGGTGACTGCTACTGGTACCATCATGTTCTATTAATGGGCACTTCTGCTGGAACATTGGCAGGGTGGGAATGGAGGAATGGCATGCGTGAGGGTTTAATATAGCAGTAATGGTGTTGATTCAAGTCCCAATTGGATGCTACGTGTTCCCTGGTGGGACTAGGTACCCGGATAAAAATTGGCGAACAGGTACCCTCTTTTTAAAAATCAGGTTAATCTCAGGTAATGGATGCTTTTAATTATCAGGGAACACAAGAGCAGAGGAGAGATTGAAGTTTTGGCAGGCAAATGCCGAGAGGAGATCTTCCACGCGTAGCAATTGGGTAGCAGATTGAGTTCACAAAATTTCTGCTTCTGTGAAAGGATATTCTCGCAAAAGACTGGTTGTAAAAGATTTGTTATCTCAACTCGCGGCAAAGTTGTCTTAACCCATCACTGTATTACCTACCGGTGACCCCATCTCACATCAACATGTCTCCCTCTTAACTGACTCTGAGTAAACTAACAAACCAGTCCGGTGTATAGAACCATGTCTAATGTTTCAAGATAAAGGCCAATTACATTGTCACGGCAACTAAAAATGAGCAAGACGTCTTAGCTTGACAGCGAATGAATTAAAAAGTGCAAGAAAATCTCTCAAAAAGCCGACATAAGCACAAGAGCAATAATGGTCTTCTTCTGTGATATAAGATTCAAAGTTGCTTGTGAAGTTAACTAAAAGGTAAAGACTGCTAAAGTATCAAATTCGATCAATATGTTCTCTTGGAGTGTGTTTCAATTTGCCAACATTTTTCGAAGAGAAAATTATTCAATGATTTTCAAAAAAGAGGTTCAAGCTGTGCAAAGAAATAAGCATAGAAACATAAAAAGTCAGAGCAATAGTGGGCCATTCGCCTCCTTCAAGTGTGTTCCGCAATTCATTATGATCATGGCTGACCCTCTATCTCAATAAGTCCATTCTCTCCTCATTTCCCTTGATGCTTTTAGAGTCTAGAAATCCATCTGTTCCTTTCTTAAGTATATTCAGTGATTTGGTCTGCACAGTTTTCTGTGGTAAAAAATTCCACAGGTTCACCAACCTCTGAGTGATGAGATTTCTCCTCATCTCAGTCCTGAATGGCATAGCTGAGATTGTGGTCCTTTGTTCTCGAACCCCTCCCCCCCAGCCAAAGAAAACAACATCCCTGTATCCAGTCTACCCAGGCCTGTCTGAATTTTAGATGTTTCAAAGAGATCCCCTCTCATTCTCCTCAGCGCCTATACTTCCTCAGGACTGTTACCAACTTTTACAGATGCACCATAGAAGGCATCCTATCTGGCTGCATCACAGCCTGGTATGGCAACTGTTCAGCCCAAGACTGTAAGAAACTTCAGAGAGTCGTGAACACCGCCCAGTCCATCGCACAAACCTGCCTCTCATCCAATGACTCCATCTACATCTCCCGCTGCCTGGGGAAAGCGGGCAGTGTAATCAAAGACCCCTCCCACCCGGCTTACTCACTCTTCCAACTTCTTCCATCGGGCAGGAGATGCAAAAGTCTGAGAAAACACACGAACAGATTCAAAAACAGCTTCTTCCCCACTGTTACCAGACTCCGAAACAATCCTCTTATGGACTGACCTCATTAACACTACACCCTGTATGCTTCATCCGATGTCGGTGTCTATGTATTTACATTGTGTACCTTGTGTTGCCCTATTATGTATTTTCTTTTTCTTTTCTTTTCTTCCCATGTACAAAATGATCTGTTTGAGATGCTCGCAGAAAAATACTTTTCACTGTACCTCGGTACACGTGACAATAAACAAATCCAATCTAATCCAATCCAATTCCAGTAAATACAGGCCCAGTTGACACAACGTCTCCTCATACACAATCCTGCCATAAGACCATAAACATAGGAGCAGAATTAGGCCACTGGCCCTTCGAGTCTGCTCTGCCATTCACTCGAGGCTGATGTTTTTCTTATCCCCATTCTCCTGCCTTTTCCCCACAACCCCTGATCCCCTTGTTAATCAAGAACCTATCTATCTCTACCTTAAAGACACTCAGTGATTTGGCCTCCGCTGCCTTCTGCGGTAAAGAGTTCCACAGATTCACCACCCTCTGGCTGAAGAAATTCCTCCTCCTCTCTGTTTTAAAGGAGTGTCCCTTTATTCTGAGATTGTGTCCCCTGGAATCAGGAATCAGCCTGATAAACCTTCGCTGCACTTCCTCTGTGGCAAATATATCCTTTCTTAGAAAAGGAGACCAGAACTGCACACAATACCCCAGCTGGGTCTAAACAAGGCCCTGTACAGCTACTGTAAGCCATCCTTGCTCTTGTACTCAAGTCCTCTTACAATGAAGGCCAACATATCATTTGCCACCCTCACTGTTGGCTGTTCTTGCATACTTGATTTCAGCGATTGGTGTACCAGGACACCCAGGTCCCTTTGTACTTCAACATTTCCCAATCCGCCACCATTTGAATAATATTCTACCATTCTGTTCCTGTATCCAAAATGGATAACTTCACATTTACCCGTGTTATACTGCATCTGCCATGTATTTGCCCACTGAATCAACTTGTCTAAATCACCTTGAAGCTACTTACCACTCACATTCCCACCAAGTTTTGTTTCATCAGCAAACCTGGGAATAATGGACGGAAATTCCACGACATTTTTCAGAGTGTCAGGTTCAGATTGAAAACTGGTGAGTACCTATCCAGATGCGCAGCTGAGTTTACACTCCAGATTTCCTGGCACTCAGTGCACAAAGAACACAAATTAACCACATCCACTGGTTCAAACTTACCTATTCTACTAGTTGCATCCTCAAAAAAACTCCAGTCGGTTTGTCAAACATGGTTTCTCTTTCATAAATCCAAGTCTACTTGGTGTAACCCCATTGATAGTTTCCAAGGGCAGGATTTTCCAGCCTTTCCCACTGGTGGGATCTTCTAGACCCACCAAAGACGACCCCCAGAATATGTGTTCTCCAGTGGCAGGACGGGCGAGCCACGTAAACCGCGTAGATATCGGCGACAGTGAAATATACCGCAAGCGACTAATGGGCGAGTTGCCTTCCCCGTGGGGGGGTGGGGCGGGAGGGGAGGAGGGGGGAGGCTGGAGATGGAAGATCCCACCCCAGTGCCCCGGTACCCCACCTTTAATAATAGACTCCAGCATTATCCATACCACTGATGCTAGGCTAACTGGAGTGTAATTCCACATTTTCACACTCCCTCCTTTTTTAACTAGCAGGGTTACATTTGCCACTCTCCAATCAGCCGGGACTTTTCAAGAATCTATAGAATTTTGGACGATGACAATCAACGCATCCATTATTTCTATGGCCTCCTCCTTTAGTACCATTGGATGTAGACTATCAGGCCCTGGGGTTTTATCGGCTTTACATCCGATTAATTTCTCCAGCACTATTCTTTTAGTCATGTCCTTCAATTCCTCCATCTCACGAGACCCTTTGTTCCTCAGCAGGTCTGGGAAGTTAGAACATAGAACAGTACAGCACAGAACAGGCCCTCGATGTTGTGCCGAGCCATGATCACCCTACTCAAACCCACGTATCTACCCTATACCCGTAACCCAACACCCCCCCCTAACCTTACTTTTTAGGACACTACGGGCCATTTAGCATGGCCAATCCACCTAACTCGCACATCTTTGGACTGTGGGAGGAAACCGGAGCACCCGGAGGAAACCCACGCACACACGGGGAGGACGTGCAGACTCCGCACAGACGGTGACCCAAGCCGGGAATCGAACCTGGGACCCTGGAGCTGTGAAGCATTTATGCTAACTACCATGCTACCGTGCTGCCCTTATGGGTTATGGGTGTCTTCCTCCGAGAAGACAGAACTAAAGTAGTTGTTTAATTGTTCTGTGATTTCTTTATTCTCTGTTATGAATTCTTCCGTTGCAAACTGCAAGGGACCTACATCTCTTTTCATTAATCTTTTTCATTTTAATTATTTATCAAATCTTTTATAGTCTGCTTTTGTACTCTCATAACGAAAGGGAAAATGCTGGAAAATCTCAGCAAGTCTGGAAGCATCTGTAGGGAGAGAAAAGAGCTAACGTTTCGAGTCCGATGACTCTTTGTCAAAGCTAACAGACAGAGAGTGGGAAATATTTATACTGTGGAGTGAGAATGAAAGATGAGTCATTGCCACAGAAACCCAGGGAAACCGGGTGCTAATAGCCACAGAAACCAAGGGGAAAGAGTGTTAATGGCAGTCCCCAGAGAGGACAAAAGATGTGAAAGGTCAAACAGCAGGGAAACTAACATCAGAGGATGAACTGTAGGTGTGGGGCGAGGGGAAGGGGGAAGCAAAGAGGAGAAAGGTGCAGGAAAGAAAGAAATGGTAAAAGACAGTTAAAATGAAATGAAAACAAATGGGTCGAGGTGGGGCTGATCATCTGAAGTTGTTGAATTTGATGTTCAGGCCGGAAGGCTGTAGTGTGCCTAACCGGAAGATGAGATGTTGTTCCTCCAGTTTGCGTTGCGCTTCACTGGAACATTGCAGCAGGCCAAGAACAGACATGAGGGCATAGGAGCAGGGTCTTTTGTACTCTCATAATCTATTTATCCTTTCTTAAGCAATTTCTTGGCCTCCTTTAGTGAAATCTGAACTGCTCCCAATTCTGAGACTTGTTACTTTTTCTAGAAATTGTATCTGACTCCTCTTTGGGTCTAATATTATCCTTAGTTTCTTCTGTTAGCCATGGTTGGGCCACTTTTCCTTTTTATGCCAGAAAGGGATGTCATGCTTTTTAATCGGGCAGCACGGTGGCACAATGGTTAGCACTGTTGCATCACAGTGCCAGGGACCCCTGTTCGAATCCCGGCTTGGGATACTGTCTGTGCGGAGTCTGCACGTTCTCCTCGTTGCTGTGTAGGTTTCCTCTGGGTGCTCTGGTTTCCTCCCACAAGTCCTGAAAGATGTGCTTGTTAGGTGAATTGGACATTCCAAATTCCCCCTCTCTGTACCCGAACAGGCGCTAGAGTGTGGCGACTAGGGGCTTTTCACAGTCACCTCATTGCAGTGTTAATGTAAGCCTACTTGTGACACTAACAAAGATTATTATTATAATAATGATCTACCTCAATCTATCTTAGCCAACTCACACGTCATGCCTTCATAGTTTCCTTTATTTGCAACACTAATTTCAGATCAAACTTCTTCAATTTTCACCTTAATGAAGAACTCCAACATGTTATGGTCACTGTTTCCTAAAGGACACCACACAACAAGATTATTAATTAACCACTTTTTATTTCATAATACTGTTAGCGGGAGAGAATTTTTAAAAAAATCACTCAACGCTCAGGGCTGGCCTTCGCATCAAATGGTTTATTGCGCTGGCAGCGAGATGGCATCTGTTCAAGCCAGTGCCTCTTTCCGCTGAACAAAGGACACGCGACAATGCAGAATCGCCGAGCAGAAAATTATAGCCAAGCTCCGCACGCATGAGCAGGGCCTCAACTGGGACCTTGGATTCATGTCACATTACATTCCCCCCCACCATCTGGCCTGGCTTTGTGACCTTTTGTAGTTTCCTGCGGTGTTCGGCAGAGCAGGAACCATACCGAGCTGTGATACAACCAGAAAGAATGCTTTCTATGGTGCATCTGTAAAAGTTTGTGAGAGTCGTAGCTGACATGCCAAATGTCCTTAGTCTTCTAAGAAAGTAGAGTTGTTGAAAGGCTTTCTTAACTATAGTGTTGGCATGGGGGGACCAGGACAGGTTGTTGGTGATCTGGACACCTAAAAACTTGAAGCTCTCGAACCTTTCTACTTTGTTCTCATTGATGTAGACAGGGGCATGTTCTCCTCTACCCTTCCTGAAGTCAATGACAATCTCCTTCGTCTTGTTGACAGTGAGGGAGAGATTATTGTCGTCACACCAGTTCACCAGATTCTCTATCTCATTCCTGTACTCTGTATCGTCATCGTTTGAAATCCGACCCATTATGTTGGTGTCATCCGCAAATTTGAAAATCGAGTTGGAGGGGAATTTGGCCACACCAGCAGGACACCCTAATGTACACAGCAAACATTTGTATAGGTCATGTTCTGACATGGGAAGTGCCGCATAGAATTTGTGATTTGCAAGGTCCCACAAACTGCAAAGCAAAAATAACCCTGATAATGATTTGGATGTGGGGAACAGATGTAATATTTCCACATTTGCAGATGATACAAAGCTAGGCGGGAATGTGTGTTGTGAGGAAAATGTCAAGTGGCGACAGGTGGAATGAGACAGACTGAGTGAACAGGCAAGAATGTGGCAGATGGAATATAACATGGAGAAATGTAAGTGAATCCACTTTTGTAGAAGGAATAGATGTGCAGAGTATTTCCTGTATTGTAAGAAATTAGAAGGTGTAGATGTACAAAGGGACGTGGATGTCCTTGTCCATAAGTCACTGAAGAGTAGCATGTGGATGCAGCAAACTATTAGGAAGGTGAATGGAATGTTAACCTTTATCCCAAGAGGAGTAGTGAGATCATTCTTCAATTGAACAGGGGCTTGGTTAGACTGCACCTGGAGTGCTGTGTGCAGAAAGGATATGATTGCCATAGAGGGAGTGCAACAAAGGTTTGCTAAACTTGTTTCAGGGATGGCGAGACTGTCTTTGAAGGGAAATTGGGCAAACCGGCTGTATTCATAGAAAAATCAGAGGATCATAGACTCATAGAATCCCTACAGTCCATCACGCAAACAAGCCTTTCATCCATTGACTTTGTCTACAATTCCCGCTGCCTTGGATAGGCAGCCAGCATAATTAAGGACCCCACGTACCCCGGACATGCTCTTGTCCACCCTCTTCCGCCAGGAAAAAGATACAAACATTTGAGGTCACTGTGTTGTTCCTCGTGTCTTAATAAAGCTTGTAGTCTCAAAGATGGAGAAGATGCTTTATTGTGAATTCGTTCTCTCTTCAGAGCTTAACTTACGGCTACCTCAAATGCTGCCTGCTTGTGTCTGTGTCCTGCTACCAGTTCTGCCTTCCGTGAAGTGTGTCGTCACTTCCTGCCCCTGTGTATATATAGCTCTCCCGTGCTCCCTATAGTGCTTGCTCAGTTGTATTGCATCTACTCAGATCTACAATCACCACACCCGCCCTTTTTTCTTTACATATTTTCTGTACATCATTAAAGAAAATTGTACAAAACAGTTACTTATGATATGTGTATCTATACAAGTGATGGTGCTATTGCATATTTTACAAAGCCAATTTATATTTATGAGCCCACTCTTAATAAAAACATTTATGAGTTCAAACTTGATGAATTTGTTCACTGAGTTTTTTCCTTTGTTGTTATTGACGTGGTGAATGTTGTCGGTGTTCTTGTTATTTTAAGTAACCAATGCGTCATCCCGAGGTGTTTGCATGGTCGAACCACTGATGTTGACTGACATGGACTTTTTCTGTGCTTGTGGTATCGATTTATTATGTCATCTGCCTTGAAAGCTGGTGTGCTTGCTTGTTCTGGAGCAGATGTGAGTTTGTGCGATTCGTTGTCATCCCATGGCATGTTTGTAGTCTTGTCATTGTTTTGCAGTGTGCTGTGGCATTGTCCTTCATGTGCAGAGTTGTACCATTTTGTACAAGTCATTGTTTCATTGCTGTTGTGTCTGTCGTTCCTGTCTTTGTTGTTTTCGTTGCCGTTGTTGTTGCTGTTTTTGTCGTTTCTGTCTTTGTTGTTGTCGCTATCTTTGTTATGCTTCTTGTTGGTTTTGTTGTTCTTCTTGTAATTTTTGTCGTTGTGCTTGTAGTTGTTGTTGGTGCTGTTGTTCTTCTTGTTTCTGCAGTGCTTCTTGCGATTTTTGTTGTTCTTGTCGCGCTTCATGTTGCTTTTGTTCTTGCTGTTGTTGTTCTCGTTTCTGCTGTGCTTCTTTTGGCTTTTGTTTTTCTTGTTATGCTCAATGAGTGTCCCGTGTGGATAATTTGAGTCATTGTCACAGTTATTGGTGCGAGTTTCCTTTGTGGAATCTGTTGCATTGAACGTTTCGTCTCGAGAATGGTGAGACTGATCTGATGTTGCATTGATGCTGGTGACATCAGTCATTTGTGGTGGATTTGATTCCTCGTCTTTGCTTCCTTTGTGCTCCTCTTCTGGAGTCAAATTCTTCACGATTTCATTTGACGTGGTCTCTCTGGACTCTTGGTGCTCCTCTTCCGGAGTCAAAATCTTCATGATTTCAATTGTCGTGGTCTCTCTGGACTCTTGGTGCTCCTCTTCTGGAGTCAAAATCTTCATGGTTTCTGTTGATGTGGTCTCACAGGACTCTTGGTGCTCCTCTTCTGGAGTCAAAATTTGCATAGTTTCTGTTGATGTGGTCTCTCTGGACTCTTGGGTGGCCCTACTCTGTGCTTCTGTACAGACAAGCTGAGAACTGTCAGTCTCGCTGTGATCCTGTACCTCCTGTATGTCGAGTGTGATCACCTTCGTATGCAGTGGGTAGATGTACATTGTCTTCTTCTTGTTTATGTGAGCTTGGTAGACTTTCATAGTCTGCTTGCGGTTGCTCAGATACAGCGGGTTGACCTTCATGGTCTTGTTCATGCATGGTGTTCGCCAGGGAGTGTTTGCTTGCTTCCCTTTTGGAGTCTTTCATTACTCTCACTGTGGAGCCTTTCTGTGCTCTCTGTGTGGCGTCGTCTTCGTCTTGGGTATTGCTGTCATCCAATGTATCGACAATCTGCCATGGCACCATGGTGTTGGATTCATCTACCATGAGTAGATTAGTGTTGAGCTTTGCGACCGTGTCGCTGATGCTGTGACATCTGAAAGTTGTAAGTTACCTTTTCCTTTCGATCTGGACTGGATTTCAGCATTTTGGCTTTGTGAAAAATTCAAGTTATTTCTTCTTTTTGATCTGTACTTTTCACTCGCGATTTCTTGACTGAAGCGTTTCTGTTTGTAGAGTTTTGCATCACTCAGTCTCTGTGCAGTTTGGCCTCTGAGCATACCGTGCTGTTCAAATTCCATACAGTACTCTTCAAATTTTTTTAGTATTGTTTGTAAGTTGTTGCTGTCTTCATCTTTTGAGTATTTAAATCCATTATATACTTTCCTAGCTTCATGTCCTGCGATGAGCATTGCTATTTTAATTTCATCTGAGGCTGCTGCTACATCATTAGCTATGATGTAAAAATCGAACATTTGTTTAAATATTTTCCAGACATTTCTTACATTACCGGTCATGTCCAGCTGAGGTGGGGTTCCAAGCCACATCCTCGAATAAGCGATGTCTTCCCAAGTCGAATGTCCAGTAGGAGTTCTTCTTGCCATTTTGGTCTTTCTGTGCCTGCAGCTGAGTTGTCTTGTAGTAAGCGTCTGAAGCCACTGCTGGTACCATGTGTTGTTCCTCGTGTCTTAATAAAGCTTGTAGTCTCAAAGATGAAGAAGATGCTTTATTGTGAATTTGTTCTCTCTTCAGAGCTTAACATACGGCTACCTCAAATGCTGCCTGCTTGTGTGTCTGTGTCCTGCTACCAGTTCTGCCTTCCGTGAAGTGTGTCGTCACTTCCTGTCCCTGTGTATATATAGCTTTCCCGTGCTCCCTCTAGTGCTTGATCAGTTGTATTGCATCTACTCAGCTCTACAATCACCACAGTCACATGCCAGCTGACTCAAGAACAGCTTCTTCCCTGCTGCCATCAGACTTTTAAATGGGCCTACCTCGAATTAAGTTGATCTTTTCTCTACACCCTAGCTATGACTAACATTATATACTGAAGTCTCTCCTTTCTTCCCTATGTACACTATGCGTTGTCTGCATAGCATGCAAGAAACAATACTTTTCAGTGTATACTAATACATGTGACAATAATAAATCAAATCAAATCAAATCAAAGTGCAAAGGGAGACCATTTGGAACATCCAGTCTGCACCGACCCTCCGAAAGAGCACCGAGCTAAGCACACTCCCCCGCCCTATCTCTGTAGCCCCACCTAATCTGCACATCTTGAACACTAAAGGGCAATTTTAACATGGCCAATCCACCTAACCTGCACATCTTTGGACTGTGGGAGGAAACCAAATCACCCGGAGGAAGCCCATTCAGACACAGGAAGAACGTGCAAACCCCACACTGTCACCCAAGGCTGGCTATACCAGGTCTCTTGTTCCGATAAGCAGCAGTGCTAACCACTGGGTCACGGTATTCTCTGGAGTGTCAAAGAATGAGAGGTGATCTCATTGATATCTGAAAAATGGAATGAAAATCGCTTATTGTCATGAGTAGGCTTCAACTGAAGTTACTGTGAAATACCCTTAGTCGCCACATTCCGGAGCCTGTTCAGGGCGGCTATTACGGGAATTGAACCGTGCTGCTGGCCTGCCTTGGTCTGCTTTAAAAGCCAGCGATTTAGCCCAGTGCAAAACTACAAAATACCTAAATGAATAAACAAGGTTGATGCAGGTAAAATGTTTCCCTTGGTTGGGGAGTCCAGAACCAGGGGGCAGAACTGCAAATAAAGGATTAAGTCACTTCGGATCGAGATGAGGAGAATTTTCTTTCTTGCAGAAGGTTCTTTGGAATCTTTGGAATTCTCTATCCGAGAGGGCTGTGGAAGCCCAGTTATTGTGTATGTCTAAAACAGCGATTGATAGATTTCTGATTTACAATAATGTAAATGGTTATGGGGACAGGGGGTGTAAAAGGCATGGAAATGCCCGTTCAGCCATGATTGTATTAAATGGTGGAGCCAGTTTGATGGGCTGAATGGCCTACCCCTGTTCTCATGTTTGTATAACCTGATGCCCCTTTTCCCTTCTGACACTTGTTTGAATTAAATTCCATCTCCCATTGTTTCGCCCCCATATTTGGTACACTTCATTCTGTAATGCTAAGTCAACAAAAAACCTGGGCGGGATTCTCTCAGCCCGCGCCGGTTCGGAGAATCGCCGGGCCAGGCCCATTTTGTGCGATGCCCCCCCGGGTGTGGCGCCGGTCGAGGGCCGCTCTATGCGACCCCCCCCCCCCCCAGCGATTCTCCGCCCATGATGGGCCGAGTGGTCGCCAAGAAAGCTCGAGTCCCGCCGGCGCTGTTCACATGTGGTCTTACCCAGGGGGACCTCGCCGGCCTGGTGGGGGGGAGGGGGGGTCCAACCCCGGGAGGGAGGGGGTGCCTCCAGCATGGCCTGGCCCGCGGTCGGGGCCTACTGATCGGCGGGCCGTCCTCTCCTGGTGGGGGCCTCCTTTACTCCGCCCCGGCCCCTGTCACCCCACGCCATGTTGCGTCGGGGCCGGCGTGGTGAAGGAAGCTACCGCGCATGCGCGTGTTCGCGCCGGTCGCACTGCGTATGCGCAGTTTGACGCCGGTATCGGCAGTTGGAGCGGCGTGAGTCACTCCAGTGCCGTGACGGCCCGCTGAAGGGCAGAGGATCGCTACACTTAGCGGTCCGATGACGCCGCCGTTAAACTCTCCGGTTTTTACGACCACGTCAACACTCTGCGTCAGGTGAGACAAACCCACTCCCTGATTCCACAACTCCACTGAGTTTAACATCACCTGTAAATTTGAAAGGTTTGCATTGAGCTTCCGAATTCAAACCATTTATGTCAGTTAGAAACTGTTATGGACTCAACACAAAGACCTGGGACACTCCACTCAGCACTTTCCCCCACACTGACCAGGCAACCAGTCTGGAAAGAGACACTTGCATGGAAGGGAAAGGCACTCAAAGCAGAGGTCCCAGGAGGATTGGATAATACCTCCACAAATGGAATTCAACAGTCTGACCTCTCTAAAGGTGAGGCAACCAAACCATCCATTCCATCTCCTATAGCTTCTGCAAACATTGCTAGCTGTTCTGAACTGTTGCCATGTTCTGAGTTTGAGTCCTTCTGCATTGGACTTTAGATGTGGAACTTGGTTCTGAGACAATACTGCAGACATTCTCTGGTTTCTACTCAACACTACTTCATTAGGGCTACCACTGTATGTAAATGTTCCCATGTGCCTAGCTTTTATAAATGAATCTGCAACATGTTTGCACACTTCGGAGTGATACCATTGTATCATGATAAAAACCTGACATTAATCCCTGATACTATACTAGCTACACGCTTTAATCTGTTTCAGAGAATGACTATATAGTGTTAACCTGTCAATGTAGGGTAGCACGCTAGCACAGTGGTTGGAGCTGTTGCTTCACAGCGTCAGGGACCCGGGTTCCATTCTTGGCTTGGGCCACCGTCTGTGCGAAGTCTGCACGTTCTCCTCGTGTCTGCGTGTGTTTCCTCCGGGTGCTCTGGTTTCCTCCCACAAGTCCCGAAAGACGTGCTGTTAGGTGAATTGGACATTCTGAAATCTCCCTCAGTGTACCTGAACAGGCGCCGGAATGTGGCGACTAGAGGCTTTTCACAGTAACTAAATTGCAGTGTCAATGTAGCCTACTTGTGACATTAATAAAGATTATTATTATTCATTATCTGAGAAATTTAATACTAAATTAATCTCATTAATTCATACAAATTTCAGACATGATCTCAGTTATAATCAGCAAGCGCTTTAAAAGCTGTGACATAAGCCTTTGTAACATGTATTATTAGCACCTGTCTGTTGTGTTATGCTTCTTCATGTAGCATAAGCAGCTTCCTTGATGTATGCTCTGACAAAGGAAGGTTCAGACTTGAAGATAGGTTTAGCACATTTATTGAACAGTTAACAATTCTCCTACTTGAGTTCGACTCTCCTGCTAATCTTGCTATAGTAACTCAATCTAACGAACCAGTCTGCTCTAAGCCATGCGGTGGGCGTGATGCTTCCTGATCTGCCCCTGTGTCTCTGAGTGTCGCCTATGGAAAGAGAAAGAGTATGTGTGCCCTGTCCTTTTATATGGGTAGCCCCCTTGTGGTAGTGTCACCTCTGGGTGTGTCTTGACTGCCCATTGGTCGTGCCCTATCTTACTGACCTATTGGTTGAATGTCTGTATGTCATGATGTCTCTGGTGCTCCCTCTTGTGTTTACTTAGTCTTAGTGTATTTGCATTAATTCCTTGTGTATTTACAGTGATGCATATCACCACACGATCTAGTTCCTAAACTCTGAAACTCTCTAACGTCTTTCAAATTTTCCTTAAAACCTACCTGTTGACGGTTCCTTTTTTTTCTTAAGTGGCTGGGCACAAAATTGTATTTGATAATGTTGGCAATTTAAGGGGCAATTTAGCATGGCCAATCCACTTACCACAATCCACAATCCACCGGCACATCTTTGGGTTGTAGGGGTGAGAGCCACGCAGAACGCAGACACTGGGAGAATGTGCAAACCCCACACAGACAGTGACCCGGGCCCTCAGCGCAGTAGGCAGCAGTGCTAACCACTGCGCCGCCATGCCACCTGAATCAATAGAATTACCTAGAATTCATAAACAAATTTTTAGACAGGCAGGGAAAGGAGGAAAAGGTAAAAAATGGGAAAATTTGAACTTAGGAAACTGGAGCTGCAAAGAGAACAACAACGTAAAATGTTTAAGTAAAAGGAAGAAGCTGAGGAAAGTCTTGAGGAAAGAGAAACATCTTCTGGTCAAAAGCCTAGAGGGGATATATTTAAAAACATTCAAGCACTGTCGAACTTGAGGATAAAGATGTAGAAGGATTTTTTAAATTTTCATTTGAGAAAGTGGCTAAACAATTGAATTGTCGAAAGGTCATGTGGGTATCATTGGTTCAAACAAAGTTGGTTGGTAGAGTAAGTGAGGTGTTTGCATCACTATCAGAGAAGGTATCTAGAGATTATGATGAGATAAGAAAAGACATATTAAGTGTATGTCAACTAATGGCAGAAGACTGCAGACCGAAGTTTAGAAATCTAATGAAAGAAACAGGTCAAACATATCTAGAATTTGAAAGAATTAGACAACATGATTATGGTAAAAGCACTAAAAATAGACCAAACATGAGTGCAGCTAAAAGATAGCAGTTAGGGGGTAGTGTTTCATTGACATTATTAAGCATTGTTTAACGGGTAATTGGAAGCTATTTTCTTTGTGATGTTAAAGTCACTAATTCTGTGTTAGTAATAAAATCTGTTTTACTGTACCATCGCCCTATTTGTGCTTGCAATTACTCCTGGAGAGAAGTATTCTTTCCTCACGGTCTTAAAAATTAAATAAAAAATTGGTGTTTCTGTCTGGCATCCCAGCTACTGTACGGGTCTGGTCCAGGATGGGAATAGGACCTGCTTTGCCATACTAATCCTAAGACTCCACACTCACCACATTTGGAAGGTGCTGTTGAAAGAGCCTTAAGAGAGTTGATGCAATGTATTTAGTAGATTGTACATACAGCTGCCACTGTGCGTCAGTGGTGGAGGGAGTGAATATTGGCTGATGGGCTGTCAATCAAATGGGCTGTCAATCAGTGGGGGATTTCATGTTGGTAATGCATTTAATGTCAAAGGAAGATAGTTAGATTCTCTCTTGATGGAGATTTCCTGGAATTTGCATGGCATGAATGTTAATTTCATCTTATCAACCCACGTGTGAATATTGTCCAGGTCTTCCTGCATATGGGACAGACTGAACCAGTATCGGAGGAATCATGAATGGCGGTGGGCATTGCACAGTCATCAGCAAACATCCCCTCTTCTGACTTTCTGATGGAAGGAAGGTCGTTGATAAAGCAGCTGAAGATGGTTGGATCTGTTACACCAGGCATTGTCAAAGTCAGGGACGCGACCCGCAGGTGGGTCGCGGGCGGATTTCGGGAGGGTCGCGGAGCCATCCGTTGTGGCGCTCCTGATCGCGCAAATCCATGCGCAACAGCCACAGCAGCCGGCTTTTAATAATGCCGGCTACAAGCAGCCTTCAAAACGGCCAGAAACATATTTTTAAAAGTGCGGCCGCACTGCGCATACCTGCCTGCATGCGTACCGATGAGCGCATGTGCAGTGCGGCCGCATTTTCTAAAATCTGGTTGCAGCCTTTTTGAAGGCCGTTCGCAGCCGGCATTGTTAAAAGCCGGCTGCAAAATGTTCGGGGAGAATGATGTGATTGGTTGCTTTCTGAACTTTGACGCTGATCAAGTGGAAGTCTCTGACTCCAAGACTGGTGAGTGATCCAACGATGGTTTTACCGCAGCTTCAACTTCAACCAAGAGATGTGAACTTTTTTAATCTTGATTTTTAGACATGCCAAAACAAAGTGCCTGCAGGTCGTATTTGGAAGCTTTATCAATTAATTGATTTTTAAATGTCTTTTATTTTTTTTTACATTTTTAATTTTAATGTTTAGGTGAAATATGGTGAACCGCCAATTTCGAGAGGATGAATACATTTCCAGTTTCTGCATTTTGTTCCTGTAATATTTTATCAAATAAAACCCCCCTGAACTTGTAGTAAAAAAGCCGGCTGCTACGGCTGTTGCCCACGAATTTGCGCAATCGGAGACGCAGAAGATTTAAAAAAAAATTCTCTGTAATCTTCCAGCCTGAAGGGAGGCAGAGAGCAGGTCACATCCTCCCGAACATTGACATCACATGCTTTGGGCACGATTGTGATTCCTCCACTTTGTCAGCAGCAAACAAGGTAAGAGAAAATGGTGGGTCGAGAAGGTCGGCCGGTGTGGGTTACGAAAGTAAGCCGGCAAAATGTCACAAAGAGTGACTGGATTGGGTCCCGAAGGTTGGCCGGTTGGTAAAAATGGTCCCCGGAAAAAAAGTTTGAAAAACACTGTGTTACACTACCGTGAGGAGCTCCTACTGCGAGGTTGTGAGACTGAAATGATTGACCTCCAACTACCACAACCTAGTCTTTGTGGACAGGATATCCATGAGGCACTGTGGGCCATCAAAAGCAGTAGAACTGAATTCAACCAAAAATAATCCCAGAGGACCCAAAGTAATAGCTCCAAAGGAGACTGTCATAAACGTAGCTGGATTTGTTTACATAAATACAAGTTATTCCTGTACCTCATCCCCAGTAGACCTTACTGGGAGAATAGTCTGACCAGGCCCTGACTGGGGCCTACTTTCATCCACTAGTCTGACAAGCCCCAGGAGGTGAGTCTCCGCCCCCTACCTTGTGCGCTCGTATTCAATCAGCCCCATTGGATGATCATTAATTGTTGTCATGATCCTCATGGTGGTCAATAAACAAATTATTACAGATTGACGCCTAGCTGCTTTCTTTCTTTCCTTCATGTTTAAATTCCATCTCATATCTATAATTCACATCTTTCCCACTGTTCAATATTCCAGTGCTGGTTTTCTTTGTGCTGTTTGCTTTCCAATTCCTTTGGATTGAGTGCAGATCCCCATTTTGTTTAGAATCCAGCTCCTCAAAGCTGTACATTTTCTTCCAACTCTTCTACCTGGCCTTCGGTAATCATGGCTCATTATCCAATTCTTTCGAGGACTCATTTGCTCTTTAACTGCGAAGTGTTAAGGACTTTTAGTTGTACTGTTAATATGACTCTTATTTCAAGCAGTGTCATCATGCTGACTGCTGTCTCAGTAATTAACATTAATGGATATTCAATGGGTGCAAAAAAAAACGATTAATCAAACTCAGTGACAAGTGAGTGCACTTTAATGGGGCACAGTAACATTCATAGCCCAGCACAGTTTGTGGAGATACAGATTCAGCTTTATCACTCAAAGTAGTCTTTTTTTAATGAATACTCCTCCAACATGCCATCAATCATAGGTAACAATAAGAGCTGGGCTATTAGAGGATTAGAAAATTAGAACAGGAGTGAAATGCATAAGTACATTGCTTCATTTAACAGATCTGCTTGCAAAATGCTGGAGAGGGCTACATGAAAATAGACAGAGCCAAATAGTCATTAATGTCAAGGGTTACATTGTGTCCTTGGCTTTTATATAATGATTGGAATACAAGATTCTATTGCCTTCTTGCTGTGACGATGTTTTCCCACAGGAGACAAACCGCAAGTGGT
This sequence comes from Scyliorhinus canicula, assembly GCF_902713615.1. Lineage (NCBI taxonomy): Eukaryota > Metazoa > Chordata > Chondrichthyes > Carcharhiniformes > Scyliorhinidae > Scyliorhinus > Scyliorhinus canicula. Next base: position 24,042,405 of record NC_052151.1, on the reverse strand, counting down.
AACCTCACTTGTATCCTCCCAGGGTTTTGAGATATAAAAAAAATAGCAGAGTAGGAAGATTCAGGATGCACTGGTTTAGAGGGTGGTGGAGGTAGCTACTCTACCATATTTAAGCAACATCTGGACGAGAACTTAAATCGCAAAGGCATAGTAGGCTACGGACCAAGACGTGGTAAATGGGATTAGTGTAGACTGGTATTTGATGGTTGACACACACATGGGGGGCCGAAGGGCCTGTTTCTGTGCTGTGTGACACTATGGGAGGAATTTATCGACCAACCCTTTGGTGATAGTGACCACAATTCAGTTACGTTTACTTTAGCGATGGAAAGGGATAGGTATATACCGCAGAGCAAGAGTTAGAGCTGGGGGAAAGGCAATTAGGATGCGATGAGGCAAGACTTAGGATGCATAGGATGGGGAAGGAAACTGCAGGGGATGGGCACAATTGAAATGTGGAGCTTGTTCAAGGAACAGATACTGCGTGTCCTTGATAAGTATGTACCTGTCAGGCAGGGAGGAAGTGGTCGAGCGAGGGAACCATGGTTTACTAAAGTAGTTGAATCAAGAGGAAGAAATCGGCTTATGTAAAGATGAGACGTGAAGGTTCAGTTAGGGCACTCGAGAGTTACAAGTTAGCTAGGAGGGACCTAAAGAGAGAGCTAAGAAGAGCCAGGAGGGGACATGAGAAGTCTTTGGCAGGTAGGATCAAGGATAACCCTAAAGTTTTCTATAGGTATGTCAGGAATAAAAGAATGACTAGGGTAAGAGTAGGGCCAGTCAAGGACAGTAGTGGGAAGTTGTGCGTGGAGTCCGAGGAGATAGGAGAGGTGCTAAATGAATATTTTTCGTCAGTATTCACGCAGGAAAAAGACAATGTTGTCGAGGAGAATACTGAGATACAGGCTACTAGACTAGAAGGGCTTGAGGTTCATAAGGAGAAGGTGTTAGCAATTCTGGAAAGTGTGAAAATAGATAAGTCCCCTGGACCGGACGGGATTTATCCCAGGATTCTCTGGGAAGCTAGGGAGGAGATTGCTGAGCCTTTGGCTTTGATCTTTATGTCGTCATTGTCTACAGGAATAGTGCCAGAAACTGGAGGATAGCAAATGTTGTCCCCTTGTTCAAAAAGGGGAGTCGAGATAACCCCGGCAACTATAGACCAGTGAGCCTTACTTCTGTTGTGGGCAAAGTCTTGGAAAGATTTATAAGAGATAGAGATATAGATAGAGAAATAGAGATAGAGAAATACAGCACAGAACAGGCCCTTCGGCCCACGATGTTGCGCCGAACTTTTGTCCTAGGTTAATCATAGAATTTTGGACAATTTTTCATGGCCAATCCACCCAACCTGCACATCTTTGGACTGTGGGAGGGAACCGGAGTACCCGGAGGAAACCCACGCAGTCACGGGGAGGATGTGCAGACTCCACACAGACAGTGACCCAAGTCGAAATCGAACTTGGGACCCTGGAGCTGTGAAGCAATTGTGCTATCCACAATGGTACCGTGCTGCCCTTAAGAAGTTAACCTACACTCCATTATTCTACCCTAATCCAAGTACCTATCCAATAGCCGCTTGAAGGTCCCTAACTTTTCCGACTCAACTACTACCACAGGCAGTGCATTCCATGCCCCCACCACTCTCTGGGTAAAGAACCTACCTCTGACATCCCCTCTATATCTTCCACCATTTATCTTAAATTTATGTCCCCTTGTAATGGTGTGTTCCACCCGGGGAAAAAGTCTCTGACTGTCTACTCTATCTATTCCCCTGATCATCTTATAAACCTCTATCAAGTCGCCCCTCATCCTTCTCCGTTCTAATGAGAAAAGGCCTAGCACCCTCAACCTTTCCTCATATGACCTATTCTCCATTCCAGGCAACATCCTGGTAAATCTCCTTTGCACCTTTTCCAAAGCTTCCACATCCTTCCTAAAATGAGGTGACCAGAACTGCACACAGTACTCCAAATGTGGCCTGACCAAGGTTTTGTACAGCTGCATCATCACCTCATGGCTCTTAAATTCAATCCCTCTGCTAATGAACGCTAGCACACCATAGGCCTTCTTCACAGCTCTATCCACTTGAGTGGCAACTTTCAAAGAACTATGAACATAGACCCCAAGATCTCTCTGCTCCTCCACATTGCCAAGAACCCTACCATTAACCCTGTATTCCGCATTCATATTTGTCCTTCCAAAATGGACAACCTCACACTTGTCAGGGTTAAACTCCATCTGCCACTTCTCAGCGCAGCTCTGCATTCTATCTATGTCTCTTTGAAGCCGACAACAGCCCTCCTCACTATCCACAACTCCACCAATCTTCGTATCATCTGCAAATTTACTGACCCACCCTTCAACTCCCTCATCCAAGTCGTTAATGAAAATCACAAACAGCAGAGGACCCAGAACTGATCCCTGCGGTACGCCACTGATAACTGGGCTCCAGGCTGAATATTTGCCATCCACCACCACTCTCTGTCTTCTATCAGTTAGCCAGTTTGTTATCCAACTGGCCAAATTTCCCACTATCCCATGCCTCCTTACTTTCTGCACAAGCCTACAATGTGGAACCTTATCAAATGCCTTACTAAAATCCATGTACACTACATCCACTGCTTTACCTTCATCCACACGCTTGGTCACCTCCTCAAAGAAGCCAATAAGACTTGTAAGGCAAGACCTACCTCTCACAAATCCGTGCTGACTATCCCTAATCAAGCAATGCCTTTCCAGATGCTCAGAAATCCTATCCCTCAGTACCCTTTCCATTACTTTGCCTACCGAAGTAAGACTAACTGGCCTGTAATTCCCAGGATTATCCCTATTCCCTATTTTGAACAGGAGCACGACATTCGCCACTCTCCAATCCTCTGGTACCACCCCAGTTGACAGCGAGGACGAAAAGATCATTGCCAACGGCTCTGCAATTTCATTTCTTGCTTCCCATAGAATCCTTGGATATATCCCGTCAGGCCCGGGGGACTTGTCTATCCTGAAGTTTTTCAAAACGCGCAACACATCTTCCTTCCTGACAAGTATCTCCTCGAGCTTATCAGTCTGTTTCACACTGTCCTCTCCAACAATATGGCCCCTCTCGTTTGTAAATACTGGAGAAAAATACTTGTTCAAGACCTCTCCTATCTCTTCAGACTCAATACACAATCTCCCGCTACTGTCCTTGATCGGACCTACCCTCGCTCTAGTCATTCTCATATTTCTCACATATGTGTAAAAGGCCTTGGGGTTTTCCTTGATCCGACCCGCCAAAGATTTTTCATGCTATCTTGTATCCCTCCAGTGCCCTGTCTGAACCTTGTTTCTTCAGCCTTACATAAGTCTCCTTCTTCCTCTTAACAAGACATTCAACCTCTCTTGTCAACCATGGTTCCCTTACTCGACCATCTCTTCCCTGCCTGACAGGGACATACATATCAAAGACACGCAGTACCTGTTCCTTGAACAAGTTCCACATTTCACTTGTGTCCTTCCCTGACAGCCTATGTTCCTAACTTCTGCACTTCAATTCTTGTCTGACAGCATTGTATTTACCCTTCCCCCAATTATAAACCTTGCCCTGTTGCTCACACCTATCCCTCTCCATAACTAAAGTGAAAGTCACAGAATTGTGGTCACTACCTCCAAAATGCTCCCCCACTAACAAATCTATCACCTGCCCTGGTTCATTACCAAGTACTAAATCCAATATGGCCTCCCCTCTGGTCGGACAATCTACATACTGTGTTAGAAAAGCTTCCTGGACACACTGCACAAACACTACCCCATCCAAACTATTTGATCTAAAGAGTTTCCACTCAATGTTTGGGAAGTTGAAGTCACCCATGACTACTACCCTGTAACTTCTGCACCTTTCCAAAATCTGTTTCCCAATCTGTTCCTCCACATCTCTGCTGCTATTGGGGGGCCTATAGAAAACTCCCAACAAGGTGACTGCTCCTTTCCTATTTCTGACTTCAACCCATATTACCTCAGTAGGCACATCCCCCTCGAACTGCCTTTCTGCAGCTGTTATACTATCTCTAATTAACAATGCCACCCCCCCCCCCCCCCCCACCACCTCTTTTACCATCCTCCCTAATCTTGTTGAAACATCTATAACCAGGGACCTCCAACAACCATTTCTGCCCCACTTCTATCCAAGTTTCTGTGATGGCCACCACATCGTAGTCCCAAGTACAGATCCATGCCTTAAGTTCACCCACCTTATTCCTGATGCTTCTTGCATTAAAGTATACACACTTCAACCCATCTCCTTGCCTGCAAGTACTCTCCTTTGTCAGTGTTACCTTCCCCACTGCATCACTACGTGCTTGGCATCCTGAATATCGGCTTCCTTAGTTGCTGGACTACAGATCCGGTTCCCATTCCCCTGCCAAATTAGTTTAAACCCTCCCGAAGAGTACTAGAAAACCTCCCCCCCAGGATATTGGTGCCCCTCTGGTTGAGATGCAACCCGTCCTGCTTGTACAGGTCCCACCTTCCCCAGAATGTGCTCCAATTATCCAAATACCTGAAGCCCTCCCTCCTACACCATTCCTGCAGCCACGTGTTCAACTGCACTCTCTCCCTATTCCTAGCCTCGCTATCACGTGGCACCGGCAACAAACCAGAGATGACAACTCTGTCTGTCCTGGCCTTTAACTTCCAGCCTAACTCCCTAAACTTGTTTATTACCTCCACACCCTTTTTCCTACCTACGTCGTTGGTACCAATGTGCATCACGACTTCTGGTTGCTCACCCTCCCCTTCAGGATCCTGAAGACACGATCCGAGTCATCCCTGGCCCTGGCACCTGGGAGGCAACATACCTTTCGGGAGTCTCGCTCGCGACCACAGAATCTCCTATCTAGTCCCCTAACCATGGAATCTCCTATTACTATTGCTTTTCTATGCTCCCCCCTTCCCTTCTGAGCCCCATAGCCAGACTCAGTACCAGAGACCTGGCCGCTGGGGCCTTCCCCTGGTAGGTCATCCCCCCCAACAGCATCCAAAACGGTATACTTGTTTTGAAGGGGAACGGCCACGAGGGATCCCTGCACTGTCTGCCTGTTAGTTTTCTTTCCCCTGACTGTAACCCAGCTACTCTTGTCCAGTACCTTTGGTGTGGCTACCTCCCTGTAACTCTTCTCGATAACCCCCTCTGCCTCCCGGATGATCCGCAGTTCATCCAGCTCCAGCTCCAGTTCCTTAACACGGTCTCTGAGGAGCTGGAGTTGGGTGCACTTCCCGCAGGTATAGTCAGCGGGGACACCAGTGGTATCCCTCACCACCCACATCCTACAGGAGGAGCATGCAACTGCCCTAGCCTCCATCCCCTCTTACTTTACAGAATTAGCTGCCCCGGATTTATAATCATTTCGAAAGGAATAATTTGATTAGGGATAGTCAACACGGTTTTGTAAAGGGTAGGTCGTGCCTCACAAACCTTATTGAGTTGTTTGAGAAGGTGACCAAACAGGTGAACGAGGGTAAAGCAGTTGATGTGGTGTATATGGATTTCAGTAAAGCATTTGATAAGGTTCCCCACAGTAGGCTATTGTAGAAAATACGAAGGCATGGGATTCAGGGTGATTTAGCAGTTTGGATCAGAAATTAGCTCGCTGTAAGAAGACAGAGGGTGGTGGTTGATGGGAAATGTTCAGCCTGTAGTTCAGTTACTAGTGGTGTACCACAAGGATCTGTTTTGGGGCCACTACTGTTTGTCATTTTTATAAATAACCTGGAGGAGGGCGTAGAAGGTGAGTAAATTTGCAGATGACACTAAAGTCGGTGGAGTTGTGGACAGTGCGGAAGAATGTTGCAGGTTACAGAGGGACATAGATAAACTGCAGAGCTGAGCTGAAAGATGTCAAATTGAGTTTAATGCAGAAAAGTGTGAGGTGATTCATTTTGGAAGGAGTAACAGGAAGACAGAGTACTGGGCTAATGGGAAGATTCTTGTAGTGTGGATGAGCAGAGAGATCTCGGTGTCCATGTACATAGATCCCTGAAAGTTGCCACCCAGGTTGAGAGGGTTGTTAAGAAGGCGTACGGTGGGTTAGCTTTTATTGGTAGACGGATTGAGTTTCGGAGCCATGAGGTCATGTTGCAGTTGTACAAAACTCTGGTGCAGCCGCATTTGGAGTATTGCGTGCAGTTCCGGTCGCCTCATTGTAGGAAGGATGTGGAAGCTTTGGAAAGGGTGCAGAGGAGATTTACCAGGATGTTGCCTAGTATGGAGAGAAGATCTAATGAGGAAAGGCTGAGGGACTTAAGGCTGTTTTCGTTAGAAAGAAGAAGGTTAAGAGGTGACTTAATTGAGGCATACAAGATGATCAGAGGATTAGATAGGGTGGACAGTGAGAGCCTTTTTCCTCGGATGGTGATGGCTAGCACAAGGGGACATAACTTTAAATTGAGGGGAGATAGATATAGGACAGATGTCAGAGGTAGGTTCTTTACTCAGAGAGTAGTAAGGGCGTGGAATGCCCTGCCTGCGACAGTAGTGGACTCGCCAACATTAAGGCCATTTAAATGACCATTGGATAAACCTATGGATGATAAGGGAATAGTGTAGATGGGCTTTAGAGTGGTTTCACAGGTCGGCGCAACATCGAGGGCCGAAGGGCCTGTACTGCGCTGTAATGTTCTATGTTCTAACCCGCCGGGTGTTTTTCAGTGGCGGAGGTGGCCAACTAGTGGGATTTACCAACCTCGCCGTTGTCAACGGGATTTCCGGAATATTCCGCCAGGGTGAACAGCCAATAAATCCTGCTTTATGGCTCCCTATGACTATAACAAGAGGGAGGGAGAGACATTGTGATAAAAGGGAGAAACATTGGGATAAGCAGACGTAAGGAGGCACATTGAGCTAAACAGAGCAGAATCATTACCAAGGGCTGCTGACCAAAAATAAATGGGAGCAGGAGTCACAATCCAAAGTTGTTCATAGGATGCTGAGCCCCAGAGGCTGTGATGGGCCCAATCAAAAGATGAGGGGTCGTTCCTCGAGATTGCATTGAGTTTTATTGGAGACCTGCAAGAGGTCAATAACAGAAAGGTCCAAGTGGAAATAGGGTGGAGAATTAGAACAGCAGTCAGCAGGAAGGTCATGGTCACACCTGCGGGCTGAACAGACGTCATCCAGCCTCCTTTGGTTTCCCCAATGTGCAGGATATCACACTGTGAGCAGTGAACACAGTGGGTGGGATTCTCTGATCCTGAGGCTAAGTGTTGACGCCGTCGGAAACGGCATCGCGGCCAGCAGGGCCCACGCCGCTCCAGCTGCTGATCCCGGCGTCAACTGGGCGCTGCGGGGTCTGGCGCCAACGCATGCATGCGCAGTGGCTCCGGCACCAATGCGTGCATGCGCAGTGGCACCGGCACCAATGCGTGCATGCGCAGTGGCCCCCTTCTCCACGCCGGCCCCGACGCAACATGGCGCAGGGCTACAGGGGCCGGCGTGGAAGAAAGGAGGCCCCCAGCCCGAGAGGCCGGTCGCCGATCAGTGGGCCCCGATCGAGGGCCAGGCCATAGCGGAGTCCCCCCCTGGGGTCAGAACCCCCCCTCCCCCCGACCCCGCACATGCTGCCCCGGACCCTTCCACGCCGAGGTCCCGCTGGCTAAGAGCAGATTAGAACGGAGCAAGCGGGACTCGGGTATTTTGATATGGCCCGGGCCAAAAATCGCGGGGGGGGGGGGGGGGGGTTGCCCCGTAGAGCAGCCCCCGGCTGGCGCCTCGCTGGCCACACCGCGTCAATTCTCCGCTCTGCAGCGAATTGCGTCCCGGCGTAGGGGCGGCGTGGCGTGATTTGCGCCGGTCGCGGCGATTCTCCGGCGCAGCCCCGGGCCTATGAGAATCCCACTCAATATTGTCCTTACCTCCTTATTCTTTCAATGTTGGTTAGGTTATTGGGTCTTTTTAGCAGGCGAGGTAGAAAGAGAGACCGACACTGAGGTATGTGGGAGGGAGAGCGAGAGAGAGTGTCATAAACAATCCCAGTAGCAAATCAGATGAACCTCCTGGGAGTTTCTTAACACCGGGAGTTAAAGAGATAAGAAGACAGATCGATAGGGAGAGATTGATCATTCCATTATCTGTGGTACTGCCTTAAAGTGAGAACTTTCTCCCAGTCACCAAAAGGTCGGGAAATTGACAGAGGAAGTGAGAAAAATAAGGGGGTGCCTTTTCTTTAAAGCTTTGAGTGTTTATGTTATTTATTCTTCCTTATTGATGTGTCCTCAGTCTGTTGAAAGCGATACTAATCACACTATCTCCAATTTTAACTTCTCCTCTCCCAGAAACCCAAATCTGTATCATTAATCCCCATTCCAAACCTCCTTTGTTCATTATTTCCTCTGATATATAAGCTCAGTGATCACTAACCATGCACTCATGCAATCATGGAATTAAATAGCCAATCATGAGGCCATTCAGTCCATCCTGTCAGTACTAGGTTTGAAAGAGCTAACCAATCCATCCGAGCGCCTTGTTTGTTTCTCAATAGGCCTGCAGAATTCTCCTTCTTCAGGTATTTGCCCAGTTTTCTTTTGAAAGTTGCTCCTGAGAACGCCCCACTATTTATTCAGTCATTTTACGTGCTTATCCCGTCTCCTTGCATTCCCAGTCCTGGAGACGCCCTGCACTACAAGCCTCAGTTCCCCTCCTAGGTCTCTTGCCTTAATAAGAACACTAAATCCAAGATCCTTTTATTCACTTCATTGCACATTCCCTTAGCTCAGTCATTTTCAAAGTCGGTGCCGCGACCCGCAGGTGGGTCACGGCTTTTAAAAATGCCAACTGAGACCGGCTTTAAAAATGACGGCCATGACCGGCTTTCAGGATGCGGGCGCGCTGCGCATGCGTGCCCGCTCATCAGTGCGCATGCCTGGTGCCCAGAGAGAAACACCTCCTCCTGACATCCGCACCTGACCCAGGAGAAGATTTTTTTAAAAATTGAATGCTGTCTTCCTGCCTGAAGCGAGGCACAGAGCAGGTCACGCACCTCGAACACTGACATCACGTGCTCTGGGCACGATTACGATTCCTCCATTTTCTTTCTGGATCTGTAAAGACTTAATTACCTGCTAATGCTCGCATTCTAAGCATTGTCTGGCATCTTTGAATTGGTCGATATATATGTTTCTGGAGCCTACCTCTTCATTCACCTGAGGAAGGAGCAGTGCACCAAAAGCTAGTGTTTGAAACAAACATGTTGGATTTAACCTGGTGTTGTCAGACTTCTTACTGCACTTCATTTTGTTAGCAGCAAACAAGCAACAAGACTGTAAAATTTAAGATAGATTATTTTTTAATAAGGAAGAGAGGGCCAGTGACACAAACAGGCCAGGATCTCACAACTGAACCTGCTGGAGAGAGTGGCTCAGGAGAATCCACAACAGGGCAAAGCAATGCTGGTGTGAGCTGTTCAGGAGTGTCCACAACAGGGCAAAGCAATGCTGGTGTGAGCAGTCAGGAGAGTCCACAACAGGGCAAAGCAGTGGTGGTGTGAGCTGCTCAGGAGTGTCCACAACAGGGCAAAGCAATGCTGGTGTGAGCTGTTCAGGAGGGTCCACAACAGGGCAAAGCAATGCTGGTGTGAGCAGTCAGGAGAGTCCACAGCAAGACAAGGCAGTGGTGGTGTGAGCTGTTCGGGAGTGTGCACAGCAGGGCAAAGCAATGGTGGTGTGAGCTGTTCAGGAGTGTCCACAACAGGGCAAAGCTGTGGTGGTGTGAGCTGCTCAGGAGTGTCCACAACAGGGGCAAAGCAGTCGTGGTGAGAGCTTCAGGAATTTCCACAAAAGGATAAAGCAATGGTGTTGTGATCATAGAATTTACAGAGCAGAAGGAGGTCATTCGGCCCATCGAGACTGCACCGGCTCCTGGAAAGAGCACCCTACCCAAGGTTAACACCTCCAGCCTATCGCCATAACCCAGTACCCCCACCCAACACTAAGGGCACTTTTGGACACTAAGGGCAATTTAGCATGGCCAATCCACCTAACCTGCACATCTTTGGACTGTGGGAGGAAACCGGAGTACCCGGAGGAAACCCACGCACACACGGGGAGGATGTGCAGACTCTGCACAGACAGTGACCCAAGCCGGAATCGAACCTGGGACCCTGGAGCTGTGAAGCGGTTGTGCTATCCACAATGCTACCGTGCTGCCCACTTAGCTACTTAGGAGAGTCCACAACAGGGCAAAGCAGTGCTGGTGCACTGAAACAATGCTCCAGGACCTCTGATGAACAATCCATTCAGAAATGTAACATTGAAAGACAAAGCCAGTGAGATCATGTGGACCAAGCAGGCTCAGGGTCACACCTGAGGGCTGAATAGACGTCACCCAATTTTTCTTTGGTTTCCCCAGTGTACAGGATATCACACCGTGAACAGCGAACACTATGTTGTCCTTACCTCCTTATTCTTTCAATGTTGGTTAGGTTGTTGGGTCTTTTTAGCAGGCTAGGTAAAAAGAGAGACCGACACTGAGGTATGTGGGAGGGAGAGCGAGAGAGAGTGTCATAAACAATCCCAGTAGCAAATCAGATGAACCTCCTGGGAGTTTCTTAACACAGGGAGTTAAAGAGATAAGAAGACAGATCGATAGGGAGAGATTGATCATTCTATTATCTGTGGTACTGCCTTAAAGTGAGAACTTACTCTCAGTCACCGTAAGGACCTTTTCCACTTGGACCTTTCTTCCCTCGGCTTCTTAAAAGTGAGTGAAAATGGTGGGTCGCAGAGTTCAGGTGTCGTGAGTCGCCGAAGTTGGCCAGCGTGTGTTGCGAAAGTTGGTCAGCGTGTGTTGCGAAAGTTGGTCAGCGTGTGTTGTGAAAGTTGGCCAACGTGTGTTGCGAAAGTTGGCCAACGTGGGACCCGAAGGTTGGCCGGTTGGTAAGAATGGGTCCACCGATAAAAAGTTTGAAACCACTGCCTTAGGCGACCCTCAGTTCACCCTTGTCTGAAGGTTTTAATCCAATTGCCATTCCCGAGACTGGAGTATAAGATCCAGGCTGATACCCCAGTGTAGTACTGAGGAGGTGCTGCACTCTCAAGGGAAACCGTATCTCAGATGACAGATTAAACTGAGGCTCTGTTTCCCCTCAGGCGTGTGTAAAATACCCCACGCCACTATTTTGATCTACAGCTGATGAGCCCTTGTTGATCACCACGGTAGCATAGTGGTTAGCACAATTGCTTCACAGATCCAGGGTCCCAGGTTCGATTCCCGGCTGGGTCACTGTCTGTGTGGAGTCTGCACGTTCTCCTCGTGTCTGCGTGGGTTTCCTCCGGGTGCTCCGGTTTCCTCCCACAGTCCAAAGATGTGCGGGTTAGGTTGATTGGCCATGATAAATTGCCCTTAGTGTCCAAAATTGCCCTTAGTGTTGGGTGGGGTTACTGGGTTATGCGGATAGGGTGAGGGTGTGGGGTTGGGTAGGGTGCTCTTTCCAAGAGCCGGTGCAGACTTGATGGGCCAAATGGCCTCCTTCTGCACTGTAAATTCTATGATTCTATGAAATATGGTGGAGAATTAAAACAGCAGTCAGCAGGAAGGTCGTGGTCACACCTGTGGGCTGAACAGACATCACCCAATCTTCCTTTGGTTTCCTCAGTGTACAGGATATCACATTGTGAGCAGCGAATACAATATTGTCCTTACCTCATTACTCTTTCAATGTTGATCAGGTTGTTTTGACTTTTTAGCAGACTAGGTAGAAAGAGAAAGAGAGAGAGAAAAAGAGAGAAAGAGAGGGAGAGACACTGAGGTATAGATTGTGAGAGAGAGAGCTAGAGAGAGCGATATAAACCGTCCTGGTAGCAGATCAGATGAACCCCCTGGGAGTTTCTTGACATAGGAATGTAAAGAGATCCCTATTCCCTATTCCCGATCACTGTCACAACTGAACCAAACTGCTCACAACGGTGTCCTAAGTAACCCTAAACTGTGCTGATCCAGCTTCACTATTCTCTCCATTGTAATAACTGCTTATTTTCACCTCCATGTTGTCTGTCTACACAGCCTCATTACATCTGCTGGGAAACTCGTCCACGCCTTTGTCACCTTGAGACTTGATGTGGAGATGCCGCCGTTGGACTGGGGTGAGCACAGTAAGAAGTCTTACAACACCAGGTTAAAGTCCAACAGGTTTGTTTCAAACACTAGCTTTCGGAGCACTGCTCTTTCCTCAGGTGAACCACCCGAGGAAGGAGCAGTGCTCCGAAAGCTAGTGTTTGAAACAAACCCGTTGGACTTTAACCTGGTGTTGTCAGACTTCTTACCTTGAGACTTGACTATTCTAATGCTCTCGTGGCTGCACACATATCTTCTACGCTGCAGAAATGACAGTTCATCCAACAATGTGCTCCCCTTTCCTAGCATGTACCCAACCCCATTCACCAATCACCCCTGTGCTCACTGACCTACACCGCCTTTCAGTTGGCCAGTGCCTCAATTATAAAATGAGTGCCCTGTTGTTCAGATTTACCCATTGCCTCACTCCTCCGCAGCTATCAAATCTCTGCCAACCCTACAACTCTCGAGGAACCCTGTGATCCTCTTGTCTGCCCCAGCCTCCTTCACCTCATTGAGAGCCATGCCTTCAGCCATCTCGGCCCTAATAACTGCAATTCCCACCCTCACACCTCTCTGCTCGTCTACCCGTTTATCTTCCTTTAACACATTCCTGAAAATCAGCTTTGTTGACCGAGATTTTACCACCCCAATTGGGTTTATGTCAATTGCTTCCTGATTGTGCTCCTCTGCAGCCCCTTGGGACACTTATCTACATTAAAGGTGCTATATAATTACAAGTTGTTGTTGTTACTATAGCCACAACAGGAATTAAAGCAGATTGTGTACTGGGACACACACTAAGTCACAACAATACAGGCTTGCCATTTATCTCTCTGTTGCTCATGACCAGATTATTATAATAGATGTTAATTTAATATGCCAAGCAGAGGCCCAGGCTGCATTAAGCCAAATAATAAATTTAACGAGAAGTCAGTGACTGCAATTAATATTGTTACAATCTCCAGAGAGACCAATCATTTTTAAAGAGAAATTCAAACGTCCACTTAACAGCTGAAAGAATGACACATTAAGCAGCCATATTTTAAGAATATTATTGTAAAAATTATTTTAAAAACACGATTGACTAAATACTATTTTCTTTTTGTAGGCAACTTATGCTTCAAAGTACAGAAACAAATTGACTTTTTTTTACTTCTCGCACATTGCACACACCCCGGAATTGTCATTCTTATAACAAACAGTTTGCACTTGTCTCCAGCTTCCTATGGCTTTATTTCTTTTTTACTTTCTCATCCTTGTCGACTTCTAATGTCAGCATTGACTGTGGAACACCTCATCCATCTCAAAGCTAGGCGAATCTTCCAGCCTCCTCTAAATCCTCACAAGATCAGTCTTCAGTCAAAGCACAAGCTTCAACCCATGTTCTGCATGGTGAACATCTTTTCTGCTTCAGTTGCAAACAAGGCTGCTTCTATATTTTGCAGTGTAACTCTCAGCTAGCTTCAGATCAGAGTTCCTCATGGTAATGTCCCAGGCCCAACCATCTTCAGCTGCTTCATCAATGACCTGCCTTCCATCATAAGGTCAGAAGAGGGGATGTTTACAGATGACTGCACAATGTTCAGCACCATTCGTGACTCTTCAGATAATGAAGCAGTCCGTGTCCAAATGCAGCAAGACCTGGACATTATCCAGGCTTGGGCTGACAAGTGGCAAGTTACATTCGCTCCACACAAGTTCCAGACAATGACCATCTCCTACAAGAGAGGATCTAACCATTCCCCATGGCATTCAATGGCATCAGCATCGCTGAATCACCCACAATCAACATCCTGGGAATTACCATTGATCAGAAACTGAACTGGACTAGTCACATTAATAGTGTGGCTACCAGGGTAGGTCAAACGCTAGGGCGCAATTTTCCGGAAAGATTTCCAAGTGCTGTAGCAAACGGGAATTTCCATGGGTTTCCCGGCATTTGGCCAGCAAGGCCAACGTTAATTGGTCCACTTAACAAGGCCTCACGGGCTTCTCGCCCCGAATGCCGGCTCGCCAGCTGATTCACCGGGACAGGGTTCGCCAGCGCCCCGCTAACAACGTTAAGCAGCTCTTGCTCAGCCAACACCATCCAGCTCGCAACAATGGTGCCGATGAGACCAGATGCAAAATTCAGGGACGTTGACCTGGACACAATGGAGGCCAGGAGGGATGTCCTTTTCCCCCGAGGGTCCCGGAGGGTGAGCCACAAGGCAGCCTGTGCTGCCTGGGATGAGGTGTCGGCAGCTGTCAGCTCGGGCAGTGTGACCAGGAAGATTGGCCTCCAGTGTCGGAAATAGGTCGAAGGCCTACACCGTGCAGCCAGAGTAAGTAGACACCAACAAAACCCCCAAGGGAGCATCACACCCCCCCCCCCAGGTGACCCACAACCCTCCCCCATACCCCTCCCCTTCAAAACCCCTTCCACCCACCCCTTCAACCCTCCCGCCACCCCAACCCTCCCTTCCCCCAACTGTGAACCACGCGTGTGGCTAACGATGCCCTCTCTGTGTTCCCTCAAGGAAAGCTCTCTCATAATCGGCGGGAAAGGCCCCAGACTGGCGGTGGGGTGCAGGACTTGAGAACCCTCACCTTCTTCAAGGAGCGGGCCCTTGAGGTGAGCAGTGTGGCCAAGGACATTGTGGTCACCCACACGGTGGCTGGCGGACGCCGCAGAGGTGAAGGACCATCAGGCTCCACCTGAAGGACCTATCAAACATGACAACTGACTACCTTACTGACTGACCCATCCCTCCACACTGACCACATGTCCATTCTCCCACAGGTCCTGCACCGACGGCACCAGCCCATTCCGGGCGGCCCCCTCTCCTGAGGAGAACACCTCAGAGGAGAGCTCCGTGGATGTAACTGTTATAGTCGCGGTGCAGCTGTCATCCCCACCCTCCACCAGCGCAGATACGCACACCTCGCTGGGAAATGTTAGTGGTCAGGCTTCTGGGGCACAATCTGGTGAGCACCACACAGCTGATGATGTGGATCAGGTGGAGGCAGGAGTCCCCAGGCGAGACAGCAGTCGGAGGTCTGCTCGATCCCAGGGCCCAACTGGGTCCCAGCCTGATGCTGAGCCTCTGGTACAGGGTTACCTGGAGCTGATGGGGCCCAACCTGAATGTTCAGAGGGAGATATCAGCGTCTCTCCAGCAGATCCATAGCTGATTGGAGGAGTCCCAGAGGCTACAGGTGCAAGAGATGCCAGGGTGGTGACCGCAGTGGAGAGCCTGGTGCACGACCATGACTGAAGATGTCCAAAGCATCGCTCAGTCGATGACGCCATGGCTGAGGGTCTCGGCAGTATGTCTGGCGCACAGGGAGGTTTCACCCAGTACCAGGCCGACCTTGATCGGGTTCTGTGGAACATGACCAGCTCTCAGATGGGAATGGCTGAGGTGCTGTGGAGCTTGTCCCAGTTTCAGGTGGACATGGCTGAGGGACTGCAGAGCATGGCCCGGTCACTGGGCGATGTGTCCCACTCACTGAGGAGCATCGCCACGGGCATCAACACAACGGTGCCGACTATGGGGAACCGCCATGGTTGGCAGAGCCAGATGAAGCAGGGGCAGCCAGGGCGCGAAACAGCTGCCCCTCCATCCCAAGGTGTCCCCCAAGGCCCTATGTGCATCGACCGGGAGGAGGGGGCGCTGAGTGCCAACCCGGACCCGTCCCATGGGGCGGCGACGGTGGCCACCAGCACTCCGGGTTCCAACCCTCTGCTGAGGCCGTGTCGCGGGATCAGCACACGGGACAGGGTGGCACGGTTGTCCATGTGCCGCCGACAAGTGAGTCCCCGCATACGCCCACCAGGGGCATCGAATGCCACATGCCGAGGTAAGCAGCTTGCTGCTCCCACCTCAGGTGTGCATCCTGGACAAACTGCAAGACATACTGGCAGAGCTAGGAGGGCCAGCTACGTTAAGCATCACCCTAACTTAGTAGGGTAGGGGGAGGGGTTAGGTAGGGGTGTGCAGGGAGTGGGTTTGGGTGGTTGGGGCGGGCGGCACTATTGGTCATGGGGTATTGTACAGCACATTAAACAACTCCTTACACAAACATCATGATGCCTCTGTTACTTTGTTCCGCGATGCGGGATGACCCCCAGACACTTTGCCTGATTCTCTAGGCAACCCCCTCTCCCCCTGGCACCCAACCACCCTCCGGCCATGGTCATGCCCTGGGAGCTGTGCCCCATCCCTTGCGTGTTCGGATATTGGCTGCTACGTGTGTGGAGTTGACTCCCACACAGTGTCCAGGCATCAAGGTGCAATCGGAATGCAGGGCAATGACACCCACAGGCTACATGGCCTGCCTACTCACAGGAACCCACTTGGCATGTGTCAAGTGCTCACCTAACCACAATTGCCAATTTTCTATCAGTAATAGCCTTCGGCCATACAGCCTGAGGCCTCAGCAGTCAATGGAGGTTATGGGTGATTGGTGGGGCAGACGGTCAGGGACAGGGTTTCCCCCGGAATGGGGTTGAGATCCAAGGGTTGACATGGTGGTGTCGCAAGCAATTGCTCCCCAGTTGCCCCCCCCAGCGCCCCACCCCCACCCTGCAATGGCGGCCCACCCATGCAGAGGGTCCCTTACCCCCTGCCCAGCACTGGCATGGCAAGGCCAGCACCCCTGGTCTCTGCCTGTGAGCAAAGATGGCTGATCACCTCCTCAGCTCGCCACAGAAGCCCTCCCACCAGGTTCACGTTTTTCAAAAGGAGTACTAATCGGCGCCAACGTGAGCGCTTGCTGGAGAGGCCAGTGAATGATGGGAGGCTGTTGGATGACAGGTGGCTCTCGTTAATTGTATGGAAATGGGGCTTAAGTGGTGATACTTGGTTTCTCGCCACGCTACGGCGAGATTCTGAATTCGTCTACGGGAGCGGGCCGGTTTCATTGCAAACTGTTTGGCACGTGCTACAATTCTGGTTTTTGGACTCGCCCGCTGTTCACCAGCTTCATTACGCTTGAGCGGGAGTGTAATGAGGCCAGAAGATTGTGTCCAAATCCTCCAGTGAGCAACTCACCTCCTGACCCCCCAAAGCCTGTCCACCATCTACAAGGCACAAGTCAGGAGTGTGATGGGATACTCTCCACTTGCCTGGATGAGTGCAGCTCCAACAACACTCAAGAAGCTTAAAAATAACCCTGCCTTGGAAATATATCGCCGTTCCTTCGCTGTTGCTGGGACAAAATCCTGGAACTCCCTCCCCAACAGCACAGTGGGTCTACCTACACCTCAAAGACAGCAGCGGTTCAAGAAGGCAGCTCACCACCACCTTCTCAAGGGCAACTAC
This sequence comes from Scyliorhinus canicula, assembly GCF_902713615.1. Classification (NCBI taxonomy): domain Eukaryota; kingdom Metazoa; phylum Chordata; class Chondrichthyes; order Carcharhiniformes; family Scyliorhinidae; genus Scyliorhinus; species Scyliorhinus canicula. Next base: position 24,025,015 of record NC_052151.1, on the reverse strand, counting down.
AGATGAGCAAAAAATGTTGGCCTAACCACCGCGCCCACACCCCCTAAATTAATTAAAAATAGATAAATAAATAAATGACCACACAAGATAAAACTGCAAGCTGCTTGTTTGTCTTTGTTTTTAGTCGGTTAATAGGGAAGCGTGCAGGCTAATCTTAAAGATAATTTCCTCTACCCTCTCCCCCCCTGACAACAGGAACGTTTGCTGCACTGAAATGCTAATCGGTTAGCTTTGATTCCAATACCCTTTCATCTTTGAGGTAAATGGTTCGGTTACAAAACTATTGATTACCATTTCTGGGGCTTTGGAAGACTCACGGTCTACTCATGGTGTATTCAGCAATTAGAGCCATAATTTCCAAGCATAAATAGCTTGCACATTCCTCTCAGTGAAACAATCAGAGTTCGCTCTCTAACAATCAAACCATCTAGGCTCAGCATCAGGAAGACTGTACAGATCACGTGACCTTCTTAATTTACCCTCAATTTAAAGACACAGGGTTTAATATTATGAGGGGAGGTCCTTGGAAGCAAATGTGACATGAAGCCAACCCACTTCGAATTGGCTCTCCCCACACCGATGGTGTGTTGCGGGTGAGCTAAACAAGGGCCGAGTGGAATTGCCACCCCTCACCAGGATAGGCTGGTAGCTCCTTAAGATAGTACTGGCAGCACCGAAAGCATGTCAGTGAGAACTGCTGGGACTGCAAATGGAGGAGGAAGAAGGTCCTTTGGGTCCCCAGGAACAGGCGAGTCTGAGGTCTTGGGCAGCATAAACACTTTATGGCAACATTGGGTTGGTTAACATTGACCCTTGATAATCAATTTAAATGTGGTGGCAGGCTGCCAATTTCAACACCTGCCCATAGAATTTATAGAATTTTCAGTGCAGAAGGAGGCCATTCGTCCCATCGAGTCTGCACCAGCTCCTGGAAAGAGCACCATACCCAAGGTTAACACCTCCACCCTATCCCCATAACCCAGTAACCCCACCCAACACTAAGGGCAATATTGGACACTAAAGGCAATTTATCATGGCCAATCCACCTAACCTTCACATCTTTGGACTGTGGGAGGAAACCGGAGCACCCGGAGGAAACCCACCCACACACGGGGAGGATGTGCAGACTCCGCACAGACAGTGACCCAAGCCGGAATCGAACCTGGGACCCTGGAGCTGTGAAGCCATTGTGCTATCCACAATGCTACCGTGCTGCCCATATTATGGAGGTGAGCTCGGTGATGGGTGGAAAGGTGGTGGGAAGGGCACCTGCTCTATTCTACATACCACGCTGCCAAAAAAACACACCTGGAATGGGTACATTAGCTACCGCGCTAATTTCCAAAGTAGCTTCGTTAACCTCACATTTGTGACAATATTCATTCGGCATCAAAAGAAATCTTAGCCACATCTTTTTTTACAATAATCTTTATTAGTGTCACAAGTAGGCTTACATTAACCTGCAATGAAGTTACAGTGAAAATCCCCTCGTCGCCACATTCCGGTGCCTGTTCGAGTACACAGAGGGAGGATTCAGAATGCCCAATTCACCTAACAAGCACATTTTCCAGGACTTGTGGGAGGAAACCGAAGCACCCAGAGGAAATCCACGTAGGTGCGGGGAGATTGTACAGACTCCACACGGACAGTGACCCAAGCCGGAATCGAACCTGGGACCCTGCTGCTGTGAAGCAACAGTGCTGGCCACTGTGCTACTGCAGTGTCGGATTATGGGTGTGAGGGATGGAGGTTAGCGCCAGGTACACACTGCTGCCAGCTCACCCTGGCCACCCTGAGGAGGCCATGCTGGCCACTGTGCCTTCATTCTCGGCATGTTAGTGCCACTGATGAGGCTGCATTAATTAATAATCTCTGGTTACCCTGAAAAATTGGTGATGGTTGGCCTTCATTTGGAATTACTGCTTTCGTTGCATTGTCAGTTCTCGCATTGTGATGTTCAACAAGAGCTTTGATTGAATTCTTTCCTGCGATACTAAAAGATGAAGCACTAGACCTTACCTTGGAACCTCACCTCTTCCATAAAAAGATGCAGAGAACTAACCCCACCATCTGCAAGTGGCAGAAAGAAATAAGCCATCCCACAACCAACTGATCAGATCTAGTCTCTGCAGTCATGAATGGTAGTGCACAATTACACAACTCATTGCCTTCACAAATATCCTCATCCTCGAAGACAGGACAGCCCAGCCTACCAGCGCAAGGACAAAGCTGAAGAATTTTCAGCAATCTTCAGCCAGAAATGCCGAGTGAATAATTCATGTCAGTGTCCTCTTGTGGTCCCGCCATCATGGATACTGATTTGCAGCCAATTCGATTCACTCCACGTGATATCAAGAAAGGACTGAAGACACTGGATTCTGCAAAGGTTATGAGTCCTGACGATATTCCAGCTAAGGTATAGAAGACTTGTGTTCTAGAACTTGCTGCGCCTTTGGCCAAGCTGTTCCAGGACAGCCTGGCATCTACTTGGCAACGTGGAAAATTCCTAAGTATGCCCTATCCACAAAATGTCGGACAAATGCAATCTTGCTCATTTCTGCTCCATCAATCTACTTGCGATCATCTGCCAAGTGGTGGAAGGGGGTCATTGACAGTCCTATCAAGTGACGCTTACATAGCTATAACCTGGTCACTGACACTTAGTTTGGGTTCCTCGAGGATCACTCAGCTCCTGGCCTCGTCACAACTTTGGTCGAAACATGAGCAGAAGAGCTGATATCCAGAGATCAGGGTGAATGCCCAAGGCAGCCTTTGGTAGAATGTGGCTTCAAGAAGCCATATCAAAATTGAAGTCGCTAGGAATCGCTAGGAATTAAAGTTCAGAAGTGGGGGTGTTAGCTGATAATTGCGCAATGATCTGACTCCCTAGACACTGAAACAGCCAATGCCCATTTGCAACAAGACCTGGACAATTTTGGCCTGGGCTAACATACAGACATATAAATTGGAAGCATGGATAGGCCTTTTTACCCTTCCGAACTGCTCCGCCATGCAATACGATCATAGCTGCTCTGACTGCGGCCTCAAATCCACATTTAACATAACACTAAAAACCTTTGACTCCCTTGTTAGTAATACAGTAGTCCCCCTTTATAACGCGGGTGTTGGGGTCCAAGACAGCCACCGAGCCGCGGATATCCACGATGGGGGTTTTTAATTTATTTTAAAATCTATGCTAGCGCTTCCCATTGTGAGTCTACGGGGGGCGGGGGGAGAGGTCAGACCCCTGTAGACTCACAATGGGAAGCGCTAGCATAGATTTTAAAATAAATTTAAAACCCCCATTGTGGATCTAATTAAAACAAGTACTGCTGCATTTTTTACAACTTAAAAGTTGGATTGGAGGGAGAGAGCAGCCGGCAGTGTCAATTTCAGCGGCCGGCTCACTTTGATCCGGTGAGGGAAGCTGCTCTCTCACTGAAACAATCAGCCGGCCGCTGAAGTTGACACTGCCGGCTGCTCTCTCCCTCCAATCAGAAACATTAAAACTTAAAAGTTGGATTGGAGGGAGAGAGCAGCCGGCAGCGTCAATTTCAGCGGCCAGCTCACTTTGATCCGGAGAGGGAAGCTGACAGTTGGGGTCCATAAGCCCCCCCTGCCGTATATCGCGAACCGCGGTATTGCGGAGCGCGGTATAACGGGGGACTACTGTATTTGTGCCACTCAAGTGGCAAGCAATGATGATCTCCATCAAGAGGGAATCTGTTCACCTCCCATTGGAATTCCATAGCATCGCTGAATCCCCCAGCTTCAACATCCTGGGGGTTGCCATTGACCAGAAGCTCAACTGGACCATCCATGTAAATTATGGGCTGCCTGAGCAGATAAGAGGCTGGGAATCCTGCAGAAGGTAATTCACCTCCTGCCTCCACAGAGCCTGTCCACCATGTGCAAGGCACATGTTAGGAGTGTGATAGAGTATTCCTCATTTGCTTGGATAAGTGCAGCTCCAACAACACTGAAGAAACTCAGTACTATCCAGACCAAAACCTTGATTGATGCTCCATCCACCTCCTTAAAAATTCATTCCCTCCACCACTGAAGTATGTAGGGCGGGATTGTCCGTGGGCTGTTGCCAAAATCGTGAAAGGGGATTGGGCGGAGAATCGGTTCTGATGCCAAAATCGCAGCAGGTGCCGATTTGATGCCAAATCGCAATTCTCTGTCATCACGACAGTGACGTCAATGCGGTCTGGAATCCGCGTACAGTGAACACCATTTGCATGTGGCACTAGCTGGGGGCGGGGGACGTCAGATGGATCCATCCCATCCCCAGCAGCTCCTGCAAGGCGCAAGACAAGACGCATGATCAGACCGTGGGTCGGAGGGTGGTGGGAGTGAGCGTGTGGATTGGGGTAAGGGGTGGTGTAGGGTAAGGGGTGGTGTAGGGTGAGGGTAGTGTGGGGGTGAGGGTTGTGTGGGGGTGATGTTGGGTGGGTGTTGGCACACGCGGCGTGGGGAGCCATGCAGCCACCCTCCATCTCAGCGACCTCCCTTTCCTCCGGGCCGCCAACCACATCCAGGGCCCTCTGCTCTGCCATAGTCAGGGGCTGCAGGCCTGGCAGTCCCCCTCCTGTCTTCTCCCACTCCAGGTGGAAGGGACGTGTCAGATTATGGGTGTGAGGGATGGAGGTTAGCGCCAGGTACACACTGCTGCCAGCTCACCCTGGCCACCTGAGGAGGTCATGCTGATTTCTTTGCCACTGATGGCCAGTTTGGACAATGTTGCTGTTGGCACTGACCGTCTCTGCCACCTGCACCCAAGCACGGTGAATGGCAGCGGCTGGCAGCCTCCTTCCCGGACCAGGGTATAGGGTCAACCGCCTCACCTCCACCGTGTCCTGGAGGTTCTCCAGCTCGGCATCGGTGAATCTTGGGGCCGCTCTCATTGCTACCATCTTGTTGGCTGGGATGGTGTGTGTAGGGAGTGCAGAGTGTATATGCAGCTGCAGCTTGTCAGCCTCCTGAGTGTCAATCACGAATCCAGCCCTGTTCCCATTTGGAATCGATTGTGTTTGACATGGCACCTGTGCTAGCCCTTTAACAGTAGCGGAATCTGTCCAGGTGCGGCAGCAGTATTGCTGTCATGGATGTCCACGACTTCTATGTCAGCGTCAACACTTCGGGCTGGATTCTCCGGTTGCCGAAGCCAAAATCGCGTTCACCGATCGGCTGGAGAATCCCCGTTCACAACCGAATCAGGGGCGACGCCGCTTTCGTGATGCTCCGCTCCCTCCAAAGCAGCATACTCAGAGAATATGGCATGCACCGTATCGCGGCCTTAGGACATTGCCTGAGACCCGCCCCCCCCCGATGCCCTGCCCCCGATCGGCCAAGTTCCCAACGGCATCGGTTGCGCGTGGTCTCATCCATCGGGAACTCGATGTAGCGGCTGCGGGCCCAGCCGGGTGAGGGCCGATCCATGGGCAGGTCGGACTTTGCCAGGGGCCGGGGGCACTGTTGGAGGGTGGTCCGGGGCACGCAAGCTGACCAAAGGGGCGGCACTATTTTGCAGGCCGGGTCTGCGAACGGCCGGTGCCATGTTGTAACAGCGCTGCCGCTGAAAGCCACCGCCATGCGCGTACATGGTCACGGACTCGCCAATTCTCTGGGCCATATCGGCAGCTAGAGCTGGGTGCTCTACACTGCCTTGGCGCTAGCCCCCAGCCAAACACGGCATCGGTGGCCTTTTTACCCCATTTGGTCTGTCATAAAACACCGGCGTGGGGATCAGGGAATCCAGCCCTTAGTCTCAGAAATGGAGAATCCTACACGATGCACTGCAGCTAAGGCATCTTCAACAGGATTTTCAAAACTCTCTACCACCTAGCAGGGCAAGGGCAGCAGATGCCTAGGTGCACCACCAACTGGAAATTCCTGTCCAAGCCAGACACCATCCTTTTTTTTTGTCTGAACAAAATTTCATTGAATTAATCCAACGTTGTAACTGTGAAGCAATGGCGATTATGTTCTGGTGTTTCCAACATTTTCCAGTTACATTCATACTAATGAGTAATTTCTGCCGCTGTAGCCTTGAAGGTGAGATACAATCGTCTAGAGACTGTGCCTCAGTTTGGCAAATGAGTTACCTCTTAGAAACTCTTAGAAATCTTAGAACAAATTAGAAAATTTGGGAACCAAATTTGCACCTCAATATGCCAACATCTTCTTGCACAAGTTTGAACAAGACTTCCTCACCACACAGGACCTGCAACCGATGTTATACGCCAGATACATCGATGACATTTTTTTCCTTTGGACCCACAGCGAAGAATCACTGAAACGACTACACGATGAGACCAATAAATTCCATCCCACCATCAGACTCACCATGGACTATTCTCCAAATTCTGTTGCATTCTTGGACACACTCATCTCCATCAAGGACAGTCACCTTAGCACTTCGCTTTACCGCAAGCCCACAGACAACCTCACGATGCTCCACTTCTCCAGCTTTCACCCGAAACACATTAAAGAAGCCATCCCCTCTGGACAAGCCCTCCGTATACACAGAATCTGCTCAGACGAAGAGGAGCGTAACAGACACCTACAGATGCTGAAAGATGCTCTCGTACGAACGGGATATGGCGCTCGACTCATCGATCGACAGTTCCAACGCGTCACAGCAAAAAACTGCACCGACCTCCTCAGAAGACAAACACGGGACACCACTGACAGAGTACCCTTCGTCGTCCAGTACTTTCCTGGGGCGGAGAAACTACGACATCTTCTTCGCAGCCTTCAACACATCGTCAATGAAGGTGAACATCTTGCCACGGTCATCCCCACACCCCCACTACTGGCCTTCAAACAACCGCGCAACCTCCAACAAACCATTGTTTGCAGCAAATTACCCAGCCTTCAGAACAGCGACCACGACACCATACAACCCTGCTAGTGCAATCTCTGCAAGACATGCCAGATCATCGACTCGGATACCACCATTACACGTGGTAACACCACCCACCAGGTACACGGCACATACTCGTGCGACTCGACCAATGTAGTCTACCTCATACGCTGCAGGAAAGGATGTCCCGAAGCGTGGTACATTGGCGAGACCATGCAGACACTGCGACAACGAATGAACAGACATCGTGCGACAATCACCAGGCAGGAATGTTCCCTTCCAGTCGAGGAACACTTCAGCAGTCAAGGACATTCAGCCTCTGATCTCCGGGTAAGTGTTCTCCAAGGCGGTCTTCAAAACACGCGACAACGCAGAATTGCCGAACAAAACCTTATAGCTAAGTTCCGCACGCATGAGTGCGGCCTCAACAGGGATCTTGGATTCATGACGCATTACATTCACCCCCCACCATCTGACCTGGACTTGCAAAATCCTACCAACTGTTCTGGCTTGAGACAATTCACACCTCTTTAACCTGTGATTATCCCTCTCCCTGGATCTGTAATGATTTGATTACCTGCAAATGCTGGCATTCCAAGCATTGTCCAGCATCCCTGACTTTGTCTATATAAATGTTTCTGGAACATACCTCGCCATTCACCTGAGGAAGGAGCTGCGCTCCGAAAGCTCGTGTTTGAAACAAACCTGTTGGACTTTAACCTGGTGTTGTAAGACTTCTTACCCCAGTCCAACGCCGGCATCTCCACATCTTAGAACCTCAATAGTGCTGTTGTTAAACAATGGTGAAAAACGCCGGTACCGCCTCAATAACATTGAAAAATAGATGTGGATGTAACAGAAAAAACTAGAACAAGAGAAGACAATGGCTTCAGTGTTCACAGTAAGAAGTCTTACAACACCAGGTTAAAGTCCAACAGGTTTGTTTCAAACACGAGCTTTCGGAGCACGGCTCCTTCTTCAGCTCATTCACCTGAAGAAGGAGCCGTGCTCCGAAAGCTCGTGTTTGAAACAAACCTGTTGGACTTTAACCTGGTGTTGTAAGACTTCTTACTGTGCTCACCCCAGTCCAACGCCGGCATCTCCACTTCAGTGTTCACAGCAGTCAAGCCTCTGTAACCCTCACTAAAGCTGTGAAATGGCAGCCACAATGGATTGAAGAATATAGGAATGCAAAGTTTACAACTTTCATAGAAAATGTTTTAAACGTAATTCAGTTTGATTGCTGGCACTCCCCAATGCGAAAAACCATCTTGCTAATAAGATTTTTGGGGCCAGAGTCTTCAATTCTGAGGCTAGGTGCGGAGGATCTGTGGCGTTTTACGTGGAGAAAATTGGTGGCACCCCCTCACTGGTCGCAGCCGCGCCACGTAAAACTCCCGCCTCCACGAAATAAACGGCTGGAGAATGGCCCGGTCCCTGGCCACGCATGCGCACGGCGACGACCTGCAGCGGTCGCGCCATACAACATGGCGCCGGCCGTGCGTGGACTCGATCTGTCATTTAGTGTCCCCCTGGACACTCCCTCTTCACCCCCTGTCCAGCTCCCACCAGTCCCCCCCAGCCCTCGCTGAAGACATTCCCCCACCCCCGGCGAGCAGCATAGCTCCCACCCGACTGTGGCGGTGCTGGACACGGTCCGCAGCCACCAAGCCAAGTTCCCGCACGGCTGGGACCAGAAGTGCACCGCGCCATTGGGAACTCGGCCCATGGGGGGGGGTGGAGCTTCAGGGGAGAGCCTTCAAGTGACCCGCTGACGCCGTCCCAATGGCTTGCGGCGTGTGCCGCGATGACGCAGTTTCGGAGGGGGAGGAGCATACAAAATCTGCGTTGGGGAACAGAGAATCCCCCCCCCCATGTATTCCTACTACTTTCACCAGTGATCTTTCCCCACCAGGCCAGGTTTACTCCACATCATTGCCTCTCCTTCTTGTTGGCTGACAGCCAACTTTAGAGTCAAACTAATGTTGATGAGGAAGAGGTTAAAGTTTGAACGGTTTGGTGAAGGCAATGAAAGGATGAGGCTAAACAGGAAGGACTGGGAGTACACAGGGAATGAGGAGAGAAGTGGAAAGAACAGATGGACGAGGATGGTGTGAAATGGGAAGGTGATAAAGGGCATCAAATTTGTTGCAACGCATGGGAAAGAGTTCAAATCTATTTTTCAAATGTTTCCAAATATATTCAAAGTCACAAAAATGGGAGCTTCCAAGTGTGAGAAAACATTTCTCAATTCCTATCGGGGGTTTCTTTTTCTGGAACGGCAGGAATATTAAGAGTTCCATCTCCAATTGCTGAGAAAATGACGCCATGAAAGTTAACTCAATCATCTGAATCTACTGCTTGAGAGATTCATGGCTTAGTTTTGAACTTAATGGATCATACAGGGATGCCCAGGAAATAATAATGTCCATTCAATGGATTTGACAAACATTCTAAAAAAGTATTTAAATTTTGATGGATGCGTACACAGAAAGGCTAATAACTCCAATGCAGATAAAGTGTCTTATCCGTTTGCGAAGTACCTCATAATATGCTCACAAGCTCTTAAAATATATTGTAAAAAAACTATCTCGAAAATCTTAATCGACTCGTGGGCAGCAGCTCATGTTAAAAAAGCCAACTGGACGTCATGCACTGATAGAATTTGAGCTTTATTTGGTTTTGGAGATTCAGAGGCCCAAAAATGAACTTGGCCTTGAGATTAAAATGAGTTCAATTGCAATCAACGTTTAAAGAATTTCCATTGGTTTAATGTACTGATTTAATTAAAATAATGAAAACAATCTCGTGATTTAGAATTTTTGGTCACCCAAATAGCTTATTTTTGAGTGAGTCTTGACATATCTATCAAAATAAATTTGGCCTTAATTATATGTCAGCATATCAGGGTATCGCCCCCCCCCCCCCCACCCCGACTGTGGTGGCGCTGGACTGATGAATCCGCAGCCGCCAGCCCGAGTTCCGGGCAGCACGGTAGCATGGTGGTTAGCATAAATGCTTCACAGCTCCAGGGTCCCAGGTTCGATTCCCGGCTGGGTCACTGTCTGTGCGGAGTCTGCACTTCCTCCCCGTGTGTGCGTGGGTTTCCTCCGGGTGCTCCGGTTTCCTCCCACAGTCCAAAGATGTGCGGGTTAGGTGGATTGGCCATGCTAAATTGCCCGTAGTGTCCTAAAAAGTAAGGTTAAGGGCTGGGGGGGGGGGGGAGTTGTTGGGTTACGGGTATAGGGTGGATACGCAGGTTTGAGTAGGGTGATCATTGCTCGGCACAACATCGAGGGCCGAAGGGCCTGTTCTGTGCTGTACTGTTCTATGTTCTATGTTCCCGACGGGTGAGACCATAAAAGACCCACGCTGTCGGAAACTCGACCGGTCGGGGGTGGAGCATCGGGGGTGGGCCTCAGGCAATGACCTGAGGCCGTCGATACGGCGCTGGTACGCCGCTTTGGAGGGGGCTAAGCATCGCAAAAGCAACGTCGCCCCAGATTTGCTTGGAAAAGAGTATTCTCCGACCAATCGCCGAGTGAGAGTTCAGCGTCCCCGACCGGACAATCCTGCCCAACTTCTCCTGTCCGCGTGGGTCTCACCACCACAACCAAAGATGTGCAGGGTAGGTGGATGGCCACACTAAATTGCCCCTGATGCACAATCAATCACTACTGAAGCGAGATTGTAGTCCAATTGAAGGCTTTAATGAACAAGTAGTTACCCCAGCAGCTCCGGTACAGAATGACTGCTGTGGGTGAAACACAGACTCTCATGCTCCGCCTGCTGGGCGGAACTAGCAGGCAGGTTCTACCACTCATACTACAGTATAAGGTACATCCCACCTATGTACTGTGTGTGGCACTAACAATTGTACACAAAGACTCGAGTGAAGTACAAAAGAGGCTTTATTACAGTGAGATGCTATTCCTCCGGCGGCAGCTGTAGAATGGCATCTCAGTGAAACTTACGAATATTTATACAGCTCCCTGTGGGCAGAGCTAGCCGGCAGGGGCTTACTGGAGAAACCTGTAATACAGTACGGCCATACATCCCCCTACTGCAAGCACCCATATATACAGTGGTTGGATCACCACATTCATCCCCTGTAAAAAATGAGTCCGGCGGGGGTGATGTGGAACTATGATACATCAGGTGGTCTATTTACAAAAGGGCAAAACAAAAGAAAACCAAGAGCACATCAGGCAATCCGGTCACAGGTTAAGTCGGATCGGCAGTCGAATGTTCCATTGCGAGCGACGTAGCTGTGGTGGTGATGTCTGCACAGGCGGCGTTGGTGACGACGGTGTAGGTGCTGGCGGTGTTGGTGCTGGCCAGTGGCAGGATGACTACGGGAGCGAGCCAAACTCTTCCATGTCCTCCAGCGTGGGCAGGGGAATGAGGGATGGACCTGGTGGGGACGAATACGGGGGCGCCGGGGAAAAGTAGGGTGGAGCGGGGGGGGGAAGGGGCGTGGGCATGGGATCAGCACCCGAGGGAGCCAGGTCCCGGAGCGAGACTGCGTCCTGGCGGCCATCGTGGAGTTCCACTTAGGCATACTAGGGGTTCGCGTGGAGCAGGCATACTTTGTCCACTAGGTGTTCCGCCTTGTGGTGACTGACATGCCTACGAAGAAGGACTGGGCCCGGAGTCGTGAGCCAAGTCGGAAGCGACACCCCAGATGTAGACTTCCTAGGAAAGGCAAAAACACGTTTATGGGGTGTGTGGTTAGTCATGGTGCACAGTAGCGACCGAATGGAATGGAGCGCGTCAGGGAGGACCTGCTGCCAGTGAGCGGATGGGAGGTTCCTGGACCATAGGGCCAACTGGACGGCTCTCCATACCGTCCCGCTCTCCCTCTCTACCTGCCCGTTTCCCCGGGGGTTGTAGCTGGTCGTCCTGCTGGAGGCGAGACCCCTGCTGAGCAGGAACTGACGCAGCTCGTCACTCATGAACGAGGATCCCCTGTCACTGTGGATGTAGTCGGGGAAACCAAACAGAGCGAGTATGGAATCAAGGGCCTTGATGACGGTGGCAGACGTCATATCCGGGCATGGGATGGCGAAGGGGAACCTAGAGAATTCATCGACCAAATTAAGGATGTAGATGTTGTGGTCGGTGGAGGGGAGGGGCCCTTTGAAACCCACGCTGAGGCGTTCAAAGGTTCACTTGTACACTGGCACATGTACCTCGGGAGAGGGCGTCTGGGGGCTCGTTGAGCTTGCCGGGGCGATACAAGATCTCGTAATTATAGGTGGAGAGCTCGATCCTCCATCCCAAGATTTTATCATTTTTAATCTTGCCCCGCTGCGTGTTGTTGAACATGAAGGCTACCGACCGTTGGTCAGTGAGGAGAGTGTATCTCCTGCCGGCCAGGTAATGCCTCCAGTGCCGCACCGCTTCAACGATTGCCTGGGCCTCCTTTTCAACAGACGAATGTCGAATTTCGGAGGCGTGGAGGCTGCGGGAAAAGAATGCCACGGGTCTGCCTGCCAGCGTGGCGGCAAGGGTGACATCTGAAGCGTCGCTCTCTATTTGGAAGTCTCATCTACTGCGTGCATCCCGGCCTTGGCTATGTCTGAGCGAATACGAGCGAAGGCCTGTTGTGCCTCGGCCGTGAGGGGAAATTGTGTGGGCTGGTTTAGTGGGCGGGCCTTGTCCCCGTATTGTGGGACTCACTGGGCGTAGTAAGAAAAGAACCCCAGGCATCATTTGAGAGCATTGGGGCAGTGGGGGAGGGGGCGCATGCGGTCGGGATCGGGCCCCAGTAGTCCGTTGTGGAGAACGTAGCCGAGGATGGCCAAACGGCCTGTGCGGAACACGCACTTCTCCTTGTTATACGTGAGGTTAAGGAGAGATGCGGTGTGGAGAAATTTAGCAAGTTTGGCGTCATGGTCCTGCTGGTCATGGCCACAGATGGTGACATTGTCTAAGTACAGAAATGTGGCCCGCAGTTCGTACCAGTCAACAATTCGGTCCATTTCTCGTTGAAATACCGAGACCCCGTTAGTGATGCCGAAGGGAACCCTAAGAAATTGGTACAGACGACCGTCTGCCTCGAAGACAGTGTAGGGACGGTTCGATTTACGAATGGGGAGCTGGTGGTAGGCGGATTTCAGGTCAATTGTTGAGAAGACCCGGTACTGTGCAATCTGATTGACCATATCAGAAATGCGAGGGAGGGGGTACGCGTCGGGCTGCGTGTACCGGTTGATGGCCTGGCTGTAGTCCTGTGTTTATCCCCAGTTTTAACCACTACCACCTGGGCTCGCCAGGGGCTGTTGCTGGCCTCGATAATACCCTCCCGAAGCAGCCGCTGGACTTCGGACCTGATGAAGGCCTTGTCCTGGGTGCTGTACCGTCTGCTCCTGGTGGGGACGGGCTTGCAATCTGCGGTCAGATTGGCAAAGAGGGAGGGAGGCCCAACCTTGAGGGTTGCGAGGCCGCAAATGGTGAGGGGAGGTAGGGCTCCTCCGAATTTGAGGGTGAGGCTCTGGAGGTTGCATTGAAAATCCAGGCCTAGTAAAAGTGACGCGCAGAGGTTGGGGAGAATGAACAGGCGGAAACGGTCAAATTCCATGCCCTGTACAGTGAGATTAACCAGACAGAAGCCCCAGATCGGGACAGAGTGGACCGGAGGCAAGGGAGATCTGCCGGTTGGTGGGATGGACCGCAAGGGAGTAGCACCTTACCATGTCCGGGTGAATGAAGCTCTCGGTGCTCCCGGAGTCGATGAGGCAGGAGGTCACGTGGCCGGTGTTGCTCGTTCTGGGTGAGTATGCTTAACACACAATTTGGCTCTGTTTCGTTACTTAGCTTTGGAGTCGCCAGGTATCGTTAAGATACCGCCACAAGTTTCAAGGTGAAGTTTAAAGCAATAAAACCATACACCAATTAGTAAGTTCAAACAAGACACGTTTATTATATTACAGTAATCTACTAATCATGCATATAAACTATAGGACTAGACTAATCCTACCACTACTAGGCCAAATACTTATCTGGATAAGGGGACTGCCGGATCAGGGAACAACGGCTTCTAGCTTTGTCCAGGGTCCGCAGGGTTCCAGTGGTTATGGTCTAAAGGGGTCAGGGGTGTCTATTCCCGTAGCGTGCATTGTGACTTACTTGCTGGTGGCTTCTGCCCAGACCTCTCCTGCACAAGGTCCTTCTGCTGCAACGGTGTTCTGCTGGGAGAGCTAGCTGGTCTAGCAGAGGCTGACAGAGAGAAAGAGCTGGGGTCGCGTTCTCTGTCTTATACTCCTCTCAGGGTCTTGCACCCACCTGGGCAGACCGTCTATCCTCTTGTAATCGATTGGGTCTCTTCCCAATCGATTGATTTGAATTCCCCAATAGCGGGGCAGTTGCTCGATCACAGGGGCGGTTCTTGGGGCTCATCGTTTTGGGCTTCTTTGGCGCCGAAAAGTCTAGCCTTCCATTCAATGTATCGATCAGTGTTAACTTGTTTCTTTTGTGCCTGGGGATCGCCCGGTATCGCCTCATTAATATGTTAACTGTTTCTTTTCATAGTGCTGTCTGGTTTCTGCAACAGCCAAACTGGTTTCTGCAGCAGTCCAAATGTACAAGCGCTCTGCAAGCTGCTTGCTTTTCACAACATGTCCATTTTCCCTGCATTCCTTGCAATCTTCCATTTTGTGTTTGGGCAGTGGTCACCCCAGGTGGCTACACCATTGACGAGCACCGTCATGGAAGAGGGTGCCAGGTTGCGAGGATGGGACTGGTCGAGCGTCACGGAGGGTGAAGATGGCGGCGCCCATGGTGCGCACATGGCGGGGGCGGCGAAAGATGGCGGCGCCCACTGATCACACGTGGGATCGGGGGCAGCGGACGGCAGGGCCCATTGTGCGATCAGCTGAGGCGAGGGGGGAGATTCGGGCGCGATAGTGGCAACCATCCAGGACTGACACACCGCTGCAAAGTGACCTTTCTTGCCATAAGCTTTGCAGGTTGCGGTGCGGGCCGGGCAGCGCTGGCGGGGATGCTTCTGCTGACCACAGAAGTAGCAGCGGGGACCCCCAGGGTGCGCGGTGCGGTGAGCAGCGCAGGCGTAGCATGCGAGGTAGGCAGCTGGGGGGGGGGGGCGGTTGCGGGGTCCACGAAGTGTAGGACGGGTGGGCTGGGGGGGGCCATTTGTGTGGTCCACGAGGGGTAGGACGGGTGGGCCGAGTGGCTAGCAGGGTAGGATCGCGCACCATGGGAGGCGGCCGTCATTGATAGCGCCAGGGTCTTTGTAGCCGCGAGATCAAGAGCGGCCCCTTCCAGCAGTCGTTGCCGGATGGGGTCCGATGCAATACTCGTAACAAAGGCATCCCGCATGAGTAAGTCGGAATGTTCTGTGGCCGTGAGGGCCCGGCAGTCGCAGTCTCGTACTAGAGGTATAAGGGCCCTCCAAAAGTCCTCAATCGACTCACCCGGCTGTTGGACGTGAGTAGAGAGTTGATGCCTCGCAAACAGGGTGTTCGTCGACTGTGCGTAGTTCTCTTTGAACAGTTCCATGGCCCGGGCGTAGTCAGGCACGCCTCAAATTAGCGGAAACACGCTAGAGCTGAGTCTTGAGTAAAGAAGCTGTCGTTTATGAGCCTCCGAAGATGGAGGGTCCACTGAAGAGATGTAGGCCTTGAAAACTGCAAGCCAGTGAACAAAGTCTTTCCTGGCGTGGGGCGACTGCGAATCCAGCTGCAGGCGGTCAGGTTTAATCCTGATGTCCATGGTGTAAGGAAAATCTCACTGTAATAAATTGTGGCGCTAACAATTTTACACAAAGACTGGAGTGAAGTACAAGAGAGGCTTTATTACAGTGAGATGCTATTCCTCCGGCGGCAGCTGTAGAATGGCATCTCAGTGAAACTTACAAATATTTATACAGGTCCTTGTGGGCAGAGCTAGCCGGCAGGGGCTTACCGGAGAAACCTGTAATACAGGTACGGCCATACACTCCCCTACTGCAAGCACCCATATATACTGGTTGGATCACCACACTGTGATACCCCGAATATAGCCTACAACAGCCCTTAATTGGAAAAGAAAAATTGGGTACTCCCTCTAAATTTATATTAAAAAAAGAAGAAAAAAGTGAAAAAATAACATTATAATAGTTTGTAAAGTTACGAGTGGCAGCATATTTGGACCCTGGAACTTCAATCACTAATGCTTTAGTCTCGACATAATTCATTTTAAGGAAGACACTTCAAAGATCTTCCGACTTTCTTGAGAGCCTTCCACCATCCTGTCATGGTTGCCACCATCTTTTCTCTTCAAATAATGGCAACAATTACAGTAACTCTGCTCCAGTCAACAAAAGAGAAGTCTTAAGAGATTCCATCAATGTTGTAATCATAAGTTCATACGGACAGAGATTGTTTACTTCAGTGTAATGTAATTTAGCATATTTAACCCTAGTATAGGTTCTGTTACATGTAAAGCCACAGACCGGGATTCTCCAATCCCGCGGCCAAGTTCTGACGGCAACTTTCAGGGGCCCCCGATCGGCGCTGCGGCGATCCCGCAGGCTCCGGAGAATCGGCGCTGGAGAATCGGCGAGCCGGCATTGGGGCGGCATAGCGCGATTCTCGCGTCCCCCGGATATTCTCCGACCTGGTGCCAGTTTGGAGAACCCCGGCCATGATTCCTCCCAATAATCTTAGCTAGTATCAACCAATTAAGTCTACACACCAGTTTGTAACCATCAGTGCAGGAGTGATTTAAAGAAGTGCTGACCCACTATGAGAGCTAGAAGGCAGGAAACCTAGATTTTGGGCTGGATTCTCCAATAATGGGGCTAGGTCCCCACGCCAGCGTCAAGAAGCGGGAATTTCACTCTGGACTTTCTGAAGGATTCTCCAATTTGCAGGGGGCTAGCAGGGCCCTGGAGTGCTTCTTGCAGCTCTGGTTGCGGTACGGGGCCCTGCACTTCCGATCGGGAGTCCGCACATGAGCACTGCGGTTGCCTGTAGAGGCCACCCCATGCGACATGGCGGACTTAGCCCGCAAAGTGGCAACATGAATGTAGGTTCCCCCCCAAGATCAGGCGCGCCCAAGGATCGGTGCTGCCTGATCGCTTGCCTGGCCGTCTGTGAGGCCCCCCCCCGGTGAAGGATTCCCCTGCCCCCACCAACAGGCAAAACATGATTATAATCACACTGTCAGGAACTCGGCCAGTTGTCCTCGGAGAATCGCCGCAGGGGCCTCTGTCAATGGCCCCCCTACTCGTGCTGCGTAGACCGCGCTTCTGCAATTTGCGGTGATTCTCCGGGGACCAGATTTCAGCATCAACGCCCATTCTCCGCCCTCGCGCAGATCGCAATTTCGGTGCGGTACGGTGAATCCCACCCCTTGAGTTCATTACATGTTTCCCAGCACTGAATTCTTTCACCTTGATGGGCAAACAAAATGTAAAAAACCTCACAAGATGAAAGAACTACTCTTCTCAAAAGAAACTATTTTGCTTTCACCTTTCGGGTAGCACAGTATTTAGCACTGTTGCTTCACAGCGCCAGAGTCCCAAGTTCGCTTCCCGGCTTGGTTCACTGTGCAGAATCTGAATGTTCTCCCCGTGTCTGTGTGGGTTTCCTCCGGGCGCTCCGGTTTCCTCCCACAAATCCCAAAGACGTGCTGTGAGGTGAATTGGACATTCTGAATTCTCCCTCCGTGTACCCGAACAGGCGTCGGAGTGTGGCAACTAGGGGCTTTTCACAGTAACTTCATTGCAGTGTTAATGCAAGCCTGCTTGTGACACTAATAAAGATCATTATAATATGCTTATCATTCATCTGATGCTGCCCTGTGAAACATTCCATGCAGTATGCACACCCTTAGACTTGAATGCATCCATGATTGACAAGTCATGTGATTCTTTCCTTGTTCACTTCCCAAATTGCTCTAGGGGTTGTGTTATTATCATAACTATCAGCAATGTACTGTCAAGAGCAGCCACTAGAGGGAGTTACAGTTCCAACTATATAAGGCAGTGATGCTCAGCCTTGTGGGGGGGGGAGTGCATGCAGGAGTTAGCTAATGAAGGTCAGAAGTACAGATAGTGTAAGTGAGTGCAGCTCATAGTTTAAACCAGTAGTGAGATTAGCTGTAGATGAGTGTAGTTTAGATGCTATTAATCAACTGTGTATTCTGAAGGAGTACATGTCGCATCCAAGTTACATACATAGATACATATACAGAACATACAGTGTAGGAGGAGGCCATTTGGCCCATCGAGTCTGCTCCGACCCACTTAAGCCCTCACTTCCACCCTATCCTCGTAACCCAATAACCCCTCCTGACCTTTCGTGGACACTAAGGGCAATTTAGCATGGCCAATCCACCTAATCTACACGTCTTTGGACTGTGGTAGGAAACCGGAGCACCCGGAGGAAACCCACGCAGACACGGGGAGAACGTGGAGACTCTGCACAGACAGTGACACAGCGGGGAATCGAACCTGGGACCCTGGCGCTGTGAAGCTACAGTGCTCGCCATGTGTGCTACCGTGCTTCCCAAGTTACTGGTGTGAATAAATTTACAGATTTGTTTAAGTTCAAGCTATGTTGTGATCTTTGTCAACACGACGCCAACCATCCTGAAATAAGCAACACAAAGAGCACACAGGCATAAACATTGTTGCATTTGCCAGACACCATCTTGACTTGGAACGATATATCCTTTCCTTCACTGTCACTGGGTCAATGTCCTGGAACTACCTTCTTACACCACAAGTGGACCTACACCACATTTACTGCAGCAAATCCAGTTGGTGGCACTCAAGGGAAATTAATGATGAGCAATAATTGCCAACCATGCAAGGGATCCCCTGAATACATTTTTTTTTAAAGTTCCAATGTCTCATGTGCCTCATACCTAGAGCTTTCCATTTCTGGTATAATCCTGGTGAGTGCGCTTTCTACCCATTCTCAACAACTTTAATACCCTTCCTGTGGCATAGAACATATAACAGTACAGCACAGTACAGATCCTTCGGCCCACGATGTTGTAAGATCAACCTAACCTACACCCCTTCAATTTACTGCTGTCCATGTGCTTGTTCAAGAGTTGCTTAAATGTCCCTAATGACTCTGACTCCACCACCTCCGCTGGCAGTGCATTGCACGCTCTGACCACTCTCTGTGTAAAGAACCGACCTCTGACATCTCCCCTATACCTTCCTCCAATCACCGTAAAATTATGTCCCCTCGTGACAGCCATTTCCGCCCTGGGGAAAAGTCTCTGGCTATCCACTCTATCCATGCCTCTCATCCCCTTGTACACCTCTATCAAGTCATCTCTCTTCCTTCTTTGCTCCAGTGAGAAAAGCCCGAGCTCCCTCATCCTTTCTTCATAAGACATGCCCTCCAGTCCAGGCAGCATCCTGGTAAATCTCCTCTGCACCCTCTCCAAAGCATCCACATCCTTCCTATAATGAGGTAACCAGAACTGGACATAATATTCCAAGTGTGGTCTAACCAGGGTTTTATAAAGCTGCAGCAAAAACTTGCGGCTCTAAACTCAATGCCCCTGTTAATCAAAGCAACACACCATTCACCTTCTTAACAACCCTATCAACCTGGGTGGCAACTTTGAGGGATCTATGTATGAGGACCCCAAGATCCCTCTGTTCCTCCACACTTCTAAGAATCGTGCCTTTTACCCTGTATTCAGCCTCCCCGAACAGGCACCAGAATGTGGCGACTAGGGGCTTTTCACAGTAACTTCATTTGAAGCCTACTTGTGACAATGAGCGATTTCATTTCATTTAATTTTCATTTCATTCACCTGGGGGGCAAGTTTGAGGGATCTATGTATGGGGACCCCAAGATCTGTCTGTTCCTCCACACTTCTAAGAATCCTGCCTTTAACCCTGCATTCAGCGTTCAAATCTGACCTTCCAAAATGAATCACTGCACATTCATCTAGATTGAACTCCATCTTCCACTTCTCAGCCAAGCTCTGCATCCTGTCAATGTCCTGTTGTCAACTCCAACAGCCCTCAACACTATCTACAACTCCACCAACCTTCGTGTCATCGGCAAACTTGCTAACCCACCCTTCCACTTCCTCATCCAAGCCATTTATAAAAACCACAAAGAGCAGAGCAGGCGGAGTACTTTCCATCCACTATCACTCGCTGTCTTCTTTCGGCCAGCCAATTCTGCATCCAGACAGCCAAATTTCCCTGTATCCCATGCCCCCTGATTTTCCGAATGAGCCTACCATGGGGAACCTTATCAAATGCCTTACTGAAATCCATATACACCACATCCACTGCCTGATCTTCATCAATGTGTCTCGTCACATCCTCAAAGAATTCAACGAGGCTTGTGAGGCATGACCTGCCCCTCACAAGGCCATGCTGACTATCTTTAATCAAACTATGTTTCTCTAAATAATCAGAAATCCTATCTTTCAGAATCCTTTCCAGTATATTGCTCACCACGGATGTGAGACTGACTGGTCTGTAATTCCCAGGGAACAACATTTTCCTCCCTTCAATCATCTGGTACTACCCCAGTGGAGAGTGAGGACGCAAAGATCATCGCCAATGGCGCAGCAATCTCCTCCCTTGCTTCCCATCGTAGCCTTGGCTATATCCCGTCTGACCCAGGGGACTTATCTATCCTGATGCTTTTCAAAATTTCCAACACATTCTCCTTAATATCAAACTGTTCGAGCCTATTAATCTGGTTCACACTGTTCTCACAAGCAACAAGGTCCCTCTCTCTAGTGAATACTGAAGCAAGATATTAATTTAGGGCCTCCCGTACATCCTCATACTCGAGGCACAAGTTCCCTCCACTATCCCTGATTGGCCCTACTCACACTCTGATCATCCTTTTATTTCTCACGTAGGTGTAGAACGACTTGGGGTTTTCCCTAATCCTTCCCACCAGGGCTTTTTCATGCTCCCTTCCAGCTCTCCTCAGTCCATTTTTCAGTTCCTTCCTGGCTACCTTGTAACCCTCGAGAGCCGTACCAGATCCTTGCTTCCTCAACCTTATGTAAGCTTCCTTCTTCCTCTTGACTAGAAGCTCCACTTCTCATGTCATCCAAGGCTCTTTCACCTTACCATTCCTTTCTCGTCTCAGTGGGGCAAAACTATTGAGCACTCGCAGCAAGTGCTCCTTAAACAACCCCCACATTACTGTTGTGCATTTCCCTGAGAACATCTGTTCCTAATTTATGCTCCCCAGGTTCTGTCTAATAGCAGTATAATTTCCCCATCCCCAATTAAATACCTTCCCGTACTGTGTGTTCCTATCCCTCTCCATGACTGTGGTAAAGGTCAAGGAGTTGTGGTCACTTTCATCGAAATGCTCTCCCACCCAGACATCTGACGCCAGGCCTGATTCGTGGCCAAGCACCAAATCCAATATAACCTCACCGCCCTCCTCGTCCTATCTACATATTGAGTCAGGAATCCTTCCTGGATACACCTGACAAAATCTGCTCCATCCCAACCATTTGCACTAAGGAGGTTCCAGTCAATATTAGGGAAGTTGAAGTCACCCATGACAACAACTCTTTTACTTCTGGACCTTTCCAAGATCTGCCGCCCAATCTGTTCCTCATGACATGATGCACAAAACGGTACGTGCACTTAACGATGGCTTAACGAATATTTTGTGCACGCATTGTGTATTTTGTGCACACATTGAGTTGGATTCTTCCGCCTCGCCCGCCACAAGATCGCCACGGACAAGACGCGAGCAATGGAAAAATCCATTGAGCTCAGGCGGGATTCTCCGGTCGCTGGGCGGGCACGGTCGGAGAATCTTGCACATGATTCCTTGTTCTTGTGCTCTGCACTTGGAAAATCCAAAATGTTGCTGGTCTTTCCCTTGGATTTATCTCCCTGCAGTCGCACTTCCAGGGACCTCCGTTTGCTCATATCCTTCAGCATTGAACTCATTCATTCAATGAATGAATGCAGAGCTGTGTTTACTGGAGCCAATAGCTATCTCAATTATGGCTAAAGCCATTTATAACCAGTGTAATATAACACCACATGAAGTAATCCATTCTTATGCTTTCTGAAAGACATGCTGTGGACAGTTCATGCATATTTTTACTCCAAATGCACAGGGCAAATTAAAAATCTATCAATTATCATCCAATACTGTCACCACATTGAGAAATTGTCATTGAATTCTCTGACAGAGAACTGCAATGGAGATGTAAACCAAGGCAGAGGCCGTTGATCCTGATTCAGAGGCTGTGGGTTGTGGGCTGGATTCTCTGGTTGCTGACGTCAACTGGCCGGATAATCAAAGTTCTCGCCCAATCCAGCCCATGAGCATGAAACCCATTCCAGTATTGCACTGAGGGAGTGCCGCACTCTCAGAGAGGATTCTCCAAAAATGGGGATATGTCCCCATGCCTGCGGGAAAAGGCTGGCGTTTCACTCCAGTCTTTCCTTAAAAACATTAGCAGCCATTCACCTACCTGCAGGGGGCTGGCAGGGACCCGGGGAGCTTCTTGCAGCTTTAGTTGCGGATATGGGCCCCAGCACTCTCAGTTCAGAGTCTGCTCAAGAGCACGGTGGCCCCCAGAGGCCGCGCTGATTGTGATGGCGGACTCAGCCAGCAGACCTGGACCAACAAACAAGGTCCCAATGACCTGCACCGTGCCACTCCATCTAACCCGGCTGATCGCCACCCGACCTCCCATAAGACCCACTCCGATACTTGTTTCCCCCTGCCCCCCACCAGGGCGATCGCAGATTGAGTCCGCAGCCGCCACACATAAGTCCCGACCGGCCAGACGTGGTTAGAACCACGCCGTCGGGAATTCGGCCATCGGGACCACAGCATCGCTGGGAGGGCATCTGGCAATGCCCCCCCCCCCCCCCCCCCCCCAGCCGCACCATGTAAATCACGCGCGAGCGATGCTTCGGAGAATCGTGGGAGTGGCGCCGTGTTAAATTTGGGCATTGGATTCTCGGCCCCTGCGCCAAATGCGATTTCGACGCGGGACTTCGAAGAATCCAGCCCACAGTGTTTCAGGTGAATGGTTCACCTGTCTGACCTCTCAAGTGAGCGGAAGAGCAGCTGAGGTATTTTTCGTGTCCAGCTGCTGAGCAGACAGCTGAAACAGATGATGTGGTCAATATCACACAGCGGTTTATGTGACCTTTCTGGGCACCAATTGCCTCGTGAATCTCGCTCAGAAGTTCAAAGGTAAAGGTCTTCACAGCAATTGTCCAAAGGCGTTAACCTCTACCTAATCGCCCTGCACCGGGAACGATCCAAAAATGCAATTTCAACCGTTAACTTTGGACGATTCTGACTGTGCTACACAAATAGTTACCCAGAATAAATTAGAGAGGACTGAGGGGGCGACCTGATCGAGGTGTACAAGATTATGAGAGACATGGATAGGGTGGATAGGGAGCAGCTGTTGAAGGGTCGGTTACGAGGGGACACAAGCTCAAGATGAGGGGCTGGAGGTTCAGGGGGGATTTGAGGAAAAACCTTTTTACCCAGAGGATGGTGACGGTCTGGAATGTACTGCCTGGGAGGGTGGTCGAGGCGGGTTACCTCACATCGTTGAAAAGGTACCTGGATGAGGACTTGGCACGTCATAACATTCAAGGCTATGGCCCAAGGGCTGGCAAATAGGATTAGGTGGGCAGGTCAGGTGTTTTTCATGACTCCTCGTGCAGATGTGATGAGCTTAAGGGCCTCTTCATCACTGTATTTTCTGTGATTCTGTGAAGATCTCTTCTAAAATCTGGCGGCTAACTACTGTAAAGAAACCCCCTCCTGCCCTTCCCACCCCCTCCTTCCGCCATCCTCCACACCCCCCCCCCCCGCAATGCTGCAATGAGCTCACACCACATCTCTGACCCCTCTAGAGGATTCTCTCACCCCCCCTCCCCCTCACCACCCCCTGCTACTGACCCCACCACAACCCCACAGGATTCCACCCACCTTTCCAATTACCCCCACCCCGCCATGGTACTCCTCCCTGCAACTATACCCTCACCATCTTGTACAAGGGTGGACAAGGGGATAGTTCCTGATGGTCGTCTCCAGAGATGGGTGGTTCAAGGGTATGGGGGATGAGTGGGAGGGGGGGGGGGGCGGTTGAGGCTGAGGTGGGGTGGAGGTTGTAATGAGGGGGATGTGGGAGTGATGGGTTGTCCTCCAGGGTGGCAGTTGAGGTTGGTGCACGTCACCTTGAAGCATGCAGGCTGTGTATGTTAACAAGCTGACAGAGCGCTGTGTCAGCCTGCATGCCATGTTGTCCGGAAATGAAAATGAGCGCTGAGTAACACTTCATGGGGCGCCTGTGGGTGCAGAGTTCATGAGGTGGGAGGGGGTGATGAGATTGAGGGAGGCCGGCCCAAGGGGCTGGTTGGATGAGTGAAGGCAGGACGGTGAACCATTAAAATTCAGGGAGTGGCTGTCCAGGAAAGACCTGACAGCAATGAGGTCTCGGGATGATACAGCCTGAGTAAGAATGGTGCCTATTTATCTTGCCTATTCCTGATCTGGAGAGTAATTGCTGGAGCCCAATGTCTGCCTTGGAGAGTCCATCAGCCTTCAAGGTATATATTTAAGTGTCCAGTTGACTCTGCCCATGAGGGATGGGCGCCTATTGAAACACACTATCAGAACCCCCAGAGATGTACATATTAACGGAGCGGACAACCAGTTGGAAGACCAGCAGTGAATCTGAAGGAGGGAGGGCATTGACCAGGGGTGGTCAATGCCCTGTTCAATGCCCTCCAAGGTTGAAAGGACACCAGGCATGTGTGTGAGCGCTAGCTGCCGGATAAGGTGTTATGGCTGTTTCTAGTACTGAGAGGACAAAGCGTGAGGGGAGGATCTGAGGCTAACCAACTGGGACACCAACCCCTCTGTCTCTGTCTCTGTCTCTCTCCCTCTCTCTGTCTATCTCTCTCTCTCTGTCTGTCATCCTTTGCAGCTTTCCGAGAGATCCCAGTGTGGAGTCAGCGGAACTGGCAATTCTACTTATAACAGGGCTGAAGGAGCACGATTTCCAGCAGCAACAAGCGGCCACATCCAGGGAAAACCCAGCACCAGGAGGCCAGGGGCCTGCAGGGCAGGCTCAAGGGCCGGATGCAGCATGAGCTAAACAGGGGGCTCGCAGGCGAAGAAGGAGATTGAGGTTTGACAGCACTCCAGTGTCCTTCATGGACCTGTCAGACAACATGTGCTGCTGGAGACTCCACCTCAAGAGGAAGATAGCGTGGCACTTGTGCAACATTCTTGCCAACTTGACGCCACCCACTCCCAGTGGGCATGAAGGTCACAGCAGCTGTCAACTTCAAAGCCACGGGACCGTTCCAGGACTCAACTGGTGACCTGTGTGGCATCTGGCAGTCATCCGCCCACAAATTCACCCACGAGGTCAAGGATGCCCTCTATGCCAGGGCATCGGACTACATTACTTTCAAACTGGACCAGGTTCATCATAGAGGGTGTCATGATATGCAGACATGTTCATGATGAGATACATACAGGCAGCTAATGAATACAGAGAACAGGACATAACCAATCAGCAGGCAGAACACTTGGAGGTGTTTTCCCACGATAAAAAGCATGCGGCACTCATACTCCGCCTCTTTCCACTGCTGACATCTGCAGTGTGAGTCAGGGTGTATATACCATATAACGCCTACAGCACGTGGCTAAGAGCTAGTCTGGTTCAGTCAGATTAATCACACTAGGTTAGCAGAGAGTCGAACTCAGAGGATTGAGCTAACTGTGTGACAAGTTCAATATATCATATTGAATGAACTTCAAGATATGGAGTATCTCTCAGGTAAAGCTGCATCCAGTTGCAGCCCGTGTTAACTTACTGTGCTTACCACGACAGAGGGCTGCAGGATTCGGGACCATAGCTGGTCTGCCACAGGTACAGGGGGACATCGATGGAGCTCATGTGGCTCGATACACCCTGTGGCATAAGGGAGTCCTGTTTATTAACAGGATGGTGTTCCAATAATCGGTGACGACCAGGTGCGGATCATGCATGTGTCTGCATGTTTTCCAGGGAGCATGCATGAAAGCTTCGTCCTTGGCCAGTCTCAAATCTCTGGGATATTTGACGGTCACAGCAGCCTGCAGTGAGGGCTCATTGGGGACAAGGGATATCTGCTGAAGTCTTGGATGATCACACCAGCGCGGAGGCCTGAGACTGATGTGGAGGCCCAGAACAATGAGATTGACAGTGTCACCCAATTGAGCGGTGTATTGGGCTGCTTAAGATGTGTTTCTACAGCCTCGGCTGGTCCGATAACGTCCTGCAGTACAGTCCCACATCATCGTGGTCTGTTGTGCCCTTCATAACCTGGCACAGCAGCAGGGCGTCAGACCTCGATGGCCAGGAGGAGCAGAATGTCTCGTCTGATGAGGAGGAATTCCAGGAGGGAGTGGAGGGCGAGGCTAAAGAGGAGCTGGAGGAGAGAGGCCAGGTGGCTGTGAGGGTCTGCATGGGAAGGAGGACCATAGAGTCACGGTCGAACAGTGCAGAAAAGGCCCGTCGGCTCATCGAGTCTGCAGCAACAACTATTACGCCTAATCTCGCGCTAATCCCACTTGCCAGCACTTGTCCCATATCCTTGAATGTGTTGGTGTTTCAAGTGGTCATCCAAGTTGCTTTTCTAAAGGTTGTGAGGTTTCCAGCCTCCACTAACTTCCCAGGATTCTAGATTCTCACCACCCTCTGAGTGAAATTTTATTTTCTCAATTCCCCTCGGAATCTCCTGCCCCTCACCATAAAGCTAGGCCCCCTTGTGATTGACCCCTCAAGGAAGGCGAACAGCTGCTTCCTATTTACTCTTTTCAAATCCCTCATAATTTTATACACCTCAATCATATCCCCCCCCCCCCTCCCCCCCCCCCCCCCCCCCCCTCAGCCTTCTCTACTCTCAGAGAATCAATGCAACAATCCAAGCCCATTCAGTCTCTCCTTCGAGCTCAGGTGCTCCATACCAGGCAACATCCAGGTGTATATCCTCTGTACCCCCTCCAGTGCAATCACCTCCTTCCTATAGTGAGGTGACCAGAACTACGCACAGCCCTCCAGCTGTGCCCAAAAGAAGGTTCCGTACAGCTCCAACATAACCTCCTTGCTCTTATACTCTATGCCATGACTGATAATCGCTTCCCGCTTCGCACAATAGCACCATCATGTTGTCTCACAGCTCAGAACTCACCCCCACAAAGAGCCTCGTGACCCCTCCGGGACCAAGGGCGGGGTCCGCATGAAAACCAAGGCTTCAGGGCGCTGAGCCTGGGGAGTCCATGTGCCTGCTTAGCCTGACAATGTAGGAGGGTCATGGCGACTCACAGTGAGGGAAGCTCCGATGCTGTCAGCTTTTGCTGATGTCTGACTCCTGCAAGTCTCCTGCGAGCATGCAGACTCCCTGGCTCATTGGTGAGTGAGTTTCGGGCCTACATCCCTGTGTCTCATCGCATTAGAAGTGGATTAGGCACAAGGGCCTAGGGATCAATGATTAATGCCAGAGTCCTACCTGGATGTATGTAACTCTCGGTTTGAGTGGGCCTAACTGTTTCCCTTACATCAAGGGCCTGTTAGAGAAGCTGTGTCCAGAGGAGCTGAAGACCTATCCCAGTGGGAGAAGTGTCAAAGAGAGTGAGAGTGATAGGTTGTGAACAACAAGAAGTTTTAATCAGGTGACAAGTGCAATTGTGGCATTTTTGTTTTTTAAATTGAGAGCACCCAATTATTTATTTCCAATTAAGGGCCAATTTAGTGTGGCCAATCCATCTACCCTGCACATCTTTGGGTTGTGAGGGCCAAACCCACGGGGAGAATGTGCAAACTCCACACGGACAGTGACCCAGAGCCAGAATCGAACCTGGGATCTCGGCGCCATGAGGCAGCAATGCTAACCACTGCACCATCGTGCTGCCCGCAATTATGACATTCATGATGACTCCCAACTATCTGTTCCTAACCTCGCCCGTGCCCACTGTGCCTCGATAGCTCCCACTACGCCTCGGTATATTACTAGGATACACATCAGGAATGGAGGTGGACTGCTGCCTTCCATGCCCTGTTGCTTCAAATGCCCTTGGTGAGCGTCCACTGGAGGGCCGGGACCTGGAGAGCCCCGGCACTGATGCTGCTGATGTGACCATCAATTGACTAGAGGCACAATTGGAGGTAAACTGTGGTTTTAATAGTCTTACAACTGAGCCTGCCTGCGCCCAGAGGAACTTAGAGCAGGCTCACGGCTGCAGCACTTTATACTTCCGGTAGTGGGAGGGGCCATGGGCGGAGCCATGGGCGGACCTAAGGGTGGAGCCCTGTACAAGCTCCTCATCTCCCCCTATGGGCAGAGCCGCGCAACGGCTCACATACAGAGCCCACAAGGACATAATACAATGCAATGCAATACAGTGTGAGTTACAATACAGTATGAATTCACCACAGCTGCTCCATCACCCTGTTCTGCCTGCTGCCCCTGAGACATGCTGGTATCGGGATGGGGGGGATTGCAGTGGCCTGGGTACCATTGTGGTATTGTTTACTTCGGAATCACTTCCTTTCAACACCTCGCCCGGATTTAACAGACAGGCCTAGTGATAATCCAGATCTAATTTTTTATGTTGATGGCAGTTCTTCCATTTCCCCATTTCCCGTCCCACAGTCGAAATATGCCGTGGTAACCGACGCTGACGTGCAGGAAGCAGCAGCCTTCCAGACCCCTGTCTCTGCACAAAAAGCCGAGCTATTCGCCCTTACTCAAGCATGTATTTTGGCCACAGACAAAAGTACTAATGTTTACACTGATTCTAGGTATGTCTTTGGCGTGACCCCATGATTTCGGCCGCCTCTGGCAACAGCGAGGTTTTCCACTTCTGTGGGAACTCCCATTCAAAATGCACTTTGGGTTAAAAATCTCCTCGATGCTATTCAGCTACCCCGTCAATTGGCAGTTATTAAATGCGTTGCGCACATGAAGGGTGACACTCCTGTTCAATTAGGAAATGCCCGTGCTGATTCAGCTGCTAAAACTGCAGCTTCATCAACCTCTTTAATTGTTCCCAGTGAGGCTAATCAGGCTCTAAACCAGGTACCTGCATTACGGACGAAGGGCATGCCAGAGATAGCTGAAGTTCAAAGTTTGCAGAGGGACGCCTCTGATTCTGAGTGAACACTATGGAAGTCAATGAGGTGTTCGCACTCCTTGACACGAGACCTCTGGCTGACTCCAGTTGGTCAAGTTTGTATTCCGAATTCTTTATTGCCGTTACTTGTTGATTATTTGCATTCTTGTACCCATCTTGGTAAGGAGGGAGTGGTACAGCTACTCCTAAAAACTTGGTGGCACCCAGATTTGAATACAGCAGCACAAACGCGGCTGGATCGATGCGTCATTTGCATGAAACATAATAAGGGTAAAGGTATTAAATGCCCTCCGGGAACCACCCCCTTGCCAGATGATCCTTTTGCTTGTATACAGCTTGATTTTATCGAATTGCCAAAAGCACAGTGCTATAAATATTGTTTCGTAATAATCGATGTGTTTAGTAAATGGATTGAAGCCTTCCCCACCACTAATTGTATGGCACATACAGTAGTGAAGTTGTTGTTAACGGAAGTCATTCCTCGTTTTGGGGTACCCAAAATGGTGAGCTCAGACAATGGACCACATTTTGTAGCTCGGATCAATACTGAATTGTGCAAAGCCCTTGTAATTAAACAGCAACTGCACTGCGCGTATCACCCGCAGGCAGCAGGAATTCTGGAAAGAGCCAACGGGACTTTAAAAGAAAAATTATCTAAATTAACTGAAGAAACTGGGTTAAATTGGCTAAAAGTATTACCCTTGGCACTGTTTCACATGCGAGTGACTCCCCATTCGCGTACCGGACTGTCAGCTGCAGAGATAGTCTATGGTCGGCCAATGAGGACTCCCTGGGATGCCCATGGAAAGCCCCTAGAGGGAGTAGACCTCCATGTGATGGGGGAACAAATGCAGAACTATTTGAATGAATTAACACTTTCTTTGAAGTTTCTTCACTCACAGGTAAAACAGGTACATCTACCAGTAATGACAGGGACAGCCGTCCCTCGATATCCAGTGGTCAAACCCGGAGACCTCGTGTTGGTAGAAAAACTGGGACAGAAAGAAACTAGGACAACGCTGGAGCGGACCATTCCTCGTATTACTGACGACGCCAACTTCGGTCAAACTTGAAGGACGTTCAAGTTAGATACATCTATCCGATTGCAAGACGATAGTCTCCAACCCAGACGAGAACACAGGATGAAGATCTTCAGTATAATTTTTGGACTTTCTGGACTACTTAACCTTGATGGCCACTCGGTAGTAAAAAAAACGAACTAAACGAGACCTGCCTTCCAATACCTATTTACATATGTCATATCTTTACGCCGAAAAATTGAATATTAGCAAGTGTTGGGTTTGCACCCACATCCCTGTCCATTCAAGGGAAGGAATACCTCTCCAATCTCTCCCCTTTCATACCACAGAAACAGTTGAATGGATTTTATGACAAAATCAAACAGGCATCAGGGGAGATAGGGGGAATATGAAAATATGGAAGTCTGCTGGCTATGACATGACTAAATTTTCAGCTTCATATCAACCTAACTATAATCATGCCCTAACTCCACCCTCCCTCACTGTCCACTCATATAATGTTCAAGGTTCCGTATGGTTTAATAAATCAGGGAAAGGAAAGTTAATGGGGCAAAGTAGGTGCAACCTACCAATACAATCCCCTGGATGACATCAGCTGATGATTTTACAGCCTACAATGGAACCTATTTCATATGCGGCACTAAAGCATATCCGTGGCTCCCCATTGATTGGACAGGATCCTGCTTTTTGGGATATGTCATACCCCAAATGCATCACCGACCCATCCTTAAGCACTCCCCCTCGCGAGCAAAAAGAGCAATTTCTAAAACGGAACGGGCAAGGCATGAACGAACTGATCTACATGGCCTCAGCATTGGAACATCTGGCAAACATAACTGCAACAGAAGCCAGGGACACTGGACAGGCACTGGCCGAGGTCTCAGCTGAGCTAGTGGCTGTCCGGACCGTGGCATTACAAAATCGACTGGCTTTGGATTATCTGTTAGCCTTGCAGGGAGGAACGTGCGCTATCATAGGCCAAGAGTGCTGTACTTAGATTCCAGATGGCTCTGAAAATATCACTAACCTGGCCGACCATATTAAGAAACAGGCTGCTCAAATTCAAGAAATTGGCAGTGAATTTCACGACTATAACCCGCCGGGTTGGCTAGGGTGGTTGGGTCATGGATTATTTGACTGGATCTTTAAGGCCTTTATTCTACTTCTACTAATGCTATTAGGGATAGGATTGCTTTCCTGCTTGTGTAAATGCATTTTCAAACGAATCATGGATATACCTATTTAGCTAGTTGTCATGATATGACAAAAGGGGGGAGTATGGTATTGTGTGAAGCAAATAATGGCATGATGGGAAAACTAGTCAAGTCTTCTTGGTACAATTGAATTTAACCTAAGACACAGATTCAAAATTCACAGATATACACAGCCGAGGTCGACTTGACCTAAGAACCGAGTGACTCTAAAATTCTAAGATAAGGTGTTTTCATCATGCGCCTAAATGTAGTCTCAATACATAACAAGCTGAACAACTGTCTCTTCCTGTTCCTAAACAACTTCTTCCCTTTCTTAAAACAAAGACAAGATAATGATATGAAACTCAAGTCCCCTGGAGGTCAGCAAGGTGACGCCATTGTAACGATTATTACTTATGTTTTACTTTCAATCAAATTCCTGACCAAGCTGTATTCATGTTATCTTGATCCTATAATGTATAAGAATCGCCTTCTTTTCCTGTAATACCGCAGACTTGGGACGGACTCAGCAGTTTGTAATTGACTGCTTTCCGACTCCAAATATCAGCCATTTTCTGCTAGCAGTTCTAATTAGTGAATAAAGTTCAGTTTTGCTTATCTAATGAATGCTGTTTGAATTTCTCTATCACAGTCAAGACGCGGGGAAAATATAAAATACAACACCATGCAGAGCCGTCAACAGCTTCTGCAATTTAAGGCTTTGGGACTCCTCCATTCAGCCTTACAGTCACAGGAATATCATTGACAGCCCTTCCTGGAGGTCCCGGCTCTGCCTTCACAACTCAAACAGCTGAGGGACGAAGGTGTGCAGAGGCACAACACCTGGCTGGGGCAGAGCTGAGTTAGGGATCCAGAAGACCTCCAACTGCCCGATCCCTGGGACGTGCCTGTCTCCACCTGATGTGTATCAGAAGCTGTGTGGTGCTCACTGGACAATGACCCAGAAGCCTGTCTGCTAGGTTCGCCCACCAAGGTACTTGTCTCTGCGATGGTGAATAGTGCGGGTCATAGCTGTGATGCGTCATCCGTGTAATCCTCGGAGATCTACTCCGAGCTGGCATCGAGGGTGGCCGGAGGGGTACGGCAGATTGACAGCTGAGGCTCATTGGTTGATGTTCCTGCGAGGCAAAGGACATGATTTTAGTACATGGCCTGGTCAAGGGTTCGAACAACAAAACACTCACTTGAGACGGGTCATCAGGATGATGGTGCAGCGACTCCTGACTTTTCTGTTGCAGGCCAACCCATCTTCTCTTGCAGGGACACAAAAGGGGATAGTGTGAGCCGCTCCCTGGCGGGTCAGAGGTCAAGGACAACTGGCATGCGTGGGCCCTGCGTTTAAGCAGGGAGGGGGTCCTGATGAAGCGTGCCAGAGGGGGAGAGGGGGGCGGTTTGAGGATGATGCTGGCAGGTCGTGAGGGACAAGGTTACATTCCAGGGTTTGATAGAAGGGGGAGGCAGGAGGTATTTACCCTTTCAGAGCAGCCCCTCCTTCATTGGAGTACTCAGATGAACCCTGGGTGGGCAAATCAAACACTTTGAGCCTCAGGCGTGGCATTTTCCGCCTGGGGAAGAAATCTTTTCAAAATGCCTAAAGATTGCAACCCGGATCGCGCCAGCGGAATTCGCACCAAGCTCCGTGCCGAAAATGACACTTTGCCATTTGTTTTGAAAAATCCCACCCCAGTTCTCGCAATAATATTATTTGGAGGAAAAATTGAATTGCAACAAACTGCAACTGTTGCAAATCATTTTTTGTGACTCGCAGCTTCTCAACCTTATGATCAATTTAAATGAAATATAGAAATTGCATCAAATTTCCTCGACATTCGAAAAATGTCAAAGCAGTAATACTTTTCTAAATTACTTCTGCTAAGCTCTTGCAGCCTCTAAAATACAGTGATTCAAACTTTATGGACAGTATTTCCCATCAGACATTGATGCTTCAATGAGCTTGGCTGCTGTCTGACATGTGGAAACGTTTTGCGTTTCCACTTCTTGTGAAGAGAGTTGCATGTTGGCATGTGGGCATGTCAGGTGGTAAGGACTGCATGGCCATCATGCAGCTCACAGCCCGATCTCTTCTCCATTCTGTCAAATGTTTGGCAAACAGGCCATTCAGAATCAGATTGAAAGGATGAAAATGAAAATGAAAATCGCTTATTGTCACGAGTAGGCTTCAATGAAGTTACTGTGAAAAGCCCCTAGTCGCCACATTCCGGCGCCTGTCTGGGGAGGCTGGTACGGGAATCAAACTGTGCTGCTGGCCTGCTTGGTCTGCTTTAAAAGCCAGCGATTTAGCTGAGTGAGCTAAACCAGCCCAGGATAGGTGAGGATTTCGACCGTGGACAAATAGAGGAGTAGAGGGACTCTATATGAACAATGTACTGGAATTGGGTGGGAATGTATGGAGCAGGAATGGTGTGAGTAACTCCACCCAGGATGGGGCAGATGCCTTTTAGAGGATGGGGACAACTTAATGGGATGGATGATCAGGAAAACTGTGTAATGGGATGGTCAATCTCTATTCCCACCATTCTTCATCTGAATTTCAATGTATACACTCTTGGCATGGGACTAGTCTGCTCAGGAAGCAGAAACGTTATGAATCAAACATTTCTATAACTCACCTCAATAACAAGAAGTTAGGAGTGCGATGGAAAACTCTCCACTTGCCTGGATGAGTGCAGCTTCAACAACACTCAAGAAGCTCAACACCATCCAGCAGCCCACTTAACTGGCACCCCATCCACAAACATTCACTCCCTCCACCACTGACACATAGTGGTAGCCGGGTGTACCATCTACTGCAGGAACTTGCCAAGTCTCCTTAAGTAGCACCTTCCAAACCCACGACCATTACCATCTAGAAGGACAAGGGCAGCAGATACCTGGGAAACCCAACACCTGGAGGTTCCCCTCCAAGTCACTCACCACCCTGACTTGGAAGTATATCGCCGTTCCTTCACTGTTGCTGGGTCAAAGTCCTGAAATTCCCTCCCTAACAGCACTGTGGGTGGTACCTATCCCTCAAGGACTGCAGCAGTTCAAGAATTTCATAGAATTTACAGTGCAGAAGGAGGCCATATGGCCCATCGAGTCTGCACCAGCTCCTGGAAAGAGCACCCTACCCAAGGTTAACACCTCCACCCTATCCCCATAACCCAGTAACCCCACCCAACACTAAGGGCAATTTTGGACACTAAGGGCAATTTATCATGGCCAATCCACCTAACCTGCACATCTTTGGACTGTGGGAGGAAACCGGAGCACCCGGAGGAAACCCACGCACACACGGGGAGGATGTGCAGACTCCGCACAGACAGTGACCTAGGCCGGATTCGAATCTGGGACCCTGGAGCTGTTAAGCGATTTTGCTATCCACAATGCTACCGTGCTGCACCTTATCACCACCTTCTGAAGGGCAATTAGGGATGAGTAATAAATGCTGGTCTAGCCAGCAATAGCTACAGACCATTAATTAATTTTTACAAAAATTACCTTTGGATAAAGAGCCTCAGCTCATGACCACTCCTTCCAGACTGAAAAGGATTGACAACTCTCCAAGGATACCCTGCAATCTTAACTTTAGCCTCTTCGACATGGTCACGAGAAATCTAAGGAAAGAATCACATGTACTTCAAAATATTGTGTGGTTTTAGCAGAGTATATTATTGTTGAAGTGGGTTTCATGCAATAAATATTGTACAAACCAAATGTATACCAAAAAATATAATCATGACAAGCAGTGAAATGTTTGTGAGGCATCATGGAACTTAGCTAACTTGGCCACATTCCTTGCAAGGACTGTGTCGCACAGAAAAACACAGAAAAGTCACATTCAGCAGAAAAACTTCAAATCAGCAGCACCTGGCCAAATGCTCAGTGGGATGCTGGCAATAGTACCAGCCTGTAATGGAATTAAGATACAGGGGAGCCATGTATGCATAAGACCCAAGGACAGCGATAAGAGCATCTGGAAGACGTCATGAGGCCATGAGTAACCCCCTAGATGTCCATAAGATGATCACGCCATTCCCAGCTGCCGAGTAACCAGTTTCATTGGTACTAAAAATCAACGTATAATCATTATGATTGGATTGTGGTCCAGTTGAGGTGAACCTACTACCTATTTGTAATTGTATAAATGATGTATAAATTATTTTTCTTCAGTGGAGAAGGCCCAGCAGCCTTCTCCCTGCCTGTGTAATGCAATAAACTTTGATGTTCAGAGCACACCCGCGTGTCGAGTGATTCGTTTGGATTCATTCCCGCTAACAATTATAAAATATTGGCGCTGGAAAATATCTAGGGGGTCACGTGATGAGACCTATATCCAATCAGAGTTAACAACCCGAACAACTTCTGGAATGGGCCCATGTTGGGGGGAATAGAATCATTGCCTTTGGAAAATTGGATCCTTTTTATTGGAAAATATGAATGTTGCTGGGTATTGGGATTATGGTTGGGGAATGTGGCCATTGTTGGGGAATGTAGTCATTTATGGGGATTACAGCCATTGTGGGAGAATGAGACCATTGTTGTGGATTTGGATCATGGTTGGAAATACAGATCTATTTTGTTTATTGGGAATGGGAACATTGCTGAAGATCGGAACATGGAGATCTGAAGATGAAGGCCTCAAAAGGAAGATGGAGCCCCTATGGTAACACAAGATTCACACCAAGAGGACAAATTAGTCTGTCAACCTAATACAATGGCAAGAAGGGAGATTGCAAGTTCCAAATAATGGATGGGATGCAGCGGCCACTGATCTCAGCGGGAGCAAGTCTAAAGCTTGAGCAGGTAACCCCAAACATTCCAACAGAGAACGAGTAACAAAAGACCCCAGAGAAAGGCAGACACAGGTCCCAGAGAGAGGGAAAGAAAAGACTCCAGAGTGAGGTAGGCAACATTCGAGCAAACTGCAGGATGTGTACAGATAATGCCAGTGCAATGGAATGCATGAGCTGAAGGTAAATGAAGCATTTCTACAGGAAAATGTTCACAGCAGAGCTGAACGAGAAACTTTGCAGAGGAAGATTCAAGCTGAGTATATACCATTGAAGACACACGATAAACTGAAGTCTTCAGTAAAGCAAGCTGTGAGAGGTCCGACCAAACAAAGGTCAGGGACAATACAAATGTACCAGGAGAATCGAATAACCCACAATTTTATGGTTGGCAACTCAAAAGCAGCAGTTGAAAAAACTCAAGCAGATACACAGGTACATCCGCAGGTGGCATAAGCCCAAGAGTGAAGCTGCCCCTTCACAGCGACAGCCGGTCAGGGAGAAGGGATCTCAGCAGCTGTACTGAGCACAGAACGGTCATCAATCCCTGATCTCTATGTCTCTCCAACATCCGCAATGGAACAACAACAGTCACCAAAGCAACGAGGGCCAGGGAGCAACATACTTTGGACATGAACATTGCCCAGACAATCAATGTCAACACGCACACGTTTCAAGAAGAAACCAGCATGCTTTAAAGATTGAGGGCAAAATCTTCTCAAAAATAGGCATAGTGCAGCAGGTGGGAAAAGAAGTGGGGAAGCCGCCAGCCCCGGATGAATAGAGCTGAAATAAAATGAAGGGGCGGGTCTCACATCGACATGCTGCTGGGGAGGGCTCTGATTGAGTCAGCCCTGTCAGCGACTTTTCAAACAGATGACAAAATATTGACAATAAAACCCCCTCCCCCACGAAGCAATGCACCCTCAACTGAACCGTTCCTCACCCCCCCATCCCGTACAGAACACCCACCTCTGTGACACCACTGTTTCCCCCCACCCTCCCCACTCCAGCACTACCCCATGAAGCCCCCGCCATCCGGAACACTCACCCCTTCCTCAAGGGAACCCACCCACCCTCCCACGGGACACCCCCGACTCAGCAATGCTCTGGAACTGCACACTGGCACTGCTCCTTGACACTGTCTCTGGTACTGGTGCCTGTACTTCCCTCTGGCAGTGCCTAGGGTGCTTCCAAGGGTCGGTGGCAGGGTACTACCCAGGTATGATTCTCCTCCCCCTGGGAGATGTACTCAACTGCCTGTCTCCAGCAGATTCTGATGGCCAGGTGCACGTTGCGGAGGCTGTCTTGTTATGCTCTTGGCGTAGCATAAGCTGCTTGCTTGATATTCACTCTGACAAAGGAAGGTTCAGACGTGGAGATAACTTCAACACGTTTATTAAACTAGTAACAATTCTCCTACTCAGATTCGCCTCTACTGTTAATCCTTCTATAGCTACTCAGACTGACGAACAAGTCTGCTACAATCCACGTGGTGAGTGTGATGTGTTGAATCAACCCTGTGTCTGTACTCACTGAGTGTCTCCACTGGAAAGAGGAAGATCATGTGTGCCGTGTCCTTTATATATGGGATGGTGTAATGCCCCCCTGTGGTAGTGTCACCTCTGTGTGTATCGTGAATACCCATTGGTCGTGTCTTATTTTACTGACCTATTGGTTGAGTGTCTGTGTGTCATGTTTCTGGTGCTCCCTCTAGTTTCTAGCTAGTCTACGTGTACTAACATTAACCCCTGTGTATCTACAGTGATGCATATCACGACAGGGGCTTGCCGTGATGCATGTCGGTCTTCCCTCACAACTACATGAATGGACAATCTAACGGTAGGGCAGGCTATCAGCCATAAAGGCCTGAGAATTGTATTTAAATCTATTCAAGGACAGAAATATTGGACAAAATGTATTTTTTCTGCAATTCTCTTCAAATTTCTGCTTTTTAACTTGTACCATATTGCCTCAACCTCCCTCAGCAGAACTGTCTTCATTCTACTTCTATTGTTAGTCACCACAGCAATGAGATCTTCCACCCCCCACCCCCTGCCCCACCCCTCTGTCTGCAAGTATTTCTCAACAATAAGAAATGGCCTTTTGACATGTAGTCTCTGCTGGAATGGGGAAAATGCAGCAGCCAATTTTCAAACAGCAAGAACCCACAAAAAACAATGTGATCGTGATCAGATGGTCCTATTGTCAGTAATGTGATTTGAATTATTAATATTAGCTGAATATTCTTCCACGGACACCTCTGCTCGTCTCAACAATGCCCTGAGATATTTTACATATCCCGAGAGTTAAGACATCTCATCCAAAATGACAGTGCGCCGTTCCTTCAGTAATACCCTGAAATGTCAGCCTGGACTGTGTGTGCTGAAGCCTTTGGATTGGGGCTCCACTCAATAGTCCTCTGCCTGAGACATGAGCATGCGCTGTGTGGTCATCTAAAATGGCCTCCTGCAAAGAACACTGGGAAATTTGGCCAAGCTTGAACACAGACAGGCTGCAGCCTGGAAATATACAAATTGCAACTCAGATTATGCAGAAACAACACAGGAAAAAGGCCATAAAAAGGTCTTCTCAGGAACAATAGAACTATCCTGTCAATCACATTGTCTACCAGACACAGCTGCACCCAAGCCCCTGCTCCCAACACTACCAGGGATGGCCACCCCGAAATCAATGTGGCAGCCCCTGATTGGGTTTCATCAATTGATTGACAATGACCCAGAGACCGCCCAAGGGGAAGGGAAATCCAAGCCGGTTAAAAGGCACTGCACAAGCCATCACTTGCTTTCTCGACTACTGCTCGCAGCATCGACAGCCATCAACAGCGGTGAATCCACCACTAGCCAAGCAGAGCCCCCGCCATCCACAGAGGCATTAGAACAGAGGGCACAGAACAACTATCAGAACTTCAGTACTGCCAGACTACCAGAATTCAGATAAGGCCATATCTGCTTTGTATTTGTCAGTCAAATGGAAGTTAATTTAAGGTTGTTTAAGTGTATTAGTTTATAGTCCAATGTGCATGAACATGTGATTGATTAAGTAAATAACTTTGTGTCTGTCAAATAAACTATTATTGTATTAAACAACCTGTGTGATCATTTCCCACCGGATACGGGTTAAACACACACTGCGGCTTAGATCAAGAAAAGAGCAATGGCTGACATCTGGAAGAAGTCAATCTTCTTCTCATTGCACCTGTTGCAGAAGTCGCTGAGGAATGCGCCACTTGCTCTGCGTACGGACAGCAGGACGCCGACTTCCCCGAGGTGTTCTGAACTTGTGTCGGCACCCAGTATGAACTGAAGGGGGCCAAGCAAAGGAAATGTTCGACTCTGGTCTATCGTGTCAGTAGTACTTTTTTAAAATAAATATTTTATTGAGGTATTTTTTGGTATTCCAACAACAACACAATAAACAATGTACATGAAACTACAAACATATTGCCAAAGCCGTCTCCCTTCCTTATAGGTCTCACCTTTATTAATCCCCTACTCGAAGCTAAACTACCCCCCCCCCCCCCCCCCCCCACCACCCTCCCCGGCTTCTGCTGACAATTAATTTTCCGCGAAGAAGTCGACGAACAGTTGCCACCTCCGGGTGAACCGCAACAGCGACCCTCTCCAAGGCAAACTTGATTTTCTCCAGAGAAAGCTAGCCACGTCCGATAGCCAGGTCTCCGACTTCGGGGGCTTTGAGACCCTCCAAGCTAATAGTATCCGTCTCCGGGCTACCAGGGAAGCAAAGGCCAGAATGTCTGCCTCTTTCTGCTCCTGGATTCCCGGGTCTTCTGACACCCCGAAAATCACCACCTCTGGACTCAGCACCACCCTTGTTTTTAACACTGTGGACATGACATCTGCAAACCCCTGCCAAGATCTCCTATGATGTGGAGATGCCGGCGTTGGACTAAGGTAAGCACAGTAAGAAGTCTTACAACACCAGGTTAAAGTCCAACAGGTTTGTTTCAAACACTAGCTTTCGGAGCACTGCTCCTTCCTCAGGTGAATGGAGAAGTATGTTCCAGAAACATTTACGTAGGCAAAGTCAGAGATGCCAGACAATGCTTGAAATGCGAGCATTTGCCGGTAATCAAAGCGTTACAGATCCAGAGATACGGGTAATCCCAGGTTAAATAGGTGTGAATTGTCTCAAGCCAGGACAGTTGGTAGGATTTTGCAAGTCCAGGCCAGATGGTGGGGGGTGAATGTAATGCGACATGAATCCAAGATCCCGGTTGAGGCCGCACTCATGCGTGCGGAACTTAGCTATAAGTTGTTGCTCGGCAATTCTGCGTTGTCACGTGTCCTGAAGACCGCCTTGGAGAACGCTTACCCGGAGACCGCAGGCTGAATGCCCTTGACTGCTGAAGTGTTCCCCGACTGGAAGGGAACATTCCTACCTGGTGATTGTCGCACGATGCCCGTTCATTCGTTGTCGCAGTGTCTGCATGGTCTCGCCAATGT
Organism: Scyliorhinus canicula; assembly: GCF_902713615.1. NCBI lineage: Eukaryota > Metazoa > Chordata > Chondrichthyes > Carcharhiniformes > Scyliorhinidae > Scyliorhinus > Scyliorhinus canicula. Next base: position 23,984,471 of record NC_052151.1, on the reverse strand, counting down.
ACCACGCTTCGGGACATCCTTTCCTGCAGCGTATGAGGTAGACTACATTGGTCGAGTCGCCGAGTATGTGCCACGTACCTGGTGGGTGGTGTTTCCACGTGTAATGGTGGTATCCATGTCGATGATCTGGCATGTCTTGCAGAGATTGCCCTGGCAGGGTTGTGTTGTGTCATGAGCGCTGTTCTGAAGGCTAGATAGTTTGCTGCAAACAATGGTTTGTTTGAGGTTGCGCGGTTGTTTGAAGGCCAGTAGTGGGGGTGTGGGGATGACCTTGGCAAGATGTTCATCTTCATTGATGATGTGTTGAAGGCTGCGAAGAAGATGTCATAGTTTCTCCGTCCCAGGAAAGTACTGGACGACAAAGGGTACTCTGTCAGTTGTGTCCCGTGTTTGTCTTCTGAGGAGGTCGGTGCGGTTTTTTGCTGTGGCCGTTGGAACGGTTGAACGATGAGTCGAGCGCCATATCCCGTTAGTACAAGGGCATCTTTCAGCATCTGTAGGTGTCTGTTATGCTCCTCCTCGTCTCCTCCTCCTCCTAAGATCTCCTAAGCTTCGGACATGCCCAGAACATGTAGACATGGTTCGCTGGCCCTCCCGCACATTTTGCACACCTGTTTTTCACCCCAAAGAATCTTCTCATCCGGGCCACAGTCATGTGAGCCGGGTGAACGACCTTAAATTGTATCAGGCTGAGCCTGGCACATGTTGCGGAATGGTTGACTCTACTCAACGCAACCGCCCAGCGACCATCCTCTATCTCTCCTCCCAGCTCCTCCTCCCACTTGCACTTCAGCTCCTCGGTCTACATCTCCTCTGACCCCATAAGTTCCTTGTAAATGTCAGAGACGCTCCCTTCTCCTACCCACCCTCTGGAAACTACCCTGTCCTGAATCCCCCTTAGCGCTAGGAGCAGGAAGGCTGACATCTGTTTACGTAGGAAGTCCCGCACCTGCAGATACCTGAATTTGTTTCCCCTCGTCAACCCAAACTTCTCCTCCAGCGCCCTCATACTCGGAAAGCTCCCCTCTATAAACATATACCCCACCGTCTTCACTTCCACCCTATCCCCATAACCCAATAACCTCTCCTAAACGTTTTGGATACTAAGGGCAATTTAGCATGGCCAAACCACCTAACCTGCACATATGTGGGACTGTGGGAGCAAACCGGAGCATCCGGAGGAAACCCATGCACACACGGGGAGAATGTGCAAACGCCGCACAGTGACCCAGCGGGGATGATTTTTACTAACCGGGCCAGATTTAATTTATGCAGCCGGTCCCATTCCCGCGCCACTTGAATGCCTAGGTACCTAAAGCTTCCCTCTACTAATCTAAACGGCAGCTCCCCCAATCGCCTCTCCTGTCTGGACTGCAAACATCTCACTTTTCCCCATATTTAGCTATACCCCGAAAACCGGCCAAATTCCGCGAGAATCCTAATGATTTCTTCCATCCCCTCTATTGGGTCCGATACATACAGAAGCCGGTTGTCTGCATAGAGCGCGATTCTGTGCTCCACCGCGCCCCCCCCCCCCCCCCCCCCCCCCCTCCTGGAATAGCCCCTTGAGGCTTTCAGAGCAATTCCCAACGGCTCTATAGCCAGCGCGAAGAACAGTGGGGTGAGGGGGCATCCCTATCTCGTCCCCCGGTGCAGTCTAAAATAGTCCGATGTTGTCCTATGCGTCCGTACACTTGCCACAGCAGCCTGATACAGCACCCTGACCCAGTCAATAAAGCCCCGCCCAAATCCGAACCATCCCAGTATCTCCGTGTCAGTAGTACTTAACCGCAAGATAGGTTTGAGTTTCAAGGCCTTTTGTGGTGTGACTTCGAAAGTGTGTTCAATTGTTGGCAATCCATTTTAATGTCTCCCTCAATGAATAATGCATCAATTCTGGAAGTATTTTCAGGATAGCATTACTGGTCCACATACATGATACATCAAAGCAATTTAAACAGCAGAACAAATCATTTTTATTAAAACTTCCAATAAATTACATTTGTTCATGGGGTAAGGAGTCTCCATGGAATCTTGTATGTGCTTTATTTATGAAGTTCAACTCTGTGAATAATCCCTTGCCTCACTAATGGAATAACCCAACTTGTCTACTTAAAGGCATCAATCATCATCTATTAAACATTGATTGATAACTGTTGTAAAAGAAAGTTGAACTGCAATTTCCTTTCAGTTGCTTTATTCAGACAGTACTTGAAGAAAAATCTAAATTCAGACTGAGCAGAATATTCATTCAGGGTAAGCACAGTTGTTAATTGAAGCCATTGGTCAGATTTATGGGCATTGCACTCACTCACCCAGTGTTGTCACGATCCCAACTGATGTTACGACTCAACAGCCAGGTCCCAGGGTGGAACTTGGCCTGATCGATCTTAACTTTTATTTTTTTGTTCAGAGTCGTGGATGAACGGAGCCACAGGACTGCTGATTAAATTTTAACAAATGAATCAAACATTTATTAAACAAGGTTAACTATAATTAAAAGCAAATTACTGCGGATGCTGGAATCTGAAACAAAAACAGAGAACACTGGAAAATCTCAACAGGTCTGGATAACTCTTTGTCTCTTTTTGCTTTGACAAAGAGCTGTCCAGTCTTGAAACGTTAGCTCCCTTCTCTCTCCCCAGATGCTGTCACACCTGCTGAGATTGTCCGCCATTTTTTGTTTTGCTAACTATGATTAGTTGGGGCAGCACGGTGGCCCATTGGTCAGCACTCTGCCTCACGGTGCTGAGGTCCAAGGTTCGATACTGGCTCTGGGTCACTGTCCGTGTGGGGTTTGCACATTCTCCCCATGTTTGCGTGTGTTTCGCCCCCACAACCCAAAGATGTGCAGATAGGTGGATTGGCCACGCTAAATTGCCCCTTAATTGGAAAAAATGAATTGGGTACTCTAAAATTTAAAGAAAGCTATGATAGTTAGGTGGATTGGCCATGCTAAATTGCCCCCTGGTGTCCAACATGTTAGGTATGGTTACGGGGTTATGGGATAGGGGCAGTGGCCTAGGTAGGGTGTTCCTTTGGAGGGTCAGTGCAGTCTTGTTGGACTAAATGGCTATGTTATTCTCTAAGTCTGAATAAAGATTGTAGACTTCCAGTTAACGCAAATACTTTATTCATTGGGTTTGTTCTGTTTCCAGAGCTTAACTAGATATAATACAGTCAAGAGGTATGGCCAGTGAAGCTAAGGTAAACTGCCTCTGCTGAGCTGTCTCTGTCTGCTGCTGCTCACTAGCCCTGTGTTTCTGACAGAGGTGGATCCTTCCTTGGGCTGGACCCTTTATACCCGTCTCTGATGCTGCCCTCTAGTGATGCTGTGGCTGTTACATCTGTCTGTAGTCCCTGGTGTATGTGCAAATGTATGTACAGATGTACAGATCACTACAGACCTAACTAATGAAACTGTTGGGAGAAGAGTGTCAATAAAAATAAGTTGCCTGCTGCTTGAAGCACTCGTGTGGTGTTTGCCATGTTGGGTAATTGGGATACCAACGATGGGTGTGTCCAGAACCAGGGGTCACAGTCTGAGGATTCAGGGTAAACCATTTTGGACAGAGATAAGGAGACATTTCTTCACACACAGAGTGGTGAGCCTGTGGAATTCATTACCACAGGAAGTAGTTGATGCTAAAACATTGAATATATTCAAGAGGCAGCTAGATCCAGCACTTGGGAAGAATGGGATCAAAGGCTATGGGGAGAGATCAGGATTAGGCTATTGAGTTGGATGATCAGCCATAATCGTGATGAATGGTGGTGCAGGCTTGAAGGGCCAAAAGGCCTCCTCCTGCTCCTGTCTTCCATGTATGTATGTATCTATGATTGCCAGTCGAGCAGGATTCTCCGACAGACGATTGGGGGTGCAAAGGCAAGGGCTTCAGCCATCTTCCCCATATGAAGTTTTGGCTGGTCCAATATCCCAAAGACTGCCACTCTCGGGCACGACTCCATCATCCCCACAACCTTGGACATTGCCTATAAGAAGGCTGTCCAGAACCCGACAAGTCTGGGGCTTGAGCAGAACATGTGGGTGTGATTGGCCGGGCATGACTGGCACCATCCACACTTGTCCTCCACCTCCAGGAAGAACCTGTTCATTCGGGTTCTTGTCAGGTATGCTCCGTGCACTACCTTTAGTTGCGTGAGGCTTAGTTTTGCATAGGAGGAGGTGGAGTTGGCCCTATTCAGTGCTTCACCCCAGAGGCCCCACCTTACTTCAGAGCTCTTCCTCCCATTTTCCCCTTGTTTCGTCCAGTGGGGGGCATGTCCTTTCTAAAAGTCGTCTATATATGTCTCCGCAGATCCTCTTTCCCAGACTGTTCATGTCCAGTGACACCTCCAACATTGTGTCTCTCGGGATCCTAGGGTACTTTGTTGTCTCCTTGAAAAGAAAGTTTTTGATTTGTAGATGTCGGAGTTTCTGTCTGTTCGGCAGTTCCAGTGTCTCTGTCAGCTCTCCTACGGTCTGTCCCCGTATAAAAGTCCCGAACCATCAGAGTTTCCCCCCCCCCACCCCGACCCCGGTCCTGTCTCCACCTCTTAAAGGTGGCGTCCAGCATGGCTGGTGAAAAGCTGTGGTTGCCGCAGATAGGGGCCATGGTGGACACTTTGGTCAAACCGAAGTGCTGCCTCATCTGGTTCCAGGTTCTCAGTGTTGCTACTGCCACCGGGCTGGTTGAGTGGTTTGCTGGCGGGGATGGGAGTGTTGTTGTGTTTGTGGGTCCGGAAGGTCATTCCTGTGCAGGAGGACTCCTCCATCCTCACCCATTCCGTGTTTTGTTCCTTCACCCATCCCCTCTCGGTAATGGCTTCCCAGTGGTGATATTTCAAGTTTGGTAGGGCCGGCCTTCCATGAGCTGCTCGCAGCAAAACACTTTTCACTGTACCTCGGTACACGTGACAATAAACAAATCCAAATCCATGCTTCTTCTCCTTCGCAGTGTTGTTTAAGGGATTCTTATTTCTTTCCCCCCTACAGAAACACCATAATCATTTTGTCTATTCCTTGGGAAAAGGCCTTGGGGATGAAGATCGGTATGGATCTGAACAGGAAGTGGAACCTGGGCAGTACGTTCATCTTGATCATCTGCAGCCTCCTTGCTTGGGAGAGTGGGAGTGCATCCCACCTCTGTAGATCCTCTTTAACTTCCTCTGCCAGATTGGTCAGATTCCACTTGTGGATCTGTGTCTAGTCATGGGCTATCTAGATCCCCAGGTTGCGGAATGTGTTTTGGGCTATTTACATGGTAGACCCTCCAGCTCTGCCCCTCCCCCTCTCGAATTCACCGGGACAACTCCGCTTTTGCCCAGGTTAGTTTGTGGCCTGAGAAGGCTGGGAACACTCCCAAAAGCTTTGTGATTTCTTTCATGCCGTTTTACAGGTCTGTAATGTAGAGGAACAGGCCATCCGCATCGAGTGAGGCTCTGTGCTTTTTGCCCCCTCTTCGGATTCCCCCCCCCCCCCCCTCAGCCTCTCGTGTCTCGCAGGGTGAACAGGAGCGGGGGCAACATCCCTGCCTTGTGCCTCTGTGCAGCTTGTGGCATTGGTCTGAATGCTCACCTTGGGGGGGTGTTCTACCCATGAGGTGAACCCTGTCCCTAGCCCAGCGGTACAGTGGGGAAGAAGCTGTTTTTGAATCTGTTTGTGCGTGTTCTCAGACTTTTGTATCTCCTGCCCGATGGAAGAAGTTGGAAGAGTGAGTAAGCCAGGTGGGAGGGGTCTTTGATTATGCTGCCCACTTTCCCCAGGCAGCGGGAGGTGTAGATGGAGTCAATGGATGGAAGGCAGGCTCGTGGGCTGGACTTGGCTATGTTCACGACTCTCTGAAGTGGGGGCTGGTTTAGCTCAGTGGGCTAAACAGCTGGTTTGTGATGCAAAACAAGGCCAGCGGCGCGGGTTCAATTCCCGCACCTGCTGATAATTCTGAATTCTCCCTCTGTGTACCCGAACAGCCGCCGGAATGGGGCGACTCGGGGCTGTTCACAGTAACTTCATTGCTGCATTGACGTAAGCCTGCTTGTGACCATAAAAGGTTATTTATTTAAGTTTCTTGTGGTCTTGGGCCGAGCACTTGCCATACCAGGCTGTGATGCAGCCAGATAGGATGGTTTCCATGGCGCACCTGATAAAGTTGGTAAGAGTCAATATGGACATGCCGAATTTCCTTAGTTTCCTGAGGAAGCACAGGCGCTGTTGTGCTTTCTTGGTGGTAGTGTCAACCAGGACAGATTGTTGGTGATGTTTACACCTAGGAATTTGAAGCTGTCAACCAAGGCACCATTGATAGAGACAGGTATGTGTATGCCAGTTTGCTAAGTATGCAGCCTTGCAGGGCCCGTTATTGAGGACTAGCATGGAGGAGTTGTCATTGTCTATTCTTATTGATTGAGGTCTATGGGTCAGGAAGTGGAAGATCCAGTTGCAGAGGGAGGAGCCAAGTCTTAGGTTTTGGAGTTAATATTAGGACCTGGCTGGACTGAATCAAGCTAAACTGGGCCGAGGTAAATCTCATATCAGATTCTGAAGTAGATCCAACCAAAGAACGAAAGGTACAGCTGGTGAAAAATCTCTAAAAGAGCTGCGGTGGAGGCTCAGGCTAGCAGTGCTGGGCCCATGATGATAAACGCTCAGCGTACTGCAGCAAATATGGTTCAGGATCGAGAAACAAAGGTTGAAGAGATTATGGAAGATGCTTTGACAAATATGAAGGTCAAAGGTTCACTGACAAATTCAGCGACGATGTTCAGAATGCATTTACGTGTCTGTAAATCCTGAACCATAGAGGAAAAGGAAACTGAGGCGCATCTTGAACCGCTTTACCACAAGGAAACAGTGGTCGCATGGCCCCTTTAAGGGGAGATCTTTCGTGAGCCACACGACCCGCTCGGGGCCTATTGCGTGTGAACACTGACCAATGGGGATAAAGCACGGGGCTCTGGGAACAGGGTCCCAGGCAGTGTGGACCGGGGGGGGTCACAGAGTGAAGACCTGCATGAGGGCTCTCTGTGCCTGTATGCAGTTAAACCTCATTGTTGTTTGCAATAAATCTCTTTGTTGTACAAGAAGCCTCCTCAGTGCTATCACTTTGTCAAAGCTGCTTTCGCCAAACTGTGCTGTGGATTTTCAACCGGACTTGATCACCTTCGATTTGGCTCCTCTTTCAGATACTTCACCATTGGGTTGCACAGGCTGCCCTCCCACAGAGCTACTGCCTGTCCCTCTCGCCTGCCTGTGCATCAACCCTGAGCAGCAGAGATTAGGTTCTGGAAACGGGCTCAAAAGCATAAATATTTTTTATTCCAAACAAACGTTCTTCCAAATTAGCCACGACGACACGTAACAAGGCCCAAGCAATTAAGAAAGAAAGGAAGAACGTCCATTTAGATGCTATATCTCTAAAAGTGCTTTATAGGCATAGCAGTGCATTGGAAGTGGTGTGGTGGAGGTGACTGTGGTGTTGTAGTCAAGCAATGGATTTGTTATCTAGAAATCTGGGCTGTCGCTCTGGGGACAAGAGTTCAAATCTCACCACGGCAGCTGGTGGAATATAAATTCAATGAATAAAACCTGGAATTGGAAGCTGGTCTCAGTAAAGATGACCATAAAACTATCGGTGATTGTCATAAAAACCGATCTGGTTCACTAATGTGCTTTGAGGAAGAACATCTGCCGTCTTCACCTGGCATAGCCCATATGTGACTTGAGATCCACTGTAACGTGGTTAGAAGCATAGAAAATAAGAACAGGACGATGCCATTCAGCCCGCCGTGCATATAGGCCAAAGGCAGGTGTATGGCGTTAGGCAACAGGTCAGCCATGATCTCGTTGAATGGCGGAGCAGGCTCGAGGGGCCGAATGGCCCACGCCTCTTCCTATGTTCCTCTGAAGTGACCCAGCAAGTCAATGAGTTCAAGGGCAATTCAGAGTGGACAACAAATGCTGGCCTTGCCAACGATGCCTGCATCTCATGAAAGAATCAATAAAAAGAACAAAGAACGAAACAGCGCAGGAAAAGACCCTTCAGCCCTTCAAGCCTATGCCGGTCATAATACTACCCTTGGCCAAAACCCAAAAGAACAATACAACACAGGAACAGGCATTAAAAACATGGTCATTTGGGCACAGAGAGTCCCAGAAGCAGCAATTGGATCAGAGAAAGAATCAGGTGAAAGAAAAAAACAGCAGTGCGGAAAAACAAATGGTCAATGAGACGCAGAACAGAAAGGATCAAAACCTTTCAAGGTGTACCTATGAAAAGGGTTGTGAATCGATTAAAAAAAGATTTGCCTCAGTATAGCACATCGACACAGCCCAGAGTATTTCTCTTGAACTATTTCTGAAATATGATCGCAGTTTCTATGTAAAGCGACGACAGCAGTGGGTTTATGTCTCGCACAGTCCCGCACACCGTGATTAGACAAGTGACCAATTCGTGGAGTCGCTTGTGGCTTTGTCTGAGTGACAGCGAGTCGATGGCCCGTTTTATGTAGAATCGCCCAATCAGAAACTAGATTTGCGCAAGAAGAGACCAGTCAGCCCATTGAGTGTGTGCCAGCTCTTTGAGACAACAACCCAGTTCGCCCCCTTCCCCGATTTTTCCCAAAATTCTGAAAAAAAGATTCTCCTTCAAACATTTAGCCAATTCTCTTTCAAAGATATGACTGAGCTTATCTCCAACATTCCATCAGGTACCGCAAACTTTATGACTGAGACAATAAAAGCAATTTGGTTTAATTTACTGCTCATTGAATCAGTAGTTAACATATTTCTATTAAATACTTGTGCGTAATTTTAACTCAATCATTGGGAGATATTTGCATTGCTGAACAAAAAAACCAATGAGCTAAAACTGGTCTATGCCAGTGCTGTGTAGCGGCAGTCGGATTTAGAATCATAGAACCCCTACAGTGCAGAAGGAGGCCATTCGGCCCATCGATTCTGCACTGACACTCGGAAAGATCACCCTACCTAAGCCCACTCCCCCCCTTCTAGCCTCGTAACCCTACCTAACCTAGAATCCCTAGCTGCCAAGGGGCAATTTAGTGTGGCCACTCCACCTAACCTTCACATCTCTGGACTGTGGGATGAAACCGGAGCACCCGGAGGAATCCCATGCAGACATGGAGGGAAAGTGCAAACTCCACACAGATGTCACCTGGGGCCGGAATTGAACACGGGTCCCTGGTGCTGTGAGGCACCAGTGCCTCACAGAGCCACTGAGCCACCGTGCCACCCTTCCCGAACCTCTTCTCTCAGGTTCAAACTGTTTTCTGGAGACTGGTTTCCTAGTGTCACTGTCACAGTTATTCGGCTTGCACAGAAAAACCCTGGCAGCATTTTCTAAGCCAATGTAAGCTAAGAACTGGTGCAGCCTGAAAGCTGGATGGTGATTCGTTGCGCGCCCATTTTGTGCTGCTGATTAAATTCACCCCTGAATTCCATCCAGTTCAGAGAAGTTTGCTAGGTTGATTCTGGGGAGGAAGGGGCCGCTTTCTGAGGAAAGGTTTTCTCCGACTATTCCGTAGCCGCATGGTCCTACACTGGAGTCATTGACTAATCATGACAACTGGGTTCTCTGACCCCGGGCCGGGTCGGAGAATCGACGTGAGGGGGGGGGGGGCATGATTCACACGGTCTACGTGCCCCCACCCGGCGATTCTTGCGGGGTGGGCCGAGTGGCCGCCGAGATAGGCCGAGTCCCACCGGCGCCGTTCACAAGTGGTCCTACCCAGCAGGATCTCAGCGTTCATCCTGCGGAGGGAGGGCTGGTGGGGTGGGGGGGGTTCAACCCTGGGGGGGGGCCTCCACCGTGGCCTGGCCCGCAATTGGGGCTTACCGATCGGCAGGCCGGCTTCTCCTGGTGGGGGCCTCTTTTACTCCACACCGGGCCCCTGTAGCTCTACGCCATGTTGCGTCGGGGCCGGTGCGGAGAAGGCAACTAGCGCGCATGCGCGAGTTTGCGCAGGTCGCAGCGGCATGCGCGAGTTCACACCGGTCGCAGCGCGCATGCGCAGACCCGCGGGGCCTGTTTGATGCCGGTATGGGCAGCTGGAGCTGCGTGAGTCACTCCAGTGCCATGCTGGCCCACTGTAGGGCTCAGGGACACTGCTCCGGGGAGGGGGCCTGTTGAAGGCGTCAGAAACCGCAACGGCGTCAACACTTAGCCTCAGAATCAGCGAATCCCGCCCCTGATCTGTATCAATAACCGTTTTCTTTAGAATGCAGTATAAAATAATAAGCAGAAAATCTTGGGGCCAATAAGGGCCATCTAGAAAGGATTATTTTGTTCCTGATGTCACAATAATGCAGTTTTTGTTTTTAGTCATTTGCAGGATGTTGGCATCGCTGTCTGTATCAGCATTTGTTACCCTTTCCGAATTGCTCTTGTGAGTCAGTTTGGGTCTGGCGTCATATTTAGTGAAATCGGGGTGGCAGGGTGGCACAGTGGCCAGCACTGCGGTCTCACAGTGCCAGGGACCTGGTTTTGATTCCGTCTTTGGGTGCCCGTCTGTGTGGAGTTTACATGTTCTCGTGTCTGCGTGGGTTTCCTCCGGGAGCTCCGGTTTCCTCCCATAGCCACAAAGAGGGGCTGTTTAGCTCACTGGGCTAAATCGCTGGCTTTGAAAGCAGACCAAGCAGGCCAGCAGCACGGTTCGATTCCCGTAACAGCCTCCCTGAACAGGCGCCGGAATGTGGCGACTAGGGTCTTTTCACAGTAACTTCATTCAAGTCTACTCGTGACAATAAGCGATTTTCATTTCATTTCCATTTCATTTCAGGATGTGCAGGTAAGGTGGATTGGCCATGCTAAACTGTTCCTTCGTGTCCAAAGATTAGGTGGAGTTGCAGGGATAGGCCAGGGGAGTGCTCTTTCGGAGGTTCGGTGCATTCCAATGGGCTAAAACGCCTCCTTCTGCGCTGAAGAGAATTTATGATTATATGAGCAGGTGAGGATGGCGGATTTCCTTCTCCCATGCACATTAGTGAACCAGGTGGGCTTTTAGGACAATCAACAATGGTTTCATGGTCATCACTAGGCTTTTAATTCCAGATTTTTATTGAACTCAAATTTCGCCAGGGTGTGCCAACCTGATTCCTACCCAAGAGGATATAATCCATTTGGAAACAAGAAGGCAGTTTCTTTAAACAGACTGTCTATTCTCATCGCCACTGTCTCAACAGTGGCAGTAGGCAACCTGCCGACACTCGGTATGGATAGCAGCAAGCTGCGGCTAACTGAAGATTTATCTTTCAAAACTACGAACTGATTGGCAACTCACTAGCAGAATTTGCACACATTACGTTAGAGGTCACTGCATCCTCTTTGAATTCACCCAGAGACGCGTGACTTTATTTTAAATGCCTTGTGTCTCAGCAGCTGAACTAGCACAATGCAACAGAGGAAGACACGAGGGTTATAATGCAGAAGCAATCAAAACCGCCTCGACTAAAATAATGGAAAGTGAAGATACTCTGAGAGAGATCATGCCCAGAAATTGTCAGTATCCAATTGATGTGGATAAGGTAGAGCGCCGATTAGCAGTCCTATTGCAGAACAACTGCCAACAGATGCCGATGTGTCAAAACTGATAGAACAGATACCAGTTTCAATGGAACTTTGCATTTCAAATTCTGCGTTGCTTTTCTCCTGTTGTTGCTGTGTGCTCTGATTGAGCGGAGATAGGCGAGCCTTTCTCATTCACATGCATCGATGCATTCCTGAGAGGGCTGTAAAAATGAAAAGAGGAGATAGCTTCGTTTTTCGGTTTGGTTATATTAATGGAGCCTTCCTCAATTTGAGAGGAAAGCTTGTACAGTTGGACCTTAACATAAGAACAAAAGAAATAGGAGCTGAAGTAGACCATTCAGCCCCTTAGGCCTGCCGCACCATTCAATAAAATCAAGACTGATAAGACCATGAAACCATAAGACGCAGGAGCAGAAGTAGGCCATTCGGCCCTTCAAGTCTGCTCCACCATTCAATGAGATCTTGATTGATCTGGTGGGATAATGTTCAACTCCACTTTCCCTCTTATCCCCATAACTCTTGATTCCCTTACTGATTGAAAACCTGTCTCTGTCAGCTAACATACCTAATAACCCAGCCACTACAACCCTCTATGATAAAGAATTCCACTGATTCACTACCCTTTGATATAAAAAGTTCCTCCTTATCTCTGTCTTAGGTTTTTTTGGATTGGATTGGATTTGTTTATTGTCATGTGTACCGAGGTACAGCGCAAAGTATTTTTCTGCGAGCAGCTCAACAGATCATTAAGTACAAGAAAAGAAAAGGAAATAAATGAAAATACATAATAGGGCAACACAAGGTACACAATGTGAACCAGGTGGGCTTTTACAACAATTGAAAATGGTCACCTGTGGGCCAGACCAGGTAAGGACAGCAGATTTCCTTCCCAAAAAGACATTAGTGAACCAGATGGGCTTTTACAACAATTGATAATGGTTTAATGGTCACCGTTAAACTTTTAAATCCAAATGTTTTATTCAATTCAAATATGTTCTATTCAATCCAACATAAGCACCAGCATCGGATGAAGCATACAGGGGTGTAGTGTTAATGAGGTCAGTCCATAAGAGGGTCGTTTAGGAGTCTGGTAACAGTGGGGAAGAAGTTGTTTTTGAGTCTGTTCGTGCGTGTTCTCAGACTTTTGTATCTCCTGCCCGATGGAAGAAGTTGGAAGAGTGAGTAAGCTAGGTGGGAGGGGTCTTTGATTATGCTGCCTGCTTTCCCCAGGCAGCAGGAGGTGGCGATGGGGGTCAATGGATGGGAGGTTTGTGTGATGGACTGGGCGGTATTCACGACTCTCTGAAGTTTCTTGCGGTCCTGGGCCAGGCTGTGATGCAGATAGGATGCTTTCTATGGTGCATCTGTAAAAGTTGGTAAGGGTTAATGTAGACATGCCGAATTTCCTTAGTTTCCTGAGGAAGTATAGGCGTTGTTGTGCTTTCTTGGTGGTAGTGTCGACGTGTGTGGACCAGGACAGATTTTTCGTGATGTGTACCCCTCGGAGTTTGAAACTGCAAACCATCTCCACCTCGGCCCCGTTGATGCTGACAGGCGTGTGTACAGTATTTTGCTTCCTGAAGTCAATGACCAGCTCTTTAGTTTTGCTGGCATTGAGGGAGCGATTGTTGTCATTACACCACTCCACTAGGTTCTCTATCTCCCTCCTGTATTCTGACTCGTCGTTATTTGAGATCCGGCCCACTATGGTCGTATCGTCAGCAAACTTGTAGATGGAGTTGGAACCAAATTTTGCCACACAGTCATGTGTGCACAGGGAGTAGAGTAGGGGACTAAGTACACAGCCTTTTTGTTCATGGGATGTGGCTGTCACTGGCTGGACTAATGTTTATTGTCCGTCCCATGTGGCATTTAAAAGTCAACCACATCTGGTTTGGGACTGGAGTCACATGTGGGCCAGACCAGGTAAGGATGGCAGATTCCCTTCCCAAAAAGACATTAATGAACCAGATGGACTTTTACAACAATTGACAATGGTTTCATGGTCACCCTTAAACTTTTAAATCCAGATGGTTTATTCAATTCAAATTCCACAAACTGTCCTGGTGGGATTCAAACCTGGGTCCCCAGACGCTGGGTTGTTGGATTGCTCATTCAACGACAATAACACTACACCACTGCCTCCCTGATTGCTGCTCTGATGCTGCCAAAGATTCTAAATCCTCAGATGCTTTGAGGGAGGATAAGGGATTTGCAGTGTCTTGAAAGACTGGCGAACACCAAGCAAATTAACAAATAGATGGTTTGTTAAGGTACGTAACTCGATACAGAGAGTGAGATAAAGGTTACCGTACTCTATGTCCAAACTCCAAACCAACAGTAAAACCTGCGCTCAGCCCAGAATTCGCGCATTCCAGCCCAATTGGCCCTAGGAGTTACATGACCCTCTGAGAACCCGCTCCTTAAAGGGGCATGCAACCACATCCTTCCCCCATTAAGTTCCTGATTGACACATTCAAACAGCAGTGGAACTCTTTACAGTATTATGCAACAAATGGATCTCAACACAGTCCTTCAGAAGGTAAAACAGGCTTCCTGATCCTTTGGGAGCATCATAGTTCATGAAGAGCAGCTCCAGCAGCAGAGGTAACTTTGGCCTTGAACCTCAATGGGTTGACTCTAGACTTGCAAAGGTGCATTCATACAGATAATTCCTCCAGTTCCTCCTGGAACATTACTTGCTGCAGCATTACTTTCATCCCTGGCAATACCACGAACAGGCATACTAGGGGCAGATGCTCCATTGGTCTGTGTGCGATTCTCTTCTCGCCATGTGTTTCTCCATCCTTTCCCCTTCTACCCCACAGTGCCAGCGATCCGCGTTTGATTCCAGTCTTGGGTGACTGTGTGGAGTCTGCACGTTCTCCCCATGTCTGCGATATTGAGGGAAGGCAGGATTAGGCTATTGATTGGATGATCCACCATGATCATAATGTTTGGCGGAGCAGGCGCAAAGGGCCAAATGGTCTCCTCCTGCTCCTATTTCCTATGTTTTTGAGTTTCTATATTAAGTCGTCCACCTCAAGTGTTCCCTCAGGTTTTCTCGAGTCGTGATGTTTCTTCTGTGCATTCTCACCCTCCCTCCAAATACAGAAATATTGTGTTCTAATGTGTCTGCCCATATGCAGCTCAGTGGATGTAACGCCTGTGGTGACATGAGGTGTTGTTCTATGTGTGAGCAGGAGACAGGTATTCTGGTTTGTAGAGAGGATGATGACTGTTTCTTCATGGTGGCTTTGACTGTTTGGACGACTCCCTCAGCCAGTTCATTTGAAGCAGGGCAGAGTGGGTAGGGAGCAGCTCAAATATGTTGAACGTCGTTGGTTCTCATGAAATGTTGGAGCTCTTCACCAGTAAAAATGGTCCCATTAACAGAGACCAGCACCTTGGGCAGCCAGTAGGTGAGAAATGTCTGTCGGAAATTTTCTACCTTTGCTGCTGAGGCCATGGACTTCATTTCGCGAATGTCCAACAACTTGTAGAGAGCATCTACTGTGAGCAGGAACATGGACCCCATGAATGGGCCTGCAAAATCCGCATGCAGTCGCACCCATCATCGACCTGGCCTCTCCCAGAGGTACCTTAAGGCCGCAGGCGGCATTTGACACAGATCACATTGTTTGACCAGATTCTCTATGTCTGTATCCATCCCGGACCACCACACATAACTGCCTGTGAGCATTTTCATTTTTGTCATCCCAGGATGAGCACAGTGTTACTCTTGCAACACTGTTTAGCGGGAATAGGAATGACCACCCCATAATAATACACAACTTAACTCACCGTTTCTTACCTGTAAGGCTCAGACCGGCTATTGATATGCTAGCCATGGAGGGCCATGTGTTTGACTTGAGATAATATGGGCTTTTTTTGGGTCCAAGTCTTAACCTGTTGCGCCAACACAGGTAATGTCTTCAGAAAACTTAAAGCAAGAACAATTTCCTGTTGCACTGATGCAGGTGGTATACTTTTGGGTAAGTGAAGGCAGCTTAAAGTGTCCATGTTTGAAATGCGTGTGCTCAGCCTGCACGAGTAGGCTACTAACAGTCGGATCCTGGCTGAAGCTATGGGGGAAATGGCCTTATGTTCCCTAAATAAGCCCTACTGGGGTTTGTGGGTGGTAACTACTCGGAAGTGTCATCCACCGACATATTGATAGAACTTTTTCACTCCAAAGATTGCAGATAGTCTCTCTTCTTTGATTTTAGAGTAAGCTTGTTCAACATCGGTCAGAGTCCTCACGCATTGGCGATTGGCCTTTCTGCACCTTCTTCCATCTTGTGCACTAAAACCACTCTGATTCCGTAAGGAGACGTGCTTCAGGTAAGAATTATTTCTTTTGAGGAGCCAAAATGAACCAAGGGACTGAGTGACTGCAAAGCTAGTTTGACCTGTTCAAAGGTTTAGAATCATAGAATCACCACAGTGCAGACAGAGGCCATTCGGCCCATCGAGTCTGTTCCGACCCTCTGAAAGAGCACCCTACCTCTACCCACACCCCCACTCTATCCCTGTACCCCCACCTAACCTTTTGGACACAAAGGAGGTAGAGAGTAGGGATAAAGAGGTCTTTTTCAGGATGGCAGCCGGTGACTATTGATGTGCCTCAGGAGCGGTGCTGGGACCACAACTTTTCACAAGATACATTAATGATCTGGAAGAAGGAACTGAAGGCACTGTTGCTACGTTTTCAGATGATACAAAGATCTGTAGGGGCAGGTAGTATTAAGGAATCAAGGGGGCTGCAGAAGGATTTGGACAAGCTAGGAGAGTGGGCAATGAAGTGGCAAATGAAATACAATGTGGAAAGGTGTGAGGTTATGCACTTAGGCATAGACTATTTTCTAAATGGGTAAATGCTGAGGAAATCAGAAGCACAAAGGGACTTGGGAATCCTTGTTCACGATTCTCTGAATGTTAACGTGCAGATTCAGTCGGCAGTTAAGAAGGCAAATGCAATGTTAGCATTCATGTCAAGACCAGGGATGTACTTCTGAGGCTGTATAAGGCTCTGGTCAGACCCCATTTGGAGTATTGTGAGCAGTTTTGGGCCCTGTATCTAAGGAAGGATGTGCTGGCCTTGGAAAGGATCCAGAGGAGGTTCACAAGAATGATCCCTGGAATGAAGAACTTGTCATATGAGAAACGGTTGAGGACTCTGGGTCTGTTCTCGTTGGAGTTTAGAAGGATGAGGGGGGATCTTATTGAAACTTACAGGATACTGCAAGGCCTGGGTAGAGTGGACGTGGAGAGGATGTTTCCACTTGTCGGAAAAACCAGAGGACACTATCTCAGACTAAAGGGACGATCCTTTAAAACAGAGATGAAGAGGAATTTCTTCAGCCAGAGGGTGGTGAATCTGTGGAACTCTTTGCCGCAAAAGGCTGTGGAGGCCAAATCGCTGAATGTCTTTAAGACAGAAATAGATAGGTTCTTGATTGAGAAGGGGATCAGGGGTTATGGGGAGAAGGCAGGAGAATGGGGATGAGAAAATATCATCCATGATTGAATGGTGGAGCAGACTCGATGGGCTGAGTGGCCTAATTCTGCTCCTATGTCTCATGGTCATAATTGATCATGGCCAATCCACCTAACCTGCACATTTTTGGTCTGTGGGAGGAAACCGGAGCATCCGGAGGAAGCCCACGCAGACACAAGGAGAACCTACAAAGTCCAAACACGTTCACTTGAGGGAGGAACTGGACCTGGGCCTCTGCTTCTGTGAGGCAGCAGCGCTAACCACCGTGCCACCCCATCTGTGTGGCCCTTCTTTCTGATGCTTTCTCCAATAACACCTCTGCTGCTTCTCGAGCAGTGTGTGCAGGGATTACAACATTGTAGGATGATTAGGAACAAATCTCCCGTAATAATTCACCATTCCTAAAATGGATTTAAATGTGGACGTTTTTCGGGAGCCAGTGCTTCGTTATTTGCTTTGATCATCTCCTCGATAGGGTGTAGACCTTTGGCATTGACCCTAAATCCTCAGTACGGCGCTTCATGAGCTTGGAATGTACATTGGACTCTATTCAGCCTTCTTAAACATTTTTAAAACTTCTTTAAGATTGGCAGGGTGTTCCTCTTCGAGCGCACCTGTAATCATCTCAATAGACACCCACTTTCGGTAGGTCCTGCAGTAAACAATCCATCGTGCGCTGTAAAATAGCACAGTCGACGAGATTGTTATAGGTCTTTTTTGGTATTGATAGTAACATTCTCTAAAAGCCTTGTTTAATTCTAATTGCTGGTACTAATGGCTCAGGGGCTGGTTTAGCTCACTGAGCAAAATTGCTGGCTTTTAAAGCAGACCAAGCAGGCCAGCAGCACGGTTCGTATTCCCGTACCAGCCTCCCCGGACAGGTGCCGGAATGTGGCGACTAGGGGCTTTTCACAGTAACTTCATTGAAGCCTACTCGTGACAATAAGCAATTTTCATTTTTCATATCAAGTTAAGTGCAAGTCAAACCTACTGATGGGGGCAGCACAGTGGTGCAGTGGTTAGCACTGCTGCCTCACAATGCAAAGGATCCAGGTTTGATCCCGGCCCCGGGTCACTATCCGTGTGGAGTTTTCACATTCTCCCCATGTCTGCGTGGCTCTCACCCCAACCAAAAAGAGATGTGCAGTGTAC
Source organism: Scyliorhinus canicula (assembly GCF_902713615.1). Lineage (NCBI taxonomy): Eukaryota > Metazoa > Chordata > Chondrichthyes > Carcharhiniformes > Scyliorhinidae > Scyliorhinus > Scyliorhinus canicula. The sequence goes on along the minus strand of NC_052151.1, from coordinate 23,966,273 downwards.
ATGAATTGGCCATGCTAAACTGCCCCTTAATTGGAGAAAAAAAGAATCGGGTACTCTGAATTTATTTTGAAAAAACTTTAAATTAAACCTCCTGCTAATTTAGTGTATAAATCTTCAATTCTTGGTATTGGGTTTTGGTCTAATTTTGCCACCCGCTCCGCGGGTAATTTATAGCCTAATGGTTCCATCTGGCACCATGGGAGCCGCCCACTGTGAAAACTGTACAGGCAAGATGACACTGAATTCTTCTGGCCACTTGAGTTCAAACTTAATCTTCTCAAGCGCAGCATGGAGGACAGGTCGGGCCCTGTGAAACTTGGGTGTGGCTTCAGGGTCCACAGAAATTTTTGCTTTTAGGCCCTGTATCTTGTCTGACTTGTCTTGGAAAACTTCCTGGTATTTTTCTAAGACATCATGAAAATCGCCGTTATTAGTTTTGACAATTTCTAGTCAATTTGATCTAATTTGGTGAAGCCAATCTCGGCCCATCAGACTTGGCCCTTGGCCCCCCCCCCCCCCAGCACTATTAGAGGCAGTTCAGCTGACTGGTGCTGGTAGCTCAAAGGCACTGTGGTTGTCCCAGGATCCTTAAAGCTTCCCCAGTTTACATGGCTCGCCTGGCCATTGTGCTTCATTGATTCGGGGCTGGACCCCACCTTGCAAATAACAACACATTGGCTCGCCTACAACTGTATTCTGAGCGGCTGATTATTAGACCATGAACACAATTGTAATTGGGACCGTCCCTCCCACCTTATTGTTGTTTACACTGTATACTTCAGATCTGATTTCAGGGTTATTCTCAACACTGTGTATTTCAGTCAGTTTTTTTAAGCTCTGCCTATTGTTGAACCTCCTCTTAATGTGCCCCCTCCTTTTGCAGACATAACATGTAGCTTCCCTGAATTAACATCTCTCCTGGGAGTGATCTCCCCTACACTGGTAGCACTTTTCATAGCTCCTGGACTGTGGGCCAGAATCTCTATATCTTTGCACTCTCTTTTGCCCTGAGTTCTTTGCTCATTACTTTCAGTGCCTTTATCCCTGACACCATGACTGACAGCTTCCCACCAACCTGAGTGGCCTGGTCTGCTTGCATGCTCAGCAGGTCCATTGCCCACTTTCGGCTCTTTTCATAGAATTTACAGTGCAGAAGGAGGCCATTCGGCCCATTGAGTCTGCACCGGCCCTTGGAAAGAGCACCCCCACCCAAGCCCACACCTCCACCCTATCCCCACACCTCCACCCCATCCCCGTAATCCCACCGAACCCAATCTTTTTGGACACTAAGGGGCAATTTAGCATATCCAATCCATCTAACCTGCACATCCTTGGACTGTGGGAGGAAACCGGAGCACCCGGAGGAAACCCACGCAGACACGGGGAGAACGTGCAGACTCCACACAGAGCCCTGGCGACCTCTAATATCTTCTTTTCGGTAATCCATGCATCTGCTGACAATTTCTTTTGTATGGCCATGTCGTTAACCCCACAGACTAGCCTGTCTCTCAACGTGTCGTTGAGTGTGGTCCGAAACGCGCAATGCTCAGCCATTTGCTTTAGGTGCATCACAAGTGCCACTATCAGATCAAATGGCTCAGGTTTCCCCAAAAAAGGACACTTATAGACTGCTGAATGTGTTTGACACCAGGTCCTGATTTCTGTAGCAGGAGAAAGGCACAACGATCGATCCTTGTCATTAAATGTAGTGTCTGAAAGACTGCCGAACACCAAGTAGATCAACGAATAAAGGCTTTATTAAGGCAAATAACTGGTTACAGAGAGTGAGGTAAAGGCTCTTGTATTCCATGACTCCAAACCCCTAACAGCAAAACCCGTGCTTAGTGCTAGGATTCGATTGGCCCGACACTGATACATAATCAGATAACTCCATCCTGTCTAATAGTCACAATCCAAGCTTTCCTCCATTAACATTAAGAAGGCACATTCATATGGCACCTTTGACATAGTCCGATGTCCCAAGGCACCTCTCAGGAGTATTATCAAACAAAATGTGAAACGCAGCCAAACAGGAGATATTAGACCAAAAGGTGGGGTAATTGGGTAAGTTTTAAGGAGTGTCTTAAAGGAGGAGAAGGAGTAGAGAGGTAAAGGAATCTATGCAGGCAATTCCAAAGTTATGGGGCCAGACATAGAAAGCATGGTTGCCAATGAGGGAGTGACTAAATTCGAGAATGCTCAAGGGGGCAAGAATTGGAGGTGCACGGAGGTCTCAGAAGGCTGCATGAGGAACTGTATTTCAAAACTACCCCCTTAGCTGTAATGCACTTTTGGGATATCCTGGGGTGATGAAAGGAGCTATATAAATGCAAGTCTCTCTTTATCAAGGACGGGAATGACCCTTCCTTTGGGCATAACCCCACACATCGAGAGGCAAAGAAGCAACACAGAATGAGGCAAAGGAGACTCCAACAGAATTTAATGCAGAAGGCATTCCTTTGACACCCTAGTCTTATCTACCACTCCTCCATTTTCAAATAAAGTGACATTTTCCCCATGACTCCTATATCTCTCCATTATTGTCCCATTATCACCATCTGAATGAATCCCAGAGGCACATTCCTGTTTAATTCTAACCTCTAACTTGTCAGTGCACACAATATTTTAGCTTCCAAGTTTGTACAATGAATCTATTCGCTTGCAATGTGAAATATCCCAAATGTCTGCCTTTTGTGTCACCTGTTCTTTACTACTGCAAAGTGTCACCTGTGTCATGGAAGACTGCTCCTGCAGCACGGAAAGCTGATGGGATTGAAGTGAGTGCAACTTCATGTCGTCTTACTCCTTGGGCAGTTTTGTACTGCTTCCCACGTTTCACTGGCGTGACACTATGAGGGAGACAGCAGCAAGTCTGGCAAAAAAACGGGGCAGCAGCTGTTAGTGCTGCAGTAGCCTCGCCCCCCTCATCATCTTCTTCATCATCGCCCTTTTCCCCTGGGCTGCCCATTGCCATGGTGAAGCTGTAGGAAAGGAGAAGCTAAGAATGGGTTGGCATCACAAGTTTGGGGGTCCAGGTAGGGTGCAGTGGAGGGGGGGGTTGCAGTTCGGATTCGAGGATATAAGAGAAGTGGGTGGAAGGTTGCAGCAGACTGGTGCTTCTCAGGAATGCCATGTTGTCATTGTGGGTGATCACTTACTAATATCACACTAGAAAGATGTTTCCCACTTCATCTCCTCCCAGGGCAAATGCTGAGTGCCTCCACTGGAGCATCCTGGCTTTGAACAGGGTGAGGTATCTGAATCCACTGAAGGCACCCTGTTGTTAGCCGGCCACTGCGTGCCAATTTGTCCTGAGAGTAATGCGCGTTAATGAGGCTAAGGCTGGCATGTGCCAAGTGGCATGAGGAAGATGACCTAAGAGAGGCAGCACGGTAGCATTGTGGATAGCACAATCGCTTCACAGCTCCAGGGTCCCAGGTTCGATTCCGGCTTGGGTCACTGTCTGCGGAGTCTGCACATTCCCCCCACGACTGCGTGGGTTTCCTCCGGGTCCTCCGGTTTCCTCCCACAGTCCAAAGATGTGCAGGTTAGGTGGATTGGCCATGATAAATTGCCCTTAGAGTCCAAAATTGCCCTTAGTGTTGGACTGGGTTATGGGGATAGGGTGGAGTTGTTGGCCTTGGGTAGGGTGCTCTTTCCAAGAGCCGGTGCAGACTCGATGGGCTGAATGGCCTCCTTCTGCACTGTAAATTCTATGATTCTCAAATATGGGGCGGAATTTTCCTTTTTATTCTCAACACTGGCTCAGGCTGGAAACGCATGTCAGCTGAATAGCTGGCGTTTCTCACCATATTCTCCAGCACTTTGATTTTAAAAAGTTGGTGGCATGTCCCATGCTGCGCCAGCAATGTGGGCTTTCCAGAGATTGGGGTGCCATTATGAAAGCACTAAAAGTAAAAACAAAGAGCCCCCCACAGACACGGAGACCCTCCCCAAACACAGTGTGGTAGTATGACTAGGGGTATTACGGTACCTGGAAGTGAGCTGCTATTTGGCCCGGGTAAGTCATGTGCCTCTCAGCCGATTGGCTGAGAGGTAGGTAGCTCCGCCTACAAGGCGGGATATAAGTACCCGTGCTTCCCGGCAGTTGGCCTTTCTTCTGTACGTCTGCTGCCGGGCACACTTCTTGTGCATTAAAGCCTATCGTTCGGATCTCATCTACGTTTCGTGTCCATTGATTGTGCATCACACAGATGGGAAACGCCATCCCAGGTAAAACCCCAACACGGGTTCTACCCTGTTTCAGGGCGAAATGCTGGGGCATGACAGGGGGGCATGTTCCTCTCCCCCTTGAGGGCTGTGCGTCCCCGATGAGGCCACTTCGGCTGGTTCACGTTGCTCCAGACCTGTTAAAAACCTCGCCACTGTGATGGCACCTGGGCGAGGGGGGGGGGGGGGGGGGGGGGGGGTGGAGAATCCAAATGCAGGTGGACGAGAGAGCGGGGAAGCCCGCAAATAACATGGTAATGTATTTAAATGAGGTTTCCGACCTTACAGGGCATGAACCTTGTTACATCACTGGTGGAAAGCAGGGACGGTCGCGTTGTGAGAGCTTGTCGGTACGACTCTCATTTTTGTCCTCCCGTGAGATTTTGTGCCCAGTGTCTCTTTTGCGCCTGCGGCAAACACGGATGGAAAATCCCAATCGAGGCTATAGAAGAGGAGGGAGGGGTTTTCATGATGAAAGCCATTCCTCTACGGGGACCTGTGTGGTCATTTGTACAAGTGGCCGAGTTTACAACATTGTTAAGCAGAATGCCTTGTGAAGGGATCATGGAACATATCATTACTTCAAGAGTGTACTCAGGGTGGGCTACAGGAAGAAACGACTGAGATATTACCTTTTCTGGACTCAGAACCTTTGACAGCGCTGATCTGCAACCCTGGCAGTGAGGGAGCTGGCACTCAGCCAGTTTTACCCACCCCAAGGTGGCACGGAGACAATTTGATGTGACCAAGAGATGTCGACAATCAATAGTGATCACACGTTCACAAGAGGACGAGAAGCAGGAGCAGAAGAAGGCTATTTGGACCATCGGGTCATAATCAGTGAGATCATGACTGATAATCCGCAACTCCATTTTCCCGCCTAATCCCCATAACCCTTGATTCCCTTGCTGATTAAAAATCTGTCGATCGTAACCTTGGACATATCTAACAACTCAGCTTCTACAGCCCTCTGCGGTAAAGAATTCCACAGATCTATTATCCTCGGAGCGAAGACATTCGTCCTCATCTCTGTCTTAAACGGCCGACCCCTTACTCTGAGATTATGCCCTCTGCTCCTAGACTCTCCCACAAGAGGAAACAACATACATGGAAAATCGAAGCAGGAGGCCATTCGCCCCTTCCATCCTGCTCCAACATTCATTGTGATCATGGCTGATCATCAAGTTTAATACCCTGATCATGCATTCCCCAATATAATAAGAATCTTTATTGTCACAAGTAATCTTACATTAACACTACGATGAAATTACCGTGAAAATCCCCGTCACCACATTCCGGCGCTTGTTCGGGTACACAAAGGAAGAATTCAAAATGTCCAATTCACCTAACAGCATATCTTTAGGGACTTGTGGGAGGAAACCGGAGCACCCGGAGGAAACCCATGCAGACACGGGGAGAACGTGCAGACTCCGCACAGACAGTGACCCAACCCGGGAATTGAACCTGGGACCCTGGCACGTCTGGGTGATGAAGTTTCTCCTCACCTCAGTCCTAAAAGGTTTACCTCTTATCCTCAAACTAAGATCCTTAGTTCGGGACACCCCACCATGGGGAACATTCTTTCTGATTCTACCATGTCTAATTCTGTTTGAATTTTATAAATTTCAAGGAGACCCCCTCTCATTCTTCGAAATTCCAAAGAATATAATCCTAACCTGACTTAATCTCTCCTCATATGACAGTTCCGCCATGCCTGGAATCAGCCTGATAAATCTTCACAGCAGTCTCTCCTCAGCAGGAACATCCTTCCTCAGATAAGGACACCAAAACTGCACACAATACTCCAGGTGTGGTGTCCCCAATGCCCTCTTCAATCAGTAAAACATCTCTATTCCTATACTCAAATCCTCTCACTATGAAGGCCAACATTACTATTTGCCTTCTTTACTGCCTGCTGTATCTGCGCGCTGACTTTCAGCGACTGATTCACAAGGACACCACGGTCTCGCTGAATATCCACCTCTCTCAATTTACACCCATTCAAATAATAATCTGCCTTCCCATTTTTGCTCCCGAAGCGGAAAACCTCACATTTATCCACATCATATTGCATCTGCCATGTATTTGCCCATTCACTCAGCCTGTTCAAATCCCACTGAAGCATCTCTGCATCCTCTTCACAGCTCACCCTCCCACCAAACTTTGTATTATCTGCAAATTTGGAGATAATAAAATTATTTCCTTCGTCCAAACCTTAATATATAATGTGAATAGTTGGGGTCCTAGCACAGATCCCTGTGGTACCCCACTAGTCACTGCCTGCGAATTGGAAAAATACCCATTTATTCCAAATTTGCTTCCTGTCTGCTAGCCAGCTTTCTATCCATTTCAAGACACTGGGCGAAATTCTCCGACCTCCAGCAGGGTCGGAGAATCGCCTGGGGCCGTCGAAAATCCCGCCCCCGCCGTGGCAGAGATTCTCCGCCACCCGGGAAGTGGCGGCGGCGGGAATCACGCCACTCCGATTGGCGAGGCCCCTACGGTGATTCTCCGGCCCGCGATGGGCCGAAGTCCCGCCGATGGGAGGCCTCTCCCGCCGCCGAGGTTTCAACCACCTCTGGTGGCGGCGGGATCGGCACAACTGGGCCTCCAGGGTCCTGGGAGAGACGCGGGGTGATCGGACCCCGGGAGGTTCCCCCACGGTGGCCAGGCCCGCGATCGGGGACCCCCGCTCAGACTCCGGGCCAGTGCCTTGGCTGAACTATTTCTCTTCCATGGCCGCCACGGCCTCCGCCATGGCGGAAGCGGAAGAGAAGCCCACATCGCGCAAGCGCCGGTGGTGGCGTCAGCGGTAGCTGGCCGCTGACGTCACCACCGGCGCTTGCGCCGACCGGCGAAAGCCTTTCGGCCAGCCCCGCTGCCGGTGGCGCCGGTTTTTTGCGCCAGTCTTCTGGTGCCAACCGCTCCGGCGCGGGGCTAGCCCCCAAAGGTGCGGAGAATTCCCCACCTTTGGGGAGGCCCGACCCCGGAGTGGTTGGCACCACTCCCCTACGCCGGGACCCCCCGTCACGCCGGGTAGGGGAGAATCCCGCCCACTACCTGCAAACATGTGCGCTTTAGCTTTACATTATAATGTGCTATGTGAAACTTTGCCAAAAACCTTCCAAAAGTGTAAATAAACTGCACCCACAGTTCTACCTAGTCAACTCTACGCGTTACATCTTCAAAGAATTCTCATAGATTTGTCAAACAGGATTTCCCTTTCATAAATCCATGCTGACTTTGTCTGATTATACCACTGCTTTCCAAATGTTGTGCTATGAAATCCTTGGTAATATACTCCAGTAATTTCCTTCCCACCAATACTAGGCTCACTGGTCTATCGTTCCCTGTTTTCTCTCTACTTCCCATTTGTAAGAACTGTTCCAAACTCCAAAGAATTTTGGAAAATGAGCACCAATAGATCCACTATTTCTACGGCAACTTCCTCAAGTACTCTGGGATGAAGATTATCAGGCCCTGGAGATTTGTCTGCCTACGATCCCATTAATTTCCCCCAAAATATTTCTTTACTATACTGATTTCCTTCAGTTCCTTACTAAAGCTTGTGTTTCTCAGAACTTCCGTTATATTATTCATGTCTTCCTTTGTGCAGACAGAAGCAAAGTACAAATTTAGTTCCTCAGCCATTTCTTTGATCCCCGTTATGAATTCCCCCGTTTCTGACTGTAAGGGGCCTACATTAGCTTTTATCAATCTTTTGTTTTTACATACCTACAGAAACATTTACAACCTCTCAGCATCTACCCTATTAACCCCCTGAGAATCCTGTATGTCTCAATTAGGTCACCTCTCATTCTTCTAAACTCCAATGAGTACAGGTCTAACCTACTCAACCTCTCCTCATAAGAAAATCCCTCCATACCCGGGATCAACCTTGTGAACCTTCTCCGGACTGCCTCCAATGCCAGTATATCTTTCCTTGGATAAGGGGGCCAAAACTGTTCACAGCATTCCCGGTGTGCCCACTCCCAGTATTGATGTCGGACAAGCCTCATGGCAAATCAGAGATAGGTCAAAACAAGGGGTGCGATTCTCCCAAAAAAGGACTGGATTCTCCATTATTGGGACTATGCCCCACACCGGCATCAAAATGGGAGAGTTTCACGCCAGAAAAACTGGCATCAAAGGGACATGAATTCCTATCCCTTCAGGGGGCTAGCAGGGACCTAGAATAGATCTTGCAGCTTTTGCTGCAGATACGGGCCCCCACACATCCGGGCTGCAGATACGGGCCCCCGCACATCCGGGTCGCAGGCCGCGCAGGCGCATGGCGGCAGCCTCTAGCGCCGCCCAGTGTTCCATGACGGACTTAAACCGTGGAGTTGGACCCAAAAAAGAAACCTACCGATTGGCCGCGTGCCCGACCCTCAACTCCTGCACGAGCATTTGCCGGCCACCGAGAAAGACCCCCCCCCCCCCCCCTCTCCCCCCCCCCCCCCCCCCCAGCCCTCCTATCGGCCCACCTCTGACCAGGGCAGCCGCAGACTGAGTCAGCAACTGCCACGCGAGTATCCCAACCAGCTGGAGCACCTTAGTTCCACGCCGTCGGGACTTTGTCCGGCTGGGGGACGTAGACTGATGGAGCGGGCCTCTGGCAATGGCACCAGGTAGGTCCGAGGCAGCGCGGCGTACTCCCCGGGTACGGCGCTTTCCGGGGCCCGCAGAATCGGGGAACCTGCACCAGTGCCGATTTCCTGCAGGAACATGGATTCTCCACCCCCACATCGACCGTGCTTTCGGCGGCGAGGTGCAGAGCATCCAGCCCTAAGTGTCATTTTGGGCGAGTTTGACGGGATGTTTTCCGTTGGCTTTTTGGGTGAGATAAGGGTCTGGATTCACCTACGCTGAATCATTTTTTTGGGCCTTGGGAGGTATTACGATCTACAACCAGACCCCAACAGTGGCTGGGATACTGGACCAAAACTCCAATATTTTACTTTATTTATAAGACAGTGGAAAGAATGATTTGCTTCAGGAGTAAAAGATAGGGATTTGGTATTCCTAAAACCAAACTTTATTATAAATACACTGTTTTAACTTCACACTTGAGAAAGAACATTTACAATTACCCCTTAACACTACTACTCAATTTCTCATCAAACAACAAGAAAAGAAACATAAAGCTATCAGTCCAGCTTTAAAAATCCAGCAGAGCATACAATACTACTTGCAGCACAGAACAGATTCTGGCTCTGTTAGAACCCCTTCAGACTCTGGCTGAATATCTTCAAATAGCTGCTACAACTGGATTGGCTCCACCCAGGAATGACCTCATCTCCCCAAGCTAAAAAAGCACATTAACTCCCCAGGGACTTCCACAGGCAAACCACAATGCAATAGCCCACACTGATAAGTACATTCCTTATCAATTCCACCTGTTCTTTCCCCGAAGCAAAACAAAATCCTGTTTAAATAAGCACATTCTAACCCCAGGCCTTTAACCCTTAAACAGCCCAATACATTTATGACAAAATTTACCTAATATCTTTCAATCATCACAGGGGTTTCTCCTTGATCTAGCCCACGCTGAAAGTTGTTTTGCATCAGTGGGAAGCTGAACTTAGCCAGTGCTAAACGGCGCCACAGCAAGCTCTCCCAGGAGCGAGTGTTCGTTTCCGGGCCTGAGGGGAATCAAACAATTTATATGAGCCTAATGGCTCACTTGAAGCCATCACGCAAGATCTCGTCAGATCTCGCGAGGCATTCTGAGCGTCGCAAATCACGCGAGAGGCTTCCCGTGAGATTTAATGGCCTCGTCACATCACCGAGAGGAGGCCACTCATTCGCGCCCAGTTTCTCCCAATTTACTCCTTCAAACCTCCTTAATTGTGAGCGCGTATAAATTTCCCCGTAACCTTCTATACCCTAAGGAGAACAATCCCAGCTTCTCTCGTGTCTCCTTTCAGTGAAGAGAGGTACAGGAGCAGGGAAGTCCTACTGCAGCTGTACAGGCCTTTGATGAGGCCGTACCTGGAGTATTGTGTGCAGTGATAGTCATTGTACCCAAGATAGGATGTATTTGCCATCAAGGGAACGCAACAAAGGTTCACCAGACTGATTTCTGGGATGGTAGGCTTGTCGTCTAAGAAGGGATTGGATCATATGGACCTGCATTCACTCACATTCAGAAGGATGAGAAGGGATCTCGTTGAAACACATAGAATTCTGACAGGGCTGGACAAGACTGAATATAGGGATGATGTTTCCTCTGGCTGCGGGGGTGGGGGGGGGGGGGGGGGTGCGGTGCATCCAGAACAAGAGATGACAATTTCAGGATATGGGGTAGGCCATTCAGAACTGAGGTGAGTCGAAACCTCTTCACCCAGAGGATGGAATTCTCCACCACAGAAGGCTGTGGAGGCCAAATTGCTGGATATATTGACGGAAACGGATAGATTTCGTGACCCTAAAGGTGTTGAGGGCAACGGGGAGAGAGAGCAGGAGTACAGCGATGAGCTAGAGGATCGGCCATGGTCATGTTGAATGGGGAGCAGGCTTGATGGGCTGAATGGCCTGCTCTTCTCTATGCCTTGATGTTTCCACCAAGCTCCACATCCCAGGCAGCATTCAATAAACCCCCTCCGCACCTGAAGTGTTTCGAACCTGTCTCTGGTGGCAGTGGTTGATCTCGCTGTTCAGTCCCTGCATATCATCCGTGAAAAGATCCCCCCCCCCCCCCCCTTTGCAAACTGAAAGAAACTCTTAAATTCTCCTTTTTGCTGCAGGTGAATTAGTTGTCCGGCTAACCAGTGACAGAACGAATTTGTTTCTTTGAATTTGGATGATCCTGCGATAAAGGGACTATGGTAATTCAGGCTGCCAGCTCACAGGATCGTTCAGCTGTGAAATCCTCTGCCACATTAAGCCTGTGAAGTTGCAATATATGAATACAGAACATGCACTAGCTGAGAAGGCAGCTGATTATATCTGCTCGCAGCGTAGTATCTTGGCGGTGACTAATTTACGAGTGGGTTATTATGGTCGCTACCGCAGGAAAGATTAAGATGAGAAATTGCCCAGCTTATGAACTGCCTCCAGTTGGGAAGTAAATAATTCCAGGGTGACAATACGCCACCGTGAGCCCATCAGAGGGAAAGATTGGGCAAGGTTCAGAGATTCTTGATGTGGTTTGTCTGCAAGTGGGGATTTGGGATTGAAGTTTGCCGATATGGTGACCGGTTCTGAAGCATGTCAAGAGTAGGGGGGACGGAGGGGGGTGGGCGGGGGGGGTGGGTGAATCGGGTAACAGGCAACTTCAGCTCCAAACGGTTAATTGTGAGAAATCATTGATGCGACCATCAATTCACGCAAAACAGAGAGTAGATGTAAACTGTGGCTTTAATCGACTAGAACAGAACCTGCCTGTGACTGATCTGCTACTGAGAGCCACCTACAGGGCTACTGCTCTTTATACCTCCCCTCAAGGGGTGGAGCCAGGGGCAGAGCCCACAAGGGCACCGACATGATACATCCTATGTAATATCGTACAAAGGTCCATAGGTGGAGCCCTCATGGGCAACAGCGTGATACAGAGTAATACATGGTGAATGGTTAATGCAATATGTTCACCATATTCACCCCCTGTTATAAAATTGAAGTCCGGTGGGGGTGAAGGGTTCACAGGTTCAGCCTGTCCGGCACCCGGATCGTGCGCTGTGATCGCCGAAGCTCTGGTATCGCAGTTGGCCCGGGTGTCGAACTCATCCGTGCGGGCCTGGGTAGTGATGTCGCCGGTGTGGGCACAGACATGGACTCCGGGAGAGTGTTTTCTGGAGCTTCGTTCCTGCGGGTTGGTGAAGGGGGGAGGGGGACAGGAGAGGGTGCGGATGCCATGTAGGGGTGGGGGCGCTGGTCAGCGTAGTTTGGGGGGTGTAAGTTGGGGGGCGGTGGTGGTGGAACCTGCGAGTGCCAGGTCCCGGAGGGAAACCGTATCCTGTTGGCCGTTGGGATGTTCTATGTATGCATACTGGGAGTTGGTGTGAAGGAGTTGGACCCTCTCGACCAGGGAGTCGGACTTATGGGTCATGACGTGTTTGCGGAGTAGGACGGGCCCCGGTGTCTTTAGCCAGGAAGGAAGCAAGACCCTGGAGGTGGATTTCCTGGGGAAAACAAACAGGCGGTCATGAGGGTTCTCGCTTGTGGCCGTGCAAAGGAGGGACTTAATGGAGTGGAGTGCATCGGGGAGGACCTCCTGCCAGTGGGAAACTGGAAGATTCCTAGACCGCAGGGCCAGGAGAATGGCTTTCCAGATCGTTGTGTTCTCCGTCTCCACCTGCCCGTTTCCCCGGGGGTTATAACTGGTAGTCCTGCTTGAGGCGATGCCCTTACTGTGCAGGTACTGACGCAGTTTGTCGCTCATAAACGATGAGCCCCGGTCACTGTGGACGTAAGTGGGGAAACCAAACAGGGTGAAGACACTATGCAGGGCTTTAATGACGGTGGCCGCGGTCATGTCGGGGCAGGGGATTGCAAAGGGGAAGCAGGAGAACTCGTCAACGACTTTGAGGAAATACATGCTGTAGTTGGTAGACGGGAGGGGCCCTTTGAAGTCGATACTGAGGCGCTCAAAGGGCTGGGATGCCTTCACCAAGTGGGCCTTATCCGGTCGATATAAGTTCACCTTACACTCCGTGCAGATTTGGCAGTCCCTGGTCGTGGCCCTGACCTCCTTGATGGAGTAGGGCAGGTTGCGGGCCTTAATGTAGTGGAGGAGCCGGGTGACCCCCGGGTGGGAGAGGTCATTGTGGATGGCCCGGAGTCGGTCATCTTGCGGCTGGCACACGTGCCACGGGGAAGCACATCTGGGGGCCCATTGAGCTTCCCAGGATGATACACTATATCATAATGATAGGTGGAGAGTTGGATCCTCCATCTCAGGATCTTATCGTTCTTGATCTTGCCCCGCTGTGTATTATCAAACATGAAGGCTACCGACTGTTGGTCGGTGACGAGGGCAAACCCCCAGTGCCGCACAGCTTCCACGATGGCTTGGGCTTCTTTTTCGACCGAGGAGTGTTGAATTTCTGAGGTGTTGAGGGTACGTGAAAAAAATGCTAATGGACTGCCTGACTGGTTAAGGGTGGCGGCGAGGGCGACCTCTGATGCACCGCTCTCCACCTGCAAGGGGACAGACTCGTCCACCGCGCGCATTGCGGCTTTGGCAATATCTGCCTTAATGCGGGTGAAGGCCTGGCGGGCCTTGGCCGTCAGTGGGACGATGGTGGCCTTGATTAGTGGGCAGGCTTTGTCCGTGTAGTTGGGGACCCACTGGGCGCAATAGGAAAAGAACCCGAGGCACCTTTTCAGGGCCTTGGGGCAGTGAGGAAGGGGGAGTTGCAGGAGGGGACACATATGGTCGGGGTCGGGTCCTAGCACTCCGTTTTCCATGACGAAGCCGAGGGTGGCTAGTTTGGTTGTGCGGAAAACGCATTTCTCCTTGTTAGAAGTGAGGTCAAGGGTTTGGGCGGTGTGGAGAAATCTCTGGAGGTTGGCGTCGTGGTCCTCCTGGGCGTAGCCGCAGATGGTGACATTGTCCAAGTACGGAAATGTGGCCCGCAGCCCGTCCTGCTCCACCATTCGGTCCATCGTTCTTTGGAAGACCGAGACCCCGTTTGTGATGCCGAAAGGGATCCGGAGGAAGTGGAAGAGGTGGCCGTCTGCCTCAAAGGCCTGTAGTGGCGGTCCTCCGGGCAGATTGGGAGCAGGTGGTACTCAGACGTCAGATCCACCGTGGAGAACACCCGGTAGTGCGCGATCTGGTTAACCATGTCTGCGATCCGGGGAAGGGGGTACGCATCAAGGTGCTTGTACCGGTTTATGATCTGACTGCAGCCTACAACCATCTGGTACCTTTCCCCAGCCCTGTCGACCGCCACCTGAACTCTCCAGGGCCTATTGCTGGCCTCGATAATCCCCTCCCGCAAGAGTCACTGGACCTCGGACCTGATAAAAGTCCTGTCCTGGATACTGTACCGCCTGCTTCTGGTGGCGACTGGCTTACAGTCGGCGGTGAGATTTGCGAAGAGCGGGAGAGGGTCGGCCTTCAGGGTCGCGAGGCTACATAGGGTGAGTGGGGGTAGGGGCCCGCCAAACTTCAGGGTTAGGCTCCTGAGGTTACACTGGAAGTCCAGTCCCAACAGGAGAAGAGCGCAGAGGTCGGGGAGTACATATAACTTACTCGGCACCCTGTATTGCAAGGGTTGCGGTTGTGCACCACCGGATCTGCACCGTGTGCGACCCGAAGCGAGGGAGATGATTTGACGTACAGCACCTTACCATGTCTGGATGAATGAAGCACTCCATGCTCCCGGAGTCGAACAGGTATGGCGTTTCATGTTCATTGACCCGGATGGTCATCATGGAGCTCCGGAGGTGTTTGGGTCGTGACTGCGCTGAGTTGCGGGTAGCCGGCGTCGCCAGAGGTGCTGGGATGGTTCCAAGATGGCTGTCCTGTCAGTCACACGTGTCGGGCGGCTAGGAAGGTGGCATCCAAGATGGCGGGCCCCATGAGTCGCACGTGGTGGGCTGCGTGGGCGACGATGGCCAAGATGGCTGCCCCCGTGAGTTGCACATGTTGTGTGGGCTTGAAGATGGCTACCCCCACGGACAACACGAGGCCAATGACGCGTCCCCGGGGGGGGGGGGGGGGGGCACGTGGAGCCGGCAGGCACGCAGGCACACTGTGAGGTGTTATGGGAGAGGTGTTTTCGGAACCCCAAAATGTATCATGGAGTTCAACCAACCCCCACCTTTAATGGATTGTTGCTTTTCATAGATATCATAGAATTTGCAGTGCAGGAGGAGGCCATTCGGCCCATCGAGTCTGAACTGGCTCTTGGAAAGGGCACCCTATCCAAGGTCAACACCTCCACCTTATGCCCATAACCCAGTAACCCCACCCAACACTAAGGGCAATTTTGGACACTATGGGCAATTTATCATGGCCAATCCACCTAACCTGCACATCTTTGGACTGTGGGGGGAAACTGGAGCACCCGGAGGAAACCCACGCACACATGGGGAGGATGTGCAGACTCCACACAGAGGCCTTGAAGCACACGGCTTGTTCCCCAGGTGTAGTATTACAGTTATGGACACGTGGCATTTAAAACAAAACAATGTTTATTCCATGAACTCAACTTAACCTTTTAAAATAAACATTGGATCTCTTAACAGCCCTTACTTCAAAGGTCATCCCGAAAATAATACTACATTACCCAATCCTGCAAACTATTCCTTTACACATCCAAAAGACTTAACAAATTCTTCAAACAGAAGCACATTAGATTTATATTCAATACTGAGACCTTTTTAAAATTCCAATTTCACCAAAGGATTAAGAGATAGTCCTTCATGGCAGAGATCACAAGCAATGCAGTTCACAGCCACACCCAATCTTTCTTCAAACTGAAACTAAAACTAAAACTCCCAAAAAGCAGAAGTGAGCTCAGCTCCCCCCCCCCCACCCCGTGACATCACTTCAGTAATATGATCAGCTTTATTTCTTAAAGGTACATTTCTTAAACATCCAATTCTTAAAGGCACTCTCACATGACACCTCCCCCCAAGAACAAAAAATAAACCATCAACTTCAAAATGGTTTCATTTTTCACTTTTGCACCATCCACTAAGAAATGCACTCAGTAAATATACTTCTCGTTTAGAACATAGAACATAGAACATTACAGCGCAGTACAGGCCCTTCAGCCCTCGATGTTGCGCCGACCTGTGAAACCCCTCCAAAGCCCATCTACAACATTCCCTTAGCGTCCATATGCCTATCCAATGACCATTTGAATGCGTTTAGTGTTGGCGAGTCGACTACTGTTGCAGGCAGGGCATTCCACGCCCTTACTACTCTCTGAGTAAAGAATCTACCTCTGACATATGTCCTATATCTATCTCCCCTCAATTTAAAGCAATGTCCCCTCATGCTGGACATCACCATCCGAGGAAAAAGGCTCTCACTGTCCACCCTATCTAATCCTCTGATCATCTTGTATGCCTCAATTAAGTCACCTCTTAGCCTTCTTCTCTCGAACGAAAACAGCCTCAAGTCCTTCAGCCTTTCCTCGTAAGATCTTCCCTCCATACCAGGCAACATCCTTGTAAATCTCCTCTAAACCCTTTCCAATGCTTCCATGTCCTTCCTATAATGCGGCGACCAGAACAGCACACAATACTCCAAATGCGGCCGCACCAGAGTTTTGTACAACTGAAACATGACCTCATGGCTCCAAAACTCAATCCCTCTACCAATAAAAGCTAACACACCGTACACCTTCTTCACAACCCTCTCATCCTGGGTGGCAACTTTCAGGAATCTATGGACATGGACACCGAGATCTCTCTGCTCGTCCATACGACCAAGAACCTTACCATTTGCCCAGTACTCTGTCTTCCTGTCATTCCTTCCAAAATGAATCACCTCACACTTTTCTGCATTAAACTCCATTTGCCACCTCTCGGCCCAGCTCTGCAGCTTATCTATGTCCCTCTGTAACTTGTAACATCCCTCTGCACTGTCCACAACTCCACCGACTTTAGTGTCATCTGCACATTTACTCACTCATCCTTCTACGCCCTCCTCCAGGTCATTTATAAAAATGACAAACAGCAACGGCCCCAGAACAGATCCTTGCGGTACACCACTAGTAACTAGACGCCAGTCTGAACATTTCCCATCCACCACCACCCTTTGTCTTCTTCCAGCTGGCCAATTTCTGATCCAAACTGCTAAATCACACTGAATCTCATACCTCTGTATTTTCTGCAATAGCCTACTGTGGGGAATCTTATCAAACGCTTTACTGAAATCCATATACACCACATCAACTGCTTTACCCTCATCCACCTGTTTGGTCACCTTCTCAAAGAACTCAATAAGGTTTGTGAGGCACGACCTACCCTTCATAAAACCATGTTGACTATCTCTACTAAAATTATTCCTTTCCAAATGATTATACATCCTATCTCTTATAAACCTTTCCAAGACTTTTCCACAACAGAAGTAGGGCTCACTGGTCTATAGCTACCGGGGTTATCTCTACTCCACTTCTTGAACAAGGGGGCAACATTTGCTATCCTCCAGTCTTCTGGCACAATTCCTGTAGACAAAGATGACTTAAATATCAAAGTCAAAGGCTCAGCAATCTCCTCCCTAGCTTCCCAGAGAATCCTAGCATAAATCCCATCCGGCCCAGGGGACTTATCTATTTTCACACTTTCAGAATCGCTAACACCTCCTCCTTATGAACCTCAAGCCCTTCTAGTCTAGTAGCCTGTATCTTAGTATTCTCCTCGACAACATTGTCTTTTTCCTGTGTGAATACAGATGAAAAATACTCATTTAGCACCTCTCCTATCTCCTCGGACTCCACGCACTACATCCCACTACTGTCCTTGACTGGCCCTACTCTTACCCTAGTCATTCTTTTATTCCTGACATATTTATAGAAAGCTTTAGGGTTATCCTTGATCCTACCTGCCAAAGATTTCTCATGTCCTCTCCTGGCTCTTCTTAGCTCTCTCTTTAGAGCCTTCCTAGCTAACTTGTAACTCTCAAGCGCCCTAACTGAACCATCACATCTCATCTTTACATCAGCCTCCTTCTTCCTCTTGACAAGTGTTCCAACTGCTTTAGTAAACCATGATTCCCTCACTCGACCACTTCCTCCCTGCCTAACAGGTACATACTTATCAAGGACACGCAGTAGCTGTTCCTTGAACATGCTCCACATTTCCATTATGCCCATCCCCTGCAGTTTTCCTCTCCAGCCAATGCATCCTAAGTCTTGCCTCATCGCATCATAATTGCCTTTCCCCCCAGATATGACACTTGCCTTGCGGTATATACCTATCCCTTTCCATCACTAAAGTAAATGTAATCGAATTGTGGTCACTATCACAAAAGTACTCACCTACCTCCAAATCTGACACCTGTCCTGGTTCATTACCCAGTACCAAATCCAATACAGCCTCGCCTCTCGTTGGCTTATCTACATACTGCGTCAGGAAACCCTCCTGCACACATTGGACAAAAACGGACCCATCTAAAGTACTCGAACTATAGTGTTTCCAGTCAATATTTGGAAAGTTAAAATCCCCCATAATAACTACCCTGTTACTTTCGCTCCTATCCAGAATTATCTTTGCAATTCCTGTTTCTTAACTCAGCCCATACTACCTCAGTATTCGAGTCCTCATCAAATGTCCTCTCAGCCACCGTAATACTGTCCTTGACTAACAATCCCCCCCCCCCCCCCCCCCCCCCTCTCTTACCACCTTCCCTGAGCTTACTGAAATATCTAAACCCCGGCACCTGCAACAACCATTCCTCGCCCTGCTCTATCCATGTCTCCAAAATGGCCACAGCATTGAAGTTCCAGGTACCAACCCATGCCACAAGCTCACCCACCTTATTCCGGATGCTCCTGGCATTGAAGTAGACACACTTTAAACCACCTTCCTTCCTGCCGGTACACTCCTGCAACTTTGAAACCTTACTCATAATCTCACTACTCTCAACTTCTTGTGCACTGGAGCTACAATTCAGGTTCCCAATCCCCTGCTGAACTAGTTTAAACCCTCCCGAAGAGCATTAGCAAACCTCCCCCCCAGGATATTAGTACCCCTCTGGTCCAGGTGTAGACCATTCCGTTTGTAGAGGTCCCACCTACCTCAGAATGAGCCCCAATTGTCCAGGAATCTGAAACCCTCCCTCCTGCACCATCCCTGCAGCCATGTATTCAACTGCTCCCTCTCTCTATTCCTCGACTCACTAGCACGTGGCACGGGTAACAACCCAGAGATAATAACTCTGTTTGTTCTGGATCTAAGTTTCCACCCTAGCTCCCTGAATTCCTGCCTTACATCCCTATCCCTTTTCCTACCTCTGTCGTTGGTACCTATGTGGACCATGACTTGGGGCTGCTCCCCCTCCCCCTTAAGGATCCCGAAAACATGATCCGAGACATTGCGGACCCTGGCACCTCGGAGGCAACACACCAACCGCGAGTCTCTCTCTTTCCCACAGAATCTCCTATCTATAGCCCTAACTATGGAGTCTCCAATGCCTAATGTTATTCTCCTCTCCCCCCTTCCCTTTTGAGCAACAGGGACAGAGTCTGTGCCAGAGACCTGTACCCCATGGCTGACCCCTGGTAAGTCCCCCCACCCAACAGTATCCAAAGCGGTATGCCTGTTACTAAGGGGAACGACCACAGGGGATCCCTATACTGACTGCTTCCTCCCAGCCCCTCTCACCGTCACCTATCTATCTTTATTCTTTGGCGTAACTACCTCCCTAAAGCTTCTATCTATGACCACCTCTGCCTCCCGAATGATCCGAAGTTCATCCAGCTCCAGCTCCAGTCCCCAACACGGTTTTTGAACAGCTGGAGTTGAGTGCACTTCCCACAGATTAAATCAGCAGGGACACTGATGGCGGCCCTCACCTCAAACATTCTGCAAGAGGAACATTGCACTGCCTTCCCTGCCATCCCCTCTCGATAAAAAACAAGAAAAAGAAAGGAAGAGCTTACCTGCTATTCCCTCAACCCCTTAGGTTAGAGAAGGTGGAAGGGTGGGGGACACTACAAGTGTAGTGTCTCGGGTTTAGCAACCGCCCGACTTTTATACAGGTACTCACCTTCCCGATAGGCCCCTGCTCCCGCCGAAAATCCGGAGGCCGCTCCCGCTGAAAGGCAAGCAAATTTATAGGCACACACTCACCTTCCCGACAGGCCCCTGCTCCCGCCGTAAATCCGTGTGTTGTTTAAAAAAAACAACACACGCAAACAAGCATAATAATAAAGTCCATCTTTCGCCTTCTTCTTCCTCCAACCAAAATCCTTCCATTCATCACATTCGTGACAAAGTATCAGTTATCACATTTTGCCGTCCTGCCACATGTCCTATTTTTAAATGAAATGGCTGTAACAATAAACTCCAGCGAAACAGCCTTGCATTGTTATTCCGGAATCGCTCCAAAAACGTCAGAGGATTATGATCAGTATATATAATGGTGTCAGATGGATTGCTGGTCACATAAATGTGAAAATGTTGCAAAGCCAGCACCAAACTCAACGTCTCCTTCTCAATCGTCGAAAACTTTTTCTGCTGAGAATTCAATTTCTTTGAAAAATAACCAGCAGGCCGCTCTAGCCCTTCGTCGTCGTCTTGTAGAAGCACCGCACCTACGCCCACTTCACTCACATCAACAGCCACTTTGAATGGTTTGGTATAATTTGGGATGACTAATACAGGAGCAATGGCTAACACAGCCTTCAGGCTGTCAAATGCCTGTTGACACTACGCTGTCCACTGGAATTTGTTACGCTTCTTGAGCAAGCCCGTCAGTGGAGCGACCACACTGCTAACATTTGGTCCAAATTTCTGGTAAAATCCATTCATACCAAGAAACCGCATTATTTGCCATCGTGCCGAGGGTATCGGAAACTCCCCAATAACTTTCGTTTTCACATCCCGTGGGATCATTCGACCCAGTCCGATTGTATGGCCAAGGAAAGTGACTGGGGCTTTTCCAAATTCACTTTTGGCTCGGTTTATCACCAAACCTGCCTCCTGAAATCGATCGAATAACTCACTCAGATGTTTCAAATATTCTTTCTATGTCTTGCTGAAAACTACCAGATCGTCGATGTATACCACACAATTGGGTAATCCTGAAACGACTGTATGAGTTAACCGTTGAAATGTTGCTGGGGCATTTTTCATGCCAGATGGCATAACTTTGAACTGGTATATATCATCTGGAGTCACAAAAGCTGAAAATTCCTTTGCCTTTTTAGATAACGGCACCTGTCAGTAACCTTTCAGTAAATCCAATTTGGAAATAAAAGCGGATTGTCCCACTTTCTCAATGCAATCCACCAAATGTGGGATAGGATAAGAGTCCATTCTTGTAACTGCATTCACCTTTCGTTGGGTCCGTCTGGTTTAGGTACCATCACTATGGGTGAGCTCCATATGCAGCAACCCACTTCAATTATGCCAATTTTAAGCATACTCTCAATCTCTTTGTTAACCTGTGCCAATTTTAAAGGGTTAAGTCTATATGGATGTTGTTTGATCAGAACAGCATTTCCCACATCTACATCATGTATAGCCATTTTAGTCCTTCCCAATTTATCACTACAAACTTGCCCATGTGATATCAATAACTCTTTCAGATCAGTTTGTTTTTCCTCTGGAAGGTAACTTAACAATTCATCCCAATTTTTAAGAACATCCTCATTTTCCAATTTAATTTGAGGTATGTCAAATTCACAGTTATTTGGATTTGGTTCATCACTTTGAGTTAGAATCATTAAAACTTTTCTCTCCTTTCCTTTCAAAGTACCTTTTAAGCATATTCACATGACACACTCGGTGAGTCTTCCTTCTATCTGGTGTTTTTACCAAATAATTCACCTCACTTAATTTCCTTTCAATCTGATACGGTCCACAAAACCTAGCTTTTAAAGGCTCCCCTACCACTGATAACAACACTAAAACTTTATCTCCACTTGAAAAACTACGAACTGTGGATTTCTTGTCCGCTACCCGTTTCGTCACATTTTGTGCAACTTTCAAATGTTGTCTAGCCAATTCACCTGCTCTATTTTAATCGTTCCCTAAAATTTGACACATAATCCAATAGTATAAAAAGCACTTAGTCACCACATTCTGGCGCCTGTTCGGGGAGGCTGGTACGGGAATTGAACCGTGCTGCTGGCCTGCTTTGGTCTGCTTTAAAAGCCAGCAATTTAGCCCAGTGTGCTAAACCAGCCCCTTATTTCCGATTTCTTACCCACCAATTTTTCCTTAATCAATTTAAGTGGTCCTCATACCTCATGACCAAAAATTAGTTCAAAAGGACTAAATTTGGTTGACTCATTAGGTGCATCCCTAATTGCAAACAGTATGAATGGAATTCTTTTATCCCAATCCTATGGATAAACTCGACAATAAGCCCTCAACATTGTCTTTAATGTCTGATGCCACCTTTCTAATGCTCCCTGTGATTCTGGATGGTAAGCAGTTGATTTAAATTGTTTTATTCCGAAGCTATCCATAACTTCTTTGAATAACTTTGAGGTAAAATTTGATCCTTGATCCGATTGTATTTCTATGGGTAGTCCATGTCTAGTAAAGAATTTAAGTAACTCCTCCACAATCTTTTTAGCTGTAATATTACGTACTGGAATGGCCTCTGGAAACTTAGTAGACACATCCATTATAGTCAAAAGATATTGATTCCACTTTTGGTTTTAGGAAGCGGTCCCTCACAATCAATTCGGACCCTCGTAAAAGGTTCCTCAAATGCTGGAATGGGTATTAAGGGCGCAGGTTTTATCACTGCTTGAGGTTTTCCTATCACTTGACATGTGTGACATGATTGACAAAATTTAACTACATCTTTCTGTAGTCCAGGCCAATAAATATGTTTCTGGATTTTAGCTTGTGTTTTCCTTATTCCCAAATGACCTCCCACTGGTATCTCATGTGCAACTCGCAACACTCCCTTTCTATACCCAACCGGCAATACTACTTGATGAACTTCTGCCCACTTTTCATCCACCTGCATATGTACAGGTCTCCATTTTCTCATCAAGACATCACTTTATGGTACTAACACTTTGGTATACTCTCAGATTCCTCTTCCGTATATGCTTTCTGATATATCCGTTTTATTTCTACATCTTTCTGCTGTAACTCCGCCAATTTTCCTGAACTAAAAATATCCGCCTCATCCTCCACCTATTCTTGTTCTTTTTCAACCATCTGATCAAAAATTGTTTTGATAATTGCACTTCAACTTCATCTTCACTCTTTGATTTCTCCTCTTGTCTTAACCTGTGACTTTGCGACCTTGTTATGACACAATCCAGAACAATCCCAGGATATTCGTCCGTCAACACTTCAGTTGTCTGATTTTCCACCGGCTTATCAACCGCAGTAGGCATCACTCCCACCTGCGATCCAGCTATATCGTTACCCAAGATAAACTGTATTCCTGGACAAGATAGTCTATTACTCCTACCACCACTTCACCACTCTTCACTGGACTTTCCAACCTTACCTTATATAATGGAAAGCTATTCCTCTCACCCTGAATTCCACATATCACCACCTTTTCTGGCAACATTCTTCCCAAACTACATAATTCCTCATCGCTTACCATTAAAGATTGACTAGCCCCTGTATCTCTTAAAATTGTGACTTCTTTACCTTCTCCTCTTGATACACATGAGTAAACTTTACCCACACAAGTACATTCTTTAAAGACATCTGGCACCTTCTTAACAATTACTTCTTGAACAAGGCTGTACAATTGTTTGCACCTCTTTCGCTTCCCTTGGGCTTTCCTTTACCACTCCAACAAATCCCTCTCTTATTCTGTTTTACCACATCAGCCTTTCCAGTGCTTTTCTTCAACCAACACGGTGACGTTACATGGCCTAGCTTATTACAGTGAAAACATTTGAAACTTTTCATTTATTTTCCACCCTCCTGGATTTCTTTTTTAATCTGAGGTACACTCTCTTTATTGTCTCCCATCAGATCACCTTTACCTTTTACCACTTGAGTATTTCTCATGTCCCCAGTTTCTACCCTTCACCGGCTGAAACTGATGTCGGAATCCAATCTTTGATTGATGAACTAATTCATAATCATCTGCCATTTCTGCTGCTAGTCTCGCAGTTTTAACCCTCTGTTCTTCCACATGAGTTCTCACTACATCAGGAATTGAATTTTTAAACTCCTCCAAAAGTATAATTTCTCTGAGAGCTTCATACGTTTGGTCTATTTTCGAAACCCTTATCCACCTATCAAAATTACTCTGCTTGAGCCTTTCAAACTCCAAGTATGTTTGACCAAATTCTTTCCTTAAATTTCTAAACCTTTGTCTGTAAGCTTCAGGCACTAGCTCATATGCACGTAAGATGGATTTCTTCACCTCCTCATACGTTCCAGATACCTCCTCTGATAGTGATGCAAACACTTCACAAGCTCTACCTACCAGCTTTGTTTGAATTAGTAACACCCACATGTCCTGTGGCCATTTCATTTGTTTAGCTGCCTTCTCAAATGAAATGAAAAAGGCTTCCACTTCCTTCTCGTCAAACCTTGGAAATGCTTGGACATATTTAAATAGATCCCCGCCATGCCTTTGACTTTGACGCTCTTTCTCACTATCCTCATCACTATCATCCAACTGTACGTTTCCCTTTACATCTGCCAATTTTAACTGACTGTCTTGTTTCATTGCCATTTTCTGAAGTTCAAACTCTCTCTCTTTATATTTTTCCCTGATCTATATCTCCCTTTCTCTTTTTTTGTTCTGCTAGGGCTATTCTTTCTTTTCTCCTTTCCTCTCTCTCCTTTTCTTTTTCCTCTCTCTCTCTTTCTTTTATCACTCTCTCTCTTTCATACTCAAGCCGCTTTAATTCTTTCTCATGTTCCATTTGTTTAATTTGCAACTGAATTTTTGCCATTTCCAATGAGTCAAACTGTATCTGAGGCAACTTTAAATGCTTAGCCACGGGCATAATTACCTCACCTTTTTGCATTTTGTCAGTTAATGTTATCTGCAATGTTTTTGCCAAATCTAACAGTCTGCTTTTAGTCTCTGTCCGTAAGATCCTGGGCGGAATTCTCCGCAGGGGGCCGAATTCATGACGGCCGTCGTGAACTTGGCCGAGGTTCACGTCGGCCTCGGAGCCCGCTCCCCGCACCTAATTCACCCCCACCCGGGGGGCTAGGAGCAGGCCTCCGTCTTTCTCGGCAGCGACCTCGTCACGCCGAGAATGTGAAGTCATCCGCGCATGCGTGGGTTGCCGGTTCCAACCCGCGCATGCGCGGATGACTTCATCACGCAGACGGCACAAACCCGCGCAAGCGCGGTGGCCGTCTTTCTCCTCAGCCGCCCGGCAAGACGTGGCGGCTTGATCTTGCCGGGCGGCGGAGGGGAAAGAGTGCGTCCGTTTTGGACGCTGGCCCGATGATCGGTGGCCACCGATCGCGGGCCTGTCCCCTCCAGAGCACAGTCGCGGTGCTCCTGTCTCAATCGGGCCCCTAGATGCCCCAAACGGGCATCTGCCGCCCGTTTCACGAATGCAGCGACCAGGTGTGGTTGCTGCCGTGGTGATACGGGCGTGAAGGGCTGGCCACTCGGCCCATCGAACTCGGAGAATCGCCGTTCGCTGTGAAAAATGGCGAGCAGCAATTTTTCCGAGCGGGGGGGAGAATCGCTGGGGGCACCAGGGGGCGTAAAAAATGTTGGGAGGCCCTCCCACGATTCTCCCACGCCACGTGGGGAGCGGAGAATTCCGCCCGCTGTGTGTGACAGTCTCCACCCCCAAAAACCTCTGAGCCTCTGAAAGAGCCATTATCCACAACACACTTAAACTAAAATACCACACCGGAAAAGCAACAATCCTTCACTGTCTTTAAGTTCACAAAAGCCAATCCAATAGATAGACTTTTATCCCCCTCGAGCCCCCAATTGTTGTGGGTGAGGTGTTTTCAGAACCCCAAAATGTATCATGGAGTTCAACCAACCCCCACCTTTAATGGATTGTTGCTTTTGAAGCACACGGCCTGTTCCCCAGGTGTAGTATTACAATTATGGACATGTGGTTTTTAAAACAAAACAATGTTTATTCCATGAACTCAAATTAACCTTTTAAATAAACATTGGATCTCTTAACAGCCCTTACTTCAAATGTAATCCCGAAAATAATACTACACTACCCAATCCTGCAAACTGTTCCTTTACATATCCAAAAGATTTACCAAATCCTTCAAACAGAAGCACATTAGATTTATATTCAATACTGAGACCTTTTTACAATTCTGATTTCACCAATAGATTAAGAGATAGTCCTTCATGACAGAGATCACCAACAATAAAAGCAAATTACTGCGGCTGCTAGAATCTGAAACGAAAGGGAAAATGCTGGAAAATCTCAGCAAGTCTGGCATCATATGTAGGGAGAGAAAAGAGCTAATGTTTTGAGTCCGATGACTCTTTGACAAAGCTAGCAGACAGAGGAAGTGGGAAATATTTAAACTGTGGAGTGAGAATGAAAGATGAGTCATGGCCACAGAAACCCAGGGAAACTGGGTGCTAATGGCCACAGATACCAAGGGGAAAGAGTGCAAATGGCAGTCCCCAGAGAGGACAAAAGATGTGAAAGGTCAAACAGCAGAGAAACTAACATCAGAGGATAAACTGTAGGTGTGGGGGGAGGGGAAGGGGGAAGCAAAGAGGAGAAAGGTGCAGGAAAGAAAGAAATGGTAAAAGACAGTTAAAATGAAATGAAAACAAATGGGTTGAGGTGGGGCTGAAGTTGTTGAATTCGATGTTCAGGCCGGAAGGCTGTAGTGTGCCTAACCGGAAGATGAGATGTTGTTCCTCCAGTTTGCGTTGCGCTTCACTGGAACATTGCAGCAGGCCAAGTACAGACATGTGGGCATGGGAGCAGGGTCTTTTGTTAAAATGACAAGCAACAGGAAGGTCATGATCCTGAATGCGCACAGACCGAAGATGCTCAGCAAAGCGATCACCCAGTCTGCGTTTGGTCTCTCCAATACAGAGGAGACCACATTGGGAGCAGCGAATGCAATAGACCAGATTGAAAGAGGTGCAAGTGAAACGCTGCTTAACCTGGAATGAGTGTTTTGGGCCGGGAACGTTAAGCATGGAAGAAGTAAAGGGCCAGGTGTTACAGGCTGATCTGAATTGCTGAGATCACCAGCAATGCAGCTCACAGCCACACCCAAGTTTTCTTCAAACTGAAACTAAAACTCACAAAAAACAGAAGTGAACTCAGCTCCCCCCCGTGACATCATTTCAGTAATATGATCAGCTTTATTTCTTAAAGGTACATTTCTTAAACATCCAATTATTAAAGGCACTCTCACATGACAGGGGTCTGCGGGCCTGTGAGTATGAGTGTCGGGCCTGTGATTTTGAGGATTGGGACCTGGCCCGGCAAACTTCAGCGAAATGTCCCTTTTTACTGCAGTCACTGCAATTCGCGTTCCGACCCAGGCAGCGATGCCTGGCCGCAGAAGTAGCAGGGTAGCCTCCCCGTGTTGGGTGGGCAGCCACGTGGCACAGGCCTGGGGTACTCTCTGGTCGGGGGTCCACGAGGGGGTTGCGTGATCAGACGGGAACGCGTTGAGGCTTTGGAATGCTACTTCTAGGGAGGAGGCTAGCTTTACCGTCTCTTCCAGGTCGAGGGCACCTTTCTCAAATAGGCTCTGTCTCACATAGTTGGACCTGACTCCAGCCACCTAGGCGTCCCGGACGGCGAGGTCCATATGTTGAGTGGCCGTAACGGCCTGGCACGGCGCAAGGACTTTGAGGTCACGTAGGTAATCCTCCAGCGATTCCCCGGGGCCCTGGCGGCAAGTAGTGAGGAGATGCCGTGCGTACACCTTGTTCACTGGCCTTACGTATAGGCGCTTCCTCGAGTTGTGCAGAGATTCAATGGTTCATCCAGGCGTGGAGGAGGCTCAGCTTCTGGTCATCAGAGATGGAAGGCGGGGAGGAGGCAGCCAGGTAGGCCTCGAAACAGCAGAGCCAGTGCGAAAAAATCCCTTTGGCCTCTGCGGCTTGTGGGTCGAGTTCCAGTCGGTCATGTTTGAGGGCTGATTCCATTGTGGTGTTGTAGTCGATTACATTGATGCGACCAACAATTTACGTGAAACAGAGAGTAGATATAAACTGTTGGCTTTAATCGACTAGAACAGAGCCTGCCTGTGACTGATCTGCTAGAGAGCGCCGCCTACACAGCTGCTGCTCTTTATACCTCCCCTCAAGGGGCGGAGCCAGGGGCGGAGCCCACAAGGGCACCAACATGATACATTCCATGCAATATCGTACAATGGTCCATAGGTGGAGCCCACATGGGCAACAGCGTGATACAGAGTAATACATGGTGAATGGTTAATACAATACGTTCACCACAATCATAAGAGGGCCCATTCAGTCAAGCACAAGCTTGATACTGTGGACGTTGGAAATCAGAAGTTAAAAACAGAAAATGCCGCATAGACTAAGCAGGCCTCTGTGGAGGGAGAAACAGGTTTAACGTTTCAAATTTCATCAGAATTTGCGGATTCGTTGGGCGGGTTGTGCGCCCCTCCCAACCGCCACGGTGTGTTTTGCGATGGTGGAGGTGACTCACCATTGGGCGGCGGCGGAATCTTCGGGTCCTGCCGCTGTTCAATGGTTTTTTTTTGTTGTTCGCACCCTCTGCCACCAAGGGGCCCACGACAGGGGGGGGGTCGCCATAAGCGGGACCGGAAGCTCCTGTTGGTGGGTATGGCCAGAACATTTTCGCCATTGAATGTTCGATTCGGATCTGGGAACGTTCCCTCATTAATGCTGCCCAACAGGAAGTGATGTCAGCAGAAGGAGAACGATTGGTCAGCTGGTCAGCAGAGTGAGCTTCAAAAGGAGGTCATGAGATGTCTTACCCGCACCTGAGTGTGTAGGCAAGGCCTCAGCCTCATGTCTCATCCTAGTCAAGGCACCTCCCGCAGTGCAGCACCCGCCCTCACTGTCCTCTCATCTCCTCACTGTCCCTGCCTCACTGTTCCCTCATCCTCTCACTATCTCCTCATCCACTCACTGTCCCCTCAGCCCCTTATCTCCTCCTCCCTCACTGAACCTCATCCCCTCACTCTCCACTCCCTTCTTCTCATTGCCCCCTCGTCCCCTCATTGTGCCCGCCTCAGCTCATTATTTCCTCATTACCTCAATATCGTCTCATCCCCTCACTGTCCCCTCAACCCGTCACTGCCTCCTCGACCCCCCACTATCCCCTCATATCTCCCTGCCAAGAAAATTGCGGCTGGGTGAATCCAGCACATTATGTCTCACATTGCCATTTTCCTGCAGGATTAATTCAGTATCTGGATATTGGTCAGAGGATCTGAAGCATCACTCAGTCATAAGAAACTGATATTATGAAGCCAAACTATCAAATTATTGTAACTTGTAAGTTCTGATAAATAGTGTACTTGCATCCTGTTAATTGAGGGCAGCATGGTAGCACAGGTGCTTCACAGTGCCAGGGTCCCAGGTTCGATTCCTGGCTTGGGTCACTGTCTGTGCGGAGTCTACACGTTCTCCCCGTGTCTACGTGGGTTTCCTCCGGGTGCTTCGGTTTCCTCCCACAGTCCAAAGGTGAGGATTGGTTATGCTAAATTGCCCTTAGTGTCCAAAAACATTTAGGTGGGGTTACGGGGATCGGGAGGAAATGTGGGGAGAGGGGATAGGATAGCGTATGGACTCAGGTAGGGTGCTCTTTCCAAGGGCCGGTGCAGACTCAATGGGCCAAGTGGCCTCCTTCTGCCCTGTAAATTCTATGATTATAAGTGGAGTGCACATTGACAGGAATT
This sequence comes from Scyliorhinus canicula, assembly GCF_902713615.1. Classification (NCBI taxonomy): domain Eukaryota; kingdom Metazoa; phylum Chordata; class Chondrichthyes; order Carcharhiniformes; family Scyliorhinidae; genus Scyliorhinus; species Scyliorhinus canicula. Next base: position 23,936,597 of record NC_052151.1, on the reverse strand, counting down.
AGCACATTCCACATTCCGCTCTTGACTTTGCGATGTTTATTCAGAGGAGAGATTTGGGGCAGCACGTAGCATTGTGGGTAGCACAATTGCTTCACAGCTCCAGGGTCCCGGGTTCGATTCCAGCTTGGGTCACTGTCTGTGTGAAGTCTGCACATCCTCCCTGTGTGTGCGTGGGTTTCCTCTGGGTGCTCCGGTTTCCTCCCACAGTCCAAAGATGTGCAGGTTAGGTGGATTGGCCATGATAAATTGCCCTTAGTGTCCAAAATTGCCCTTAGTGTTGGGTGGGGTTACTGGGTTATGGGGATAGGGTGGAGGTGTTGACCTTGGGTAGGGTGCTCTTTCCAAGAGCCGGTACAGACTCGATGGGCCGAATGGCCTCCTTCTGCACTGTAAATTCTATGAGACAGTTCCAAAGTGCTTTTGCAGTACCACGCTATCTAGTGTGTTTATTTGGAAATAACAAGTTCTATTAGGCCAGTGCAGAGACATTGATTTCAGCGTCTCTCCAAACATCTATGTTCCCCATGAACTACTCAACGTTGCTCGAGAGAACTTCGAGTCTCGGATCTACATTAGAGTTCAGTGGGCTGTGGTGAAATTGAAACAAATGAAATTGACAATCCACGGTTCGATCAGGTTCATTGCAAAGTGCCAGCCACTCACCTCTGAAGAATGTGGGGTCGGGTAAAGCTTTGCAATACATACACGGCCTTGCCACAATGTCAGAACATCTGAAAACACTTTGCAGGCAAGGGACTACTTTTGAAAAGCAATGGCGGTCACCATAGAATCATAGAGATTTACAGCATGGAAACAGGCCCTTCGGCCCAACTTGTGCATGCTGTCCAGCTTTTCACCACTAAGCCAGGTCAGCAGGGAAAGCACCAGCCAACACAGGGTTGCCAACAAACAGCGAGTGAGTGAGTTGCAGACACTTTGGCTTGTGATGATGCTTTTGGTTGACAAAGAAGTATTGGCCACGACACAGGTGTGATCAGTTCACCTGTTTGCAGGCTCTGAGAGGAACATTGATCATGACATCGAGAATACACCTTGCTCTTAGTCAACAATGCGGCATTTCCATGTTGCTGCGATGAAATCCTTCATTGGGGGGCTGTGACTTTAGCCATCCATCTCCGAAACTCTGGAATTCTTTAAACTTTTCCTTCTCCTTGAGGATGTTCCCTAAAACCGACCATTTTGACCAAACCTTTGGTCACCTGCCCTAAGGTCCGCTCCTTTGACTTGGGGTCAATTTTAATCTGATTAATTTCCTGTGCAATGCCTTGGGATTGCTTTATTGCATTAATGGAGTTTGATAAATTCAAGTTGCTGTTGAAATGACATTAGCTTATTGACATTGGAGCCCATTTGGCTTATCACGTCGGCACCGGCCTTTGGAAAGAGCACCCGACCAAATCCCATGCCTCCACCCCATCCCCATAACCCAGTAACCCCACCTAACCTTTTCCTTTGGACCACAAAGGGGCAATTTAGCATGGTCAAGCCACCTAACCTGCACATCTTTGGACTATGGGAGGAAACTGGAGCACCCAGAGGAAACCCATGCTACCAAAAAGGAGCATCGAGCAAAGCTGGAGAAAGTCCTCCGATGATTCTCTAACGTGGAGAAAATATCATGTTCCAGGCGGGTAAGGTAAAATACCTTGGGTACCATGTCGATAAAGACAGCTCATGCCCTTCACCCGGCACTTGTGAAGTCCAACGGGATTGAACATAACCGAACAGCACCATACGCTCCATCTTCCAACGGCCTAGCCGAGCAGGCTGTCCAAACATTTAAAATAGACTGCCTGTTCTCTGGAGACCAGATTGGCCAAGTTCCACTTCGATTAGAAGACTATGCCACACACTACAATGGGAGTTGTGTCGGCGGAGCTGTTCATGGGCCGTCGACTTTGGACCAGACTAAGCCCAGCAGAAGGATGTGGAGGCTTTGGAGAGGTTGCAGAGGAGGTTTACCAGGATGTTGCCTGGTCGGGAGGGTGTTAGCTATGTGGAGAGGCTGAATAGACTCGGACTGGTTTCATTAGAATGACGGAGGTTGAGGGGCAACCTGATAGAGGTCTACAAGATTATGAGAGGCATGGATAGAGTGTATGGGCAGGCACTCTTTCCCAGGGTAGAGAGGTCAGTCTACCAGGGGGCGTAGGTTCAAGGTCCATGGGGCAAAGTTTAGAGGAGATTTGTGAGGCAGGTTTTTTACACAGCGGGTGGTGACTGCCTGGAGCACTTTGCCAGGGGAGGTTGTGGAAGCAGATACATGTTGCGCCTTCTTTATCTAAACCACAGTGTGTGTTTAACCCGTATACGGTGGACAAACAATCACCCAAGTTGTTTAGTGCAAGAATTGCTTCTTAACATACGCAAGGTTAATTACTTAATCAATCACACCGTCGTGCAGATTGGACTCTCAACGAATACACTTAACTTCCAGGTGACTGGCAAGTACAGAGCACATAAGGCCTTATCTAGGATCTAATAGTCTGGCAGTGCTGGAGTTCTTGTAGCTGGCTGTCTGTGTCCTCTGTTCTGGTCCCTCTGTGGATGGCGTGGATGGTGCTATTCTTGGCTGGTGATGGATTCACCGTTGTTGTTGGCTGTCGAAGCTGCAGTCATGAGTTGTAGTCGAGAGAGCAAGTGGTGGTCTACGTGGTACCTTTGATCCTTCCAGCTTTCGCGTCCTTTTGGATGGTCCCAGGTGAAAGTCCAATGGATCGATAGAGTCTCCATCTCCCTGATCGATCCTGACCAATTGGGGGCGGACACCTTGATGACTGGAAAGCAGGTGCCGCTGAGTCTGCCACTTATTGTCAGTTTCTACCTGGAGCCCATTGTTCCGGGATGACCTTTTAATGGCCTTTCTCCTGTGTTAGTTTCTGCATAAGTCTGAGCTGTAGCTTTGTATATTTGCAGGCTGCAAGCCTGTCTGCGTTCAGGCTTGGCCAAATTTCCTTTCAATCTTTGCGGGCGGCCATTTTAGATGGCCACATACATTAATGACGTTCAAAAGGCATCTTGACAAATACATGGATAGGATGGGTATAGAGGGGATACGGCACAAGGAAGTACTGAGAGTTTTGGCCAAGGTTGGTATCATGACCGGTACAGGCTTGGAGGGCCGAAGGGCCTGTTCCTGTGCTGTATTGTTCTTTGTTCATAGCTGGAACTTAACCAACACCCACACATACAAACACCTTAAACCAGCATGAATCTAACTATAGGTTTTACCCTCCAGGTACAGAAACATTACATTAAACTCACTTAAAACTATACCTTATTTCTAATGTTTACCAATACAAATCCCAATACCAATTTCCGTACCAGCCTCCCCGAACAGGCGCGGGAATGTGGCGACTAGGGGCTTTTCACAGTAACTTCATTTGAAGCCTACTCGTGACAATAAGCGATTTTCACTTCACTTTCACTTTTTCAAACATAAATCTCTGAAAAACACATTAGTTTTCCTGTTAAGAGATGTTCAAAATCATGATGCAGCTGGACAGAGTAGAAAGCGAGAAGCAATTCACACTGGTAGAAGGATCCAGAACCAGATGACACCAATTAAAGTCATCGCCAAACAAGCGATGGTGATGTGAGTGACGAATATCTCTTTTACGTAAGTGAGTGGTTAGGATCTGAAATGCACAGCCTGGGAGTGGGATGGAGGCAGATAAAATGATGGCTTGCGAAAGGCAATTGGATAAGGACTCGCAGAGGAGAGATTTGCAGCAGTTTAAGGGGAAAGCTGGAGGAGTGGTGTTGGTTAAATTGCCCTTTCAGAGAGATAAATGGGAGACACAACTGACATATTTTACAAATTGGCTCTGCCGCCTGCTCAGACTTTAATGATGACAATGAGTCACAAAATCTTTCAAATTCCATCTTCCTCATCAGTAGTGTCAGCTTCTTTCCTTCTTCGGAGCTCCTCCGATTGTCAACCATCCCAAACTCCACTGGCATGGCCTTCATCAAAAATGGCACATGTCCGCGGAACCTGTTCAACCCAGTCTGGACGGTTTAAGTCGACCAATGTTATCTTCAAGTCATGGAAACAGCTCCAGCGACTTATTCTCTTTGCTTATTCTCAGCTTCTCGACCGAGCACCTTCCTTTCCAACTTGCCTGTTCTGCTCCAGTGGACTTTGACAACTGCTTCCGCACAGATTGGACTGAAGTGCGTCCTTTTATACCTTTCAGTTTTGACTTCCCAACCGCAGTTTGTTCCGGATTTTAGTAGAGACTGGGAAGTTTAATTTAATTTCTGTGTTTACCTTTACTGCATCAATTTTTGTTGCATTTGTAGTTCAGCTTCTGTTTTCACGTAGAGCCTGCCAATTCATTTTTTTAAAATAAAAATTCCCACACAGGATGGTTAAAGCAGATGATGTGGTAGATTGAAAGGAAGTGTTTCCTCTGGTGGATGGGCCCAAAACAAAGTGGCTTTAAGATTAGGCCTGGATCATTCAGCGCGATGTTAAAAAGAATTTCTTCACACTGTTATGAAGATGTCTTATATCAAATATAAATTTATAATCTCATTGGTTGGACATCCGTATGTGTTGAAGTTTTGAAAAGGGCATATTTCTGAAGCAGGGGACACTGGCTTACAGCAGCTACCATGTTGCATTTGTGAAGGACACAGGTTACTTTTGTGGAGCCACAAAGTCGATGGAGTTCTTAGAGAAAGGTCATGTGATGCAACGTTTGGTTTTAAAAAGATACCGGATTTAGGAGAGTGAGAGCAGCTACCACAGGGTTAACAGCCTCACCTCATCTCCCTTTCTTCTGAAATCTCTCTCATCAAAACTGAGCTGTTTGTGGTTTGTAAAACCACCAGAAGACTTTCTTGCTGCAAACTGAGAGATTTTGAATTCCAAATCAGCCACCTGCCACTGCAGACCTGCTGCTCCACATTCCTGTACCGGCTGAGGTTATTCATGAAGGTCCCACCTTCTCGACCTTCCTCCTCGCCTGAGGTGAATCACCACCAGTCAGTGTGACAATATGTGTATGATGAGAATAATGAAGGGTTAACAATTTACTGTGACTGCATCCAGCCACTAGATGGCGATGAAGCGCATACATGTGGATCACGGAATACTCTTGATTCGGGGGGGGAGACTGTTAGGCGAGGTAGAGAATAGTCATGTTGTCAGGAGCTCTGTAATTAGAATCAGAGTTTTAGTGAATCTGTAATCTATTATACCGTAACAGCTTCCCCGAACAGGTGCCGGAATGCGGCGACTAGGGGCTTTTCACAGTAACTTCATTCGAAGCCTACTTGTGACAATAAGCGATTTTCATTTCATTTCACCTTAGCAAGCAAGTCAAACCTATTTAGTTGTGGTGTAAAAAAATTAGCTTTGTTCAAAACTTACCTTGCTGTTCTTTGTGAGACTACATTTCAAAGCCATCCTCATTCCAAAAGCAAAGAACACCACAGTCAGTTCTCCCCCTCAATGGGGAAAGTAGCCTATGGGCATCTGGGAGGATGGCGACATTATACTCACACGGTTCCACAGTGGATAGAGACCCTTTAGCTGTAAATAAACCTCTGGACGTACCAACAATTTTTTTTTCTGACTTTACTTGTTACTTGGCCAAGTTTTTAAGCTCTGATACTCTGCAGAGTTTTATTTCTTCTTTGCATGTTTGGGGGTGAGGTGTGGTGGGATTGTGTGTGGGTTTTTTTGGTATCAGTGTGTAGATGGACATATTTGTACTTTTTAAACCTTATGTCAATAATTTATTCATCTTTACCTGAGCGAGTTTTAGCAATAAAAGGAACCTGGCTGGCTTATTTCTTGCCCTGATCTATACACAGTTAAATCTATATTAAATTGCCAATATCACCTCCCTTTGAAACTCAAACTCTCTTCCAACCAATGCGGGTGTGGGGGAAAAGATGGAGTCAGTTCACCCCTGCTAACCTGGTCAGAAAAACTCAAAGAGTGGTGGAATCCTGGATTTCCTCCCAGAAGAAGCTGTTGAGGTTGGGTGGGATGGAAGGGCAAGTGAAAGTTCGAAGCTGGCATTGATATGTTTTTTTTGAGTAAAGGTATTTGAGGGTTACAGAACCAAAGGAAGCTGATGAAATTAACATTACAGATCTGCGAGATCTAATTAAAGTGGATCAGGCTCAAGGTGCAGAATGGCCTACTCCTGTGTCTGTGATTGAGTAGGAAGTTGAGGTAATCTGAATTTGGTCTGACTGAGCACAGCACAGACTTCTCAGGCGTGGTACTAATTAACTCTGCTCTCATAGAGAACCCATAAGCAGAATTTGGGAAGTAGAAATATTGACTCAAGTGAGGTTAGCAGCCCTCCTTGGAATTCAAGAAGTCTATTGCCGGGGTAATGGATATAAAAATACGCAGATCTTTTGAATATAAATCAACAACTTAAAAGTTAAAAACATCGCTATTCTGTTTAAATCATTATTCATATAATTTAGCAAATGGGAGCCAGTAATCTAGCTCCGGTGATTAGAGAAACATAGAAAGTAGGAGCTTGGGGAGGCCATTCGACCCTTCGAGCCTGTTCTGCCATTGATTATGATCATGGCTGATCATCCAACTCAATAGCCTACTTCCGCTTTCCCCCCGTACCCATTGATTCTCTTCGCTCTAAGTGCTTTATCTAACTGTTTCTTGAAAATGTACAATGTTTGGGCCTCAGCTACTTCCTGCGGTTAAGAATTCCACAGTCTCACCACTCTCTGGGGTTTCTCCTCACCTCTATACTAAATGGTCTATCCCGTATCCTTAGACTGTGACCCCTTGGTTCTGGATCCCCCACCATTGGGAACATCCATTTTACATCTACCCTGTCGAGTCATGTTTGAATTTTAAAGGTTTCTAGGAGATCCCCCTCATTCTTCTGAACTCCTGTGGAGCCAGTGGCATAGCGGTATTGTCACTAGACTAGTGATCCAGAGATCCAGAATAATGCTCCTGGGACCCCGGTTCAAATCCCGTCATGCTAGATGGTGACATTTGAATTCAATAAAATTCTGGGATTAGGGTGACCATGAAACCATTGTCGATTGTCATAAAAACCCATCTGGTTCACTAATGTCCTTCAGGGAAGGAAATCTGTCATCCTGACCTGGTCTGGCCTACATAAGACTCCAGAACTACCAGCAATGTGGTTGACTCTTATGGGCAATAAATGCTGACCCAGCCAGCGACGCCAACATTCCATGTGCAAATGAAAAAAAACAATCCTAACTAATTCAATCTCTCCTCGTACGTCAGTCCCGCCATCCCAGAAGTCAGTCTGGTAAACTTTATCTGAACTCCCCTTAGAGCAAGAACATAAGGAGACCAGAATTGCCCACAGTATTCCAGATGTGGCTTCACCAATGCCCTGTATAATCGCAGCAAAACATCCTTGCTCGTGTACTCGAATCCATTCGCTATGAAGGCCAACATACCATTTGCCTTCTTCACTGCTTGCTACACCTGCATGCTTACCTTCAGTGACTGGTGTGCGAGGATACCCACGTCTCGTTGCACTTCCCCTCTCCTGATTTATGGCCATTCAGACAATAGTCTGCCTTCTCGTTTTTCCTACCAAAGTGGATAACCGCATTTAGGTGGGGATGGTTGACAGCTTCAAATTCCTAGGTGTATACATCACCAACAATCTGTCCTGGTCCACTCACGTCAAGCGATGACCAAGAAAGCACAACGGTGCCTATAATTCCTCGGGAAACAAAGGAAATTCAGCATGTCCACAGTGACCCTTACCAATGCATTGTAGAAAGCAACCTATCTGGCTGCATCACAACCTGGTGTGCTCAGCCCAAGACCGCAAGAGAGTCATGAACACACAGCCCAGTCCATCACACGGACCCACTTCCCAAACATTGACTCTGTCTACACTTCCCGCTGCCTTGGGTAAGCGGGCAGCATAATTGAAGACCCCTCTCACCCGGGTTATTCACTTTTCCAACCTCTTCCATCGGGCAGGAGATACAAAAGTCAGAGAACATGCACTAGCAGGTTCAAAAACAGCTTCTTCCCTGCTGTTACCAGACTCCTGAATGGCCCTCTTGTGGACGGATGCACTTATGGACTGATCTGATCTCTTCACGCATCTTCTCTACTGAATAGGACTACACTCCGTATGCTAAAGAGCGCGGAGAGAGAGAGGGTGAGACTTCAGTAAAGAGCGCCCTCGGGTAAGACAGCTGTTTGTTTAAAAAAAACGGTATTTTGACGTCAGACGAGACTGTGACATTATTGGCTGAAAGTCTGATTGGGCTAAATTTGAATATCTGGAGTTCCTGATTTAAATACTAGTTTTGATTTGAGTTAGATTACCATTTTTAAGTTGATTTGAATTACTATTTAAAATTTTTTTAATTTGACTTAAATAACTATTTTAGGTTGATTTAAATTACTATTTTTAATTTGATTTAAATAACTTTTTAAATTTCAATTAAATAACTATTTTTAATTTTTTGTCAGATCAAGAGGGATAAATACTCAGTTGAAAAAAAAATCTAATTAAATAGTACATGGGGATTGGATTTAATCTGACACAAATATCTCTTTCTAAAGTTTAATTTTAAAGTTTAAGCTTTGTTTAATTTAAAGGAATAATTCATGGCAAGACAGTTCCAAGGTGTAGTCAGCACCTCTTGCTCCATGTGGCAGGCTGGGGACTGTTCCAGTCCCCAGGGTCAGCATGTGTTCAGGAGGTGTCTCCAGTTAAAACTCCTGGAAGCTCGAGTTTCAGAGCTGGAACGGCGGCTAGAGACACTGTGGAGCACCCGCGAGTCGGAGAGCATCGTGGATAACACGTATAAAGAGGTGGTCACACCGCAGGCTCAGACTCAGCAGGCAGGAAGGAAATGGGTGACCACCAGACAGAGCAAGAGAGTGAGGCAGGTAGTGCAGAAATCTCCTGTGGCCATTTCCCTGCAGAACAGATGTACGCTTTGGATACTGTTGAGGGGAATGGCCTCTCAGGGGAAAACAGCAGCAGCCTAACTCGTGGCACCATGGTTGGTTCTGCTGTAGAGGGGAGGGGTGATAGGTTTGACAGTGCAATAGTTGTAGAGGATTCAATTGTAAGGGGAATAGACAGGCGTTTTTGTGGCCACAAATGAGACTCCAGGATGGTGTATTGCCTCCCTGGTGCTAGGGTAAAGATGTCTCGGAGCGGGTACAGGACATTCTGGAGGGGGAGGGTGGTGCCAGTGGTCGTGGTACACATCGGTACAAACGACATAGGTAAAAAAGGGATCAGGTCCTAAAAGCAGAATCCAGGGAGCTAGGAAGAAAGTTACGTAATCAGACCTCGAAGGTAGTGATCTCAGTATTACTACCGGTGCCACGTGCTAGTCAGAGTAGAAGTGACAGGATATATAGGATGAATACGTGGCTGAAGGGATGGTGTCAGGGGGAGGGTTTCAGATTCCTGGGGCATTGGGACCGGTTCTGGGGGAGGTGGGACCTGTGCAAACTGGACGGGTTACACCTGGGCAGGACTGGAACTGATGTCCTGGGGGGGGGCTATTTGCTAGAGCGGTTGGGGAGTGTTTAAACTAATGTGGCAGGGTGCTGGGAACCGATGCAGGAAGTCAGAAGGTAGTAAGACAGGGACAGAAACAAAAGGCAGTAAGGGGGAAAGTTTAAGGCAGAGAAACCATAGTCAAAAATCAAAAAGGGCGACAGTACAAGATACAGTGACTGAGGGGACCTCAGTGAATAGATCCAGTAATACTAAAAGGAATAAAACGGGAAGTAAAAACATAAATCGAAAGCGACGCGGCAGGTTGTTACGTGAAAATATGGGTTCAACGACAGGGAAAATTAGGAGAAAAGTTAAGAGGAAAAATAACTTAGGAGAGGTTACAGATCAAGGTGTTAATATTCAAACAGAGGTATAAAAGCCAACATAAGTGTACTTTACCTGAATGCTCGTAGTATTTGGAATAAGGTAAATGAGTTGATGGCGCAAATCATCGTGAATGACTGATTTCGTGACCATTACTGAAAAATGATTAAAGGATGGTCACGACTGGGAGTTAAATATCCGAAGGTATCAAACTATTTGGAAGGACAGAATGGATGGTAAGGGAGGTGGTGTAGCTCTGTTACTCAAGGATAACATTGGGTCAATAGTAAGGGATGATATTGGCGCTATGGAGGATAAGGTTGTATCCATTTGGGTGGAAATTAGGAATAGTAAGGGGAAAAGGTCACTGACAGGAGCAGTCTATAGGCCACCAAATAGTAACATTATCGTGGGGCAGGCAATAAACAAAAAAATAACGGATGCATGTAGAAATGGTACAGCAGTTATCATGGGGGATTTGAATCTACATGTCGATTGGTTTAACCAGGTCGGTCAAGGCAACCTTGAGGAGGAGTTTACAGAATGTATCCGCGATGGTTTCCTAGAACAGTATGTAATGGAACCTACGAGGGAACAAGCGGTCCTAGATCTGGTTCTTTGTAATGAGACAGGATTGATTAATGATCTCATAGTTTGGGATCCTCTCGGAAGGAGCGATCACAATATGGTGAAATTTAAAATACAGATGGAGGGTGAGAAGGTAAAATAAAACACTAGTGTTTTGTGCTTAAACAAAGGGGATTACAATGGGATGAGAGTAGAGCTAGCTAAGGTTGACTGGGAGCAAAGACTTTATGGTGAAACAGTTGAGGAACAGTGGAGAACCTTCCAAGCAATTTTTCACAGTGCTCAGCAAAGGTTTATACCAACAAAAAGGAAGGATGATAACACTACACCCTGTATGCTTCAACCGATGCCAATGCTTATGTAGTTACATTGTATATCTTGTGTTGCCCTATTATGTATTCTCATGTATTTTCTTGAAATTTGTTTAATTCCCTTTTCTTCCATGTACTGAATGATCTGTTGAGCTGCTTGCAGAAAAATACTTTTCACTGTATCTCGGTACACGTGACAATAAACAAATCTAATCCAATCTAATCCAAGAGGGAAAATCGACCATGGATATCTAAGGAAATAAGGGAGAGTATCAAATTGAAGGAAAAAGCATACAAAGTGGCAAAGATTCGTGGGAGACCAGAGGATTGGGAAATCTTTAGGGGGCAACAGAAAGCTACTAAATAAGCTCGAAAGAAGAGAAAGATAGATTATGAGAGTAAACTTGCTCAGAATATAAAAACAGATAGTAAAAGTTTCTGCAAATATATAAAACAAAAAAAGAATGGCTAAGGTAAATATTAGTCCTTTAGAGGATGAGAAGGGAGTTTTAATAATGGGAGATGAGGAAATGGCTGAGGAACTGAGCAGGTTTTTTGGATCAGTCTTCACAGTGGAAGACACAAATAACATGCCAGTGACTGATAGAAATGAGGCTTTGACAGGTGAGGACCTTGAGAGGATTGTTATCACTAAGGAAGTAGTGATGGGCAAGCTAATGGGGCTAAAGGTAGACAAGTCTCCTGGCTCTGATGGAATGCATCCCAGAGTGCTAAAAGAGATGGCTATGGAAATTGTAAATGCACTAGTGATAATTCACCAAAATTCACTAGATTCTGGGGTGGTCCCGGCGGATTGGAAATTAGCAAACGTGACACCACTGTTTAAAAAAGGAGGTTGGCAAAAAGCGGGTAATTATAGGCCAGTGAGCTTAACTTCGGTAGTAGGGAAGATGCTGGAATCTATCATCAAGGAAGAAATAGCGAGGCATCTGGATGGAAATTGTCCCATTGGGCAGACGCGGCATGGGTTCATGAAGGGCAGGTCATGCCTAACTAATTTAGTGGAATTTTTTGAGGACATTACCAGTGCAGTAGATAATGGGGAGCCAATGGATGTGGTATATCTGGATTTCCAGAAAGCCTTTTACAAGGTGTCACACAAAAGGTTGCTGCGTAAGATAAAGATGCATGGCATTAAGGGTAAAGTAGTAGCATGGATAGAGGATTGGTTAATTAATAGAAAGTAAAGAGTGGGGATTAATGGGTGTTTCTCTGGTTGGCAATCAGTAGCTAGTGGTGTCCCTCAGGGATCAGTGTTGGGCCCACAATTGTTCACAATTTACATAGATGATTTGGAGTTGGGGACCAAGGGCAATGTGTCCAAGTTTGCAGATGACACTAAGATGAATGGTAAAGCAAAAAGTACAGAGGATACCAGAAGTCTGCAGATGGATTTGGATAGGTTAAGTGAATGGGCTAGGGTCTGGCAGATGGAATACAATGTTGAAAAATGTGAGGTTATCCATTTTGGTAGGAATAACAGCAAAAGGGATTATTATTTAAATGATAAAATATTAAAACATGCTGCTGTGCAGAGACCTGGGTGTGCTTGTGCATTAGTCGCAAAAAGTTGGTTTACAGGTGCAACAGGTGATTAAGATGGCGAATGGAATGTTGTCCTTCATTGCTAGAGGGATGGAGTTTAAGACTAGGGAGGTTAGACTGCAATTGTATAAGGTGTTAGTGAGGCCACGCCTTGAGTATTGTGTTCAGTTTTGGTCTCCTTACTTGAGAAAGGACGTACTGGCGCTGGAGGGTGTGCAGAGGAGATTCACTAGGTTAATCCCAGACCTGAAGGGGTTGGATTATGAGGAGAGGTTGAGTAGACTGGGACTGTACTCGTTGGAATTTAGAAGGATGAGGGGGGATTTTATAGAAATATATAAAATTCTGAAGGGAATAGATAGGATAGATGTGGGCAGGTTGTTTCCACTGGCGGGTGACAGCAGAACTAGGGGACATAGCCTCATAATTAGGGGGAATGTGATGTGGGGATGTTCTAAGCTCACCACCCGTCCCTGTCAACAGGGGTGCCGGTGGCTGCTGCAAACCATGTTGGTCACATGCTCTGTGGCCCTGTCCTGTTTTTCCCAGTGGGATCTACTGTGTCTCCTCACTGGGCGGGCCATGTTTTTATCCCACCGGCAGGGAGGCGACTGGCTATGTGGTGGAGATGGTCAACTTGTGCTATCAGTTACCAGCGTGCTTTGAGGCTAGTGTGTGAGCAGGTCCTGCAGATGGGAGTGAATGAGGGATGTGTGCGTTTGTTGGCTCTTTAGCTGCAGTTTTATGGGGAGCCTGGGTAATACACACAGATTGTTACAGAGAGTTAGTCAGGCTTCCTGGCCGGGGGCAGGATAGATGGGATTAGGGACGCAGTGGATAGCAATGCCTTGGAGACAACTAGTGATCCTCAGGGGTGAGCTAGCTGATAGTATTACTGGTGAGGTTTTCACTCTGAGAGGGGCAGTGAGCCAAGAGGGTTTCCAACGACCACGGTGCATGTGTCCTTTGGTAAGGTGAGCTCTGCAGGGCTGTGCCTATGAGGAGTGCCAACGCTGGCTGTTGAACATGGGCACGCCCATCCCCTTGATGATACTGCTGGGGTATGAGGGTGTCTAGAGGGGCGGCCTGGGTGGGTTCCCGCATGACCAGAGGCTCTCTGAGCAAATACCGGATACGGTGAGCAGTCAGCAGACAGTAAGTTGTAGCTAGGGTGTGGGTTTAAATGAAATAATGCTGCAAGGGGGGTCTGAGTCAGGCCACCCCGATCCCCAGGGGGACACCCAGAGTCGACGCACTTGCCAACAAGTCATCCCCAGCTACTCCCTGAGGCCCAGCAAGACAACCCCAGCAAGGCCAAAAGGTTTTGAGAATTTTCTTACCTTCTTGCTCCCCCTCAACAGTCAGAGCGCCCCCCACCCCGCTCGTAAATACCTGCACAAATCCACGCCCGCGTGACTCCCACCTGAGAGAGGTGCAGCATCTGGTGTCCAGCCGGTTAATCATAGTCAAATTGATGCAAATTACGGATGTACATGAGGCTGCCGGTGTTGGGCGTGATCCTCAATGCCGCCATCAGCGAGGGACCAGAGCATCACAGTGGAATTGGCACCGGGCGCCAATCCCGCTTTTTACTTGGCACAACATTCAATCACAAATCTTGCTGCCAGCATCGGGCAGCAGAGAATCCCGCCCTCGGAGTAGAGACTGCACGTCAGTAAGACTATCTCTCCTGTTTCGTTTCCAATTGTCACACGTTTGCAGCATCCTCGCTTCAGGATTTCTCTGTGTCGTCGCTTCCTTCTGCCTTGTTATGAGATCTGATTCTTTGATTTGTGAGCAATGACAGGTGATATGCGGCCTGTACAGAGGGCACCTCTGCCCATTGTCATAAATTAATTGCCAAGGTTGATGTTGGCATTTATCTTCATCTCTAGCTTGAATCTAACTTTTAGCCTTGCTTCGCTCTGCCATTATATTGCTGGAGCAGTACTCATTCATCTATCTCTTCTTCTTAGACATCCAGGTATGACTTCACTCTACTGGGTCTTTATTGGGACATGGTTTATATCTTCATTGTGTTGTGATTCCGCAGGCCTTTAACAGCATTGAACTGCTTCCACTTCCCTCCAATTATGTTGTGGATCCAACACAATCTTTTTATATACCTCTGTTGGGCTTAAACCTATCTACTTCTTTTCACACATTCCATCAGAAGTATATAAGCTTCCTGCGCTTCCGACATCTCCATTTCTCCGCCGTGCCTTCAATGTGCAATGTCCTCTGCTGCAGCCACCGTCTGCTAATTAGCTGGTTTAACCCCACCCTGCTGCTTAACCCCTGCTGCTCCCACTCCTTTTCTTTCAGGTTGCCACCCGCGCTTACAGTAACCTTTCCCCTTCCGGCTGGGAGACCAGGTAAACTCAATCGGTTAAATGCTACAGGGAACCTGCGCGTGTTTGGAGCAGACTGGCATTCAGGGAAGATAGTGCCAGTTGTGTAAATGAATGGTGAGACAGGCTGTGAGATTGTCCGCAGGTCCTCCTCTAATTCCTGTCTTGTGGGTGTGGAGAGCTAATGAGGAGCAGGAGTTGGCCACTCGGCCCCTGGGGCCTGTTGTGTTCCATGGTTTCCCTGATCATGAAGACATGCATAGCACATGAGTGTATGGTTATTCTCAACATGTGGGGAGGTAACCAACAAATCTATGTATAGATAATTATATCTAAGTTACTATAGAGCTAAGGTGAGATGTGTCTGTCCTGTTGTCCATCTTGCTGCCAAGTCCTCGCATCTTGCCCGTCATCCGATGGCTCCATGTGTATCTGGTTCCACCTACTGGCAGGAGGCCATAACTGTCACTACGTGTATTGATCATCATCTATATACATTGTTACTGTTACATACAGTTATATGCATATCACCACAGGACCTACTCCGCTACTGATTAAGATCATGGCTGATCTACCTCTGCATCACCTTCCCACATTCTCCCCATATTCCTTGATTCTGTTTAATATCCAAAGATCTGTTCAACACTAACTTGAATATAGTCAACCAATGAGCACCTGACGCACTCTATATTTCAAATGTTCATAATCCTTTAGTGAAGAATTTCCTGCCCCCTGACTCCGAGACTGTGACACCCACTGATTCGAGACTTCTCAGCCTGGGGAACATCCTCCCAGCATCGAAGCCATCAATCGTCAGATACATCGCCTGTATTTCTGTGAGGTTAGCTCTCATTGTTCTGTGGTGTTGGGCCTTGTCTACTCAATCAGCCCTGAAAAGGGCAACCTTCTCATCTCAGGATAGAGATGAGAACTTGAACTCAGCTCCCTCTGAAACGAGCACCAGTTCAGCCTTCTACAAACTACAGCAGTGAGTGTTTGACAAAAAAGACCTCAGCGCACCAACAATAGTCCGGGCTGCGGATCAGTGACACATAACAGAGAAGGTTCACCAGCAAATGCCCCTGCCGCAGCCTCCAGGTGAGGACAAATGCCACAAGCATTCAGGGCAAAACTCCTGCAAAATCCACGTTGATAGACAGGAACACCATGTCTGGAGGGCCAAAAAGAAATTCCCTTGTTTCTCATATATCCTGTCTTCTCAACTCTATAATGGCTGGGGTTACAGGGGAGGACAAAGAAAACATTTCAAAGACACTCTGAAGCTCTCCTTGAAGTGAAGCAGCAGCATTGACATTAAAGACCGGGAGGAGCTTGCTAACAGCGAAGCAAAATGGCAACAACTTGTCTATCGAGTTGCACCATGTTTTGAGTCTAAACACTGTAATGATGAGGCAGAACAGATATCAGGCTGGTTTCTCCATTTCGTGATGGCGGGAGGAGAATTTGCGATCGGGCAGTGAATACAGCGTCGGGCACAAAACGGGATTGGCGGCGATTCCTCACTGGAAGGATGCATATAGCTCATTTGCATCCTGTTAACGGCCCGCATGATTCTCCAATCCTCTGGCCGGGATTTACGTGGGCGAGTATTGGTGCAGGTATTTACAACCATGGCCATGATGTGGTGGGTTTCACTGTGGGCCAAGGGGCGTGGTAACTCTTTCAGGGAATTGCCCCCAAAGTCCATCGGAGGGCTACCCTCCCCCCTCCCCACAATGCAAATCCAGCCCACCAAACCCTCACCAAAGACCCCCACCCGGGACCCTCCAATTAGAGAGACATTGCAATTAGAGAGAACCCCCCCCCATATTACAGGGACCTTCCCCATTACAGAGATCACCCCAAACAGAGGTGCCCTCCGAGACCCCTACCAAAGACACCGCATAAAAAAGACCACTGCCTGGAAGCCCCCCCATAAAAGCGACCCTTGTCTGGAAGCTAGAAGGCAGTCCAGACAGAAGCAATGGAAAATAAATCACTGCTTTAAAACTTACCTGTGAAATACATCTGCTGGCTCAGGCACAGGAAGCAGCACCGGTCAATTCTGATAAAGGGGAAACTAGCGAGCTGGGTTTCAACACCCTCAGATCTTTGATCTGCAAGCCTTTCATTCATGTCTCTGTGAAATTGCTTTAACTAGGCTGTGATTGACAGTTTCTACACACACACAGATGTCTGCATTTTTTCACTTATCTCTTGAGTGACTTTCAAGTAGTCAGCTGGGAAACGAATGAGTTAAGTGCTTTTAATGCTATCACTTGCTGGGTTTTTTTCTCTTCAGAAAGCACTTAACTGTCTTTGATGTGGCCCAGGAGCTGTCAATCATAGCTAGATGTTTATAAATATTGCAGTTAGTTTCACAGTTAGGTCTCTGTAATGGGGGGGTCTCGGTGGATGTTTCTGTAATTGGGGTCTCTGGGGCCTCTGGTGGGGGTTTCTGTAATTGGAGGTTCTCTGATGGGGATCCCTGTAATGAGGGGTCTCTGGTGTGGGTCTCTGTAAAGGGGGGTAATTTTTTGGGGGTCTCTTTAATGGAAGCCTATGGTGGGAGAGTTGGTGGAGGGTGGGTTTGGGTTACCCCCTTGCATTGTGGTGGGAGGGTGGGGTGACCCGGAAAATCCCGACTGGGCTTTACTGTGTTGTGGGGGGAGGGGTGGGGGGGGGGGGCGAGCTACCAGGACTCGCTATCGTGCTGCCCGCTCAAAATTGTGACCTGATAACAGGATTCACTGGGGAATCCCTTACAATCGCCATCATGCAGAAATTTGCGTGGTTAAGGATTGTGAATCGTTTCCGGATTTGCGCTCATTTCATTTCTTTGACTTCTTGAATGAGATTGTGGCTCAAATGGAGCTTAACGAGGCAACTCACCACCCCCTTCTCAGGGGCAGTTGTGGCTGGACATTAAATATTGGCCGAGCCAGCGACGCTTACAACCCATTAATGATTTAAAAAATAGAACTGAGACATGAATGGTGATGGTGGTGTCTGGGACATTGGCTGTAAGGTATGATTCAATGTGTATGACTCTGTCACACTGGTCCTTGATTAGTCTATACGATAGCTCTCCTAGTTTTCAACTGGGCAGAGTGTGCTTTGTTGTTTATGGTGTTGTGTGGTCTTATTTAACGTTTCTGTGGTGGTTTGATCCAGCTGAGTGGCAGTGAAGTTAAGAACCAACCACGTTGCTGTGGGTCTCAAGTCGGGAGATTTTGATCCAGACACGGTGGTTAGCACTGTTGCCTCACAGCGCCTGGGACCCAGGTTCAATTTGGGCCTTGGGTACCTGTCTGTGGGATTTTCTCCCCATGTCTGCGTGGGTTTCCTCCGGGTGCTCCGGTTCCCTCCCACATTCCAAAGGTGTACGAGTTAGGTTGATTGACCATGTTAAATCGCCCTTTGTGTCCAGAAATGTGCAGGTTAGGTGGGGTTACGGGATAGGGCGGGAATGGGCCTAGGTAGAGTGCTCTTTCTGGTGCAGACTCGATGGGCCAAATGGCCTCCTTCTGTACTGCAGGGATTTTATTGTTCTCTGGACCTGAGTGAACCAGATGTATTTTTACAACAATGTCGCAGTCTCACTCGTAATCATTATTGACAAGACAAGCATTTTAATCCAGCTTTATGAGTAATTAAATTAAAACTCCCCCAGGCATCGTGGTGGTAGTTAAATACGTGTACAGAATTTAATGCACTTCCTGAGATGCGTTTGATCGTGGGATGGGCTGGATGGTGGCAGAAGGGCACCTGCTATCTTCCTGCCTCTGGCAACCTTTGGTGGGCAAAACGTATGCCCACGGGCCCCCTTGACCCCAGGGGAAGTCTGCCGCTTGACGTGGCAGCCCTTCCCTCAAAAGGTGACGTGACATTCTCGCCAGCTCTCTGGTCAACAGGTGAGACCTCTGTTGCCTCCATTAAATACTGCCCCATGTTTGCCGACAGTAATCCTTCGATTACCTGTCCTGTCAATTACCAAAACATGCCCAGTTTGTGTCAGTGGCCAAGTCAATTTAGGCGTAGAGATTCCATCAGAAAGTTCCGTGCGCCCTGTCATGAACTTATCATGATCAAAGTCCTTGAGCTTACTCTGAGTTTGTGGGTCTCAGGCACCAATCACTCATCAGGGATTGGGTAGGCACATTATGGGTTTATTTATGAAGACTAGGCAAATGAAAACATTGGGCTAAAGCTTGAAGATATCAGAGCTGTGCGTGCGTGTGCTCTGCACAAATCAAAAGTAAAACTCCGACTGGATCACATGATGCACTTTCCTTCTCATG